>NW_026858956.1:0-413229 GCF_026571515.1 Ruditapes philippinarum
ACAAAGCAACTTGCATTAAATTGATTAAAGTTGATCGTAAATAAGCATATAAATGGCCACTAAAATATCATTAAATAAGACCTATTACATGTTTTATTATCAACAAGATTATCATAATGGTCATGTTATATAAAGCAGGTGCGTTTTATATTTTTCCCTTCTCTATAATACCTAAAACATAAACATACTTTATTGCATGTGCAGACTTGAATTAATCCCCTTACATTTCAGGAAATTTTTAAAATAATGCTACTTTTCAACTCAGATCATGTTTTTATAACCCATGAACCGGTCTTAATGATCTTCACGCAAGCCAGAAGGTGTTTGTAATAAGAAAGCAACGATGTTATTTAATGAGACATAAAAATTCGGTTACCCGACCGTCCATGTGGGCCTCAAGTACGAGGTGTGATAGCTTTCTATATTAAATGAGGGAGTTGTTTTTGTTTTCAACGATCGCACAGTTAAATCATTTCAGTATAACTTGCCAACTATCAATTGTTAGAAATTGAACGTATAATATGAAGATTACAAAACACATGTGTCTAACCTAACTTTATCATATGTACATGTATTATTTTACACCAACTATTACTGTTCGGTGAGCTAAATTCATATAATTATATATTATGTAAACTCTAATTTATATACATTGTAAGGTACTATACCTGTTCAAAGAAAGTATTTTTACTATTGCCGAAACAAAATATACCTTTACTGCAGAAATTCTAGATTTTAGTCTTCTAAAAAGTGTTAAACAAATTTTCATTATTATTATTATTATTATTATTATTATTATTATTATTATTATTATTATCTTTTTAAGGTTGATACATTTGCATTTCAGCTTATTGATCGTTAAATCGAATCATCATTAAATCGAATTATTTTTGAATCGAATCCAGGAGTCACAGCCGCGTTTCCTCACATGACACTCGCACATGAACTTTACTTACAGCGAGGTGAACTTAACAGTAATACAGTTTATCATCATAATCGAACTACAATAATTATCTATATATTAACAATCTCTTATAAACAGATGTCGTTTGAAGTCGTATAATTCACCAATCCTGTCATGAATAAAATCATGCACATAGAATTAATTTAAGAAACTTAACGTTCGACATCTACACCCTCTCTGTAAGGTTAGATTTACATTATATACGTTATCAGCGAGGTGCTACTGGATAGCATTGGGGCATTTAAATGCTCAACTTCTAAACACATGTATTGGTCTATGAACAAAATAGTCAAAATATTCTGACGTGCCAAAGCTTGATTCTGAGATATTTTTGTTCTGAGTCAGAGGGGAGATATTGCCCATACACAAATTAGCACAATATTTCAACGCGAAGTGCAATTAGTTGGACTATAAACAAAACAAAGACATAAAATACTGACAGGGCACTTTGCTTTAACATTAATGGACTAACACGATAAATACATTTTGGCACAGCACCTGATAAATAAACAAAAATACAACACCAGCGCAAATTCGAACAATGTAAGCCTAAGAGGACAGGAGACATTTTACATTTTTTTATACTTTATAGGGTTGAACTGGCCATCTAAGACTCGACTACTATTTAAATAAATCAAAGCACTGAAGTACAGTTTGACTGCGCATCTGCAACTTTATGGTTATAATATGTACTGTTAAATACATAGGTGATAATTTATCTTAATCTACTAATGTCTGATTAATAAGAGAGGGGATATGCATACGTAAAATATGTGGTACATTATATGACATTATTTCAAACTTATATTCCAGTTAAGTGTCAACTGAAATTTCTTTTTTCTTTTTACTTATGAAGTAAAATACACGAGTAGCTTAAACGAAAATGATAATTATTGCACGCATAATATGTGTAGCATTAATTAATATGATTCCTTAACAACTTGAAAGAAGACATAAAATGAAGTCAGTGTTATAAAAATATAAGCTTTTGTGTTTTTTTATGATTGTTTTGATGTTGTAATCAATTCAACAATGTTAAATTGATCGGTATCACTTTTTTTTCTGTTTTACCAATTGATTAGATCACCTGAACTGCAGGTCAGTCTACAGCCTTTGAAGTTGCGCATGCATTAAATAAATGAAATAGATCATAAATAACCTATAAATTGTCATAAAAATTTTATTAACGAAGCCCTGTGACATGTTTAATAATCAAAAAGATATCATATGTTCATGTAATATAAAACCGGTGCGTTCTTAATTTTTCCCTTTCCTACAATAACTATAACACAATTAAGGGTCTTATATCAAATACATGTATTCATACTTTTTTTCACAGTACTTCACAGTAAAACAAATTTTCTAATAATTCTGTTTCGGAGCAAAAGTGATGTTGTTGTTCCCAACAACAACTTAAACAATAAATACATGTACATGTATTTGTCTTTTACCTAATGTGCATGCTAGATATGCACACCTGACCCTTAAACAAAAAGAAGACACGCTAGTTTGCAACTAAGACTGAGCGATAGTTACCCGTCCGTAAAGAAAAAAAGTGTTGAACTTCATGCAGCTAACAAGTGTTTGTATGTATTAATCTTTCTTTCACATACCTCCATGGTCATACAATGTACTGAATTTGTAAAAACATTATTTGCTTATGTTTTGTTATAAAATAAATCATAACATTACAGTTTTGTTTCTGTTGCAGTAACAAGATATACATAAATTTCAAGGAATGTTCCTTATCGCTATTCAAGCGAAAATATATGTAGAAATCGTGAGAAAATAATGTGTCTAACTATGACTATATCCAAAAGAACATTAATTATGATTATTCAGGCGTTATTCCAGCATTTTTGATATAGTTCACATATCGACCAAAATATACTGAATTCTTGAAGCTAACAAATTATGTTGTCAAGTGACAAATGCTTACTTTTATACCTTTCCTCTAAGGTCTATCATATAAGCACAATCTTCAACAGTTTGACCATTGCTTACTGCTCTACAGGCGACGAAAGTTGTAATCACTTTGACTTCTACTAATATATGACGTGTAAACATTTATTATAAAGAGAAAACATTGTTTAGTATATTGGTTGTGATCAACATCCATTTATTTACTCTCAAATTCTCGGTTAAGACAAATCCAATAACCATTCATATCCTAAAGCTTAAAATTGTTTTTCAGAAATGCTTAAACAATTTCTTCAACATATTTTCATTTGTTCATTTGCACCTACCTTGTATGATTTTATATCATTTCCCTTATCAGCAACATTCTGTTGGTTTGACTTGATTTAATAATTGCCTTTCCTGTCATATCGTCTACGATCTTGTCAAATCTGCTTGCGGTATTACTGTAAAAGGAAATTTGTCTTCAAGAAGAAGTCTGGTGAACGAGTTTTTTTATTATTATTTTTTGTTGACAAAGCTTGTATATATTGCTGCACTTTTAAAACCTGAAGAAGGCGTGATCTCTCGGAGGCATTAATCACAACAATATTACATGAAAATTGCAAGTTCAATTTGATTTTGAAAATTTTGCTTAACATGAAAAAGCGATATCTGTATCATATAGCAATTGGCGTTAAAATATATGTATACATTTTTGTATATTTTAAGATATAATATTGGTGAAATGCAAAATGTGCTTCTAATCATGGCTACTTTATTAGCTTATTTCAAAATATATTTCATGGGGTTAATATATACAATAAAATTCCAAAACAATTCAACATAAAACAACGTTTTGCAAAAACTTGAAATTTATTTGATTTGGATCTTAATTTGAATAGCCCCTACGTGCATCATTTCAGGTACGTGAGGTGAACAACTGAGCTTCATGAAGCTTATTAATGTGTAGCTACCTCACACGAAGAATCCAAAGTCGCTGGTGGTATTAGAACCCAACAGCAGTGAAAATATGTGATTTGTGATCAGCAATCTTAACCACTGGACAATGATTAAAAGAGTTTATAAAGCCGATAATAAGACATTTCACGGTGTTTTAAAGTTGTAACGGTGTTTTAATAACATTTTGGATGACATCAATATAATATAGAGCAGATTAAAGATTGCATTAAGAATATAATCATCACAGCTCATCATCAACCATTATGTAAATACTTCAAGTAGCATGCAGTGTAAGTGGCTTGAATTTTTTACAAGACATGTTTGTTGTATAACATATACTAATAAACTGGAATAATTGAGAAGGAATTTCTTATTTGAAATGTCATTTAGGAATATGACTAAGCACAATCGGTTACTATCTGGCTGGTTTAAATGTTATTGTAATCCCTCGGCTGTTTTGGTAATTAACAGTACATTAAGTATTGCATTCCCTTTTTGTCGTAGATAATGACTGATCTGAACAACATTACACCGGATAACAATCTGTCCCGTCTTAGTTATGATCTTGCGCTGTTGTTCACGTTCTAATGACATGTTTTTTCTTGAATCTACGTAGAATTGACTGTCGTCTGCGACAATGCATTGTCTTATAGGCATAACTCTGCGTAGAGGTGCCCCTGTTTTAACTAAGATTTCTTCAGCGTGCGTACTCGGTAAATTTACTTAGACTGTCAATTCTTGTCCTTCAATTTTAATATATATAGGTAAATAGTTCTACTTAAAGTCAAATATGCCACCGAAATTCGCTCGGAATATAAAAGACGGCAAATCACCGTGATGGAAACAGAGTCACCGGGAATGTTGATCGAAGACGTGGATTAAGTCTCATCCACCGTCGTATATAACCATACTGAAGACAGTACCAAAGTCCAATGCCTCTTTTGTTCAACTTTCTTCACGGTCTTCCAACTCCAAAGTCCTAGGACGGCTCGGTTTGACCAAGATTTTATCGACAAACATTATTTGGTAGATTGATAAGTGATAAAAGAGTTCATTCTGAAAAAAATACGTCAGTACACTATACGGGCTTAACTTTTAGAAAACATTGTAAAACGGGAGGTAATTTAAACATATTTAGGAGAGACGTTCTTGAAAGATTTGCATCCCTTACTTAGCAAATATACCACTGGAGCAGTAAATATTATAGTATAATGCGTGATTGATTAACAAATATTTAATCTAAGTACATGTATATCTATTTCGTCTTGTTTGTGAATTCACATGAAAGATAAGTCTCTAATTCGTTTATTGTGGTTGAATTTCTGCTGATCCGTGCTGGATATTTGTTTTACCTCTAAGTATAGCGTCAGTATTTCGTTGTTCAAGTTTGAACTATAGCTAAACATTTCATACTCGTGTAAACTAATATTAAATGGTTAAAAGAGGATCAAAATGTGATCCTATATTAAGAATCTTTGTTTCCTTGGCATATGATGTGAAAACATATTTTGATGAAATTTATGAGACATACATAATAAAATGCCTCTTTCGGCAGTTATCCGTTTGTTTAAAATTCAAATTTTTAATTTGTTTTTCTTAGAAGTTTCGGCACAAAATGACCACATCACCGTCTCGTCTGTAGGGTGGCAAATATAATTGTTATAAATGCAAAATAGATCTCTTGACCAAAGGAGCGTATAAAATTATCAAAAGTACATTCGACTTCACTTATAACGAACTCGCTTATAACGAATTATCGTTGATAGCGAACTAAATCTGAAATCCCCGACCAATTCCTTCTCTATTCTATATTAAATCACATCGCTTTAAACGCACTTTCTTAAAACGATTTTCTGCTATAGCGTACCTTTATTTCATGTCCCTGTTACGAGCCAGGCGTAACGAGAAAGAAAAGCCAGCAACAAACTTGTAACAATAACAAATTTATTACAGAAAAATTATTAAAGAAAAATAAAATAACAAATCATGTTTACAAATACCTGAAGTCCAAATAAAAATGAAATCATAAATGTCTAGTCTGATCCTGGAATGATCCTTTTTGAATAACACAGTTAAATCCAAGTTAAATCCAAGAACACTTTAGAATAAATTCCCACAATAAAATCCACAAGAATAATTAATAATCCAAGCTCCAATAAATCACTTAATTTCCAAGTTGAATAATACTCCAAATATATTGATGACTTAAAAGATCACTGATGACTAAAAAGGTAACTGATGACTTAAAGATAAGATTAATGAAACATGTCTCCTTATATATATTAACTAAGAAGTTTCCAGAAAGGTCTATTATGTTCTCAAGTAATCATAATCTAGCAACTTCAACAATAAAGATCATTCCAGAAGTTTCTATCTAAATATAATGCATGAGTTTTCTACAACACTTAAGAACGTTCTAGTACATACATGTAGTTTATGTTCTAAAAATAGAACAATGATAATATTGGAAATACCAACTGGTCAGATACAAACTATATACATGTAATATGTTGCATACATAACACTTCCCCTCTTCAAGAAAAACAAATATTAATGAAATGAATATTTCTTTTACATAACTTCAAACAATGTAACTTACAAATAACATAGAAGAAATGTTAAACAATTTTATACATTCATATATATGTGTATTACAAACAATAGCAAACAACAACAAAAACATAACCAATCATATCATATAAATGCTATTACAAACAATAGCAAACAACAACAAAAAAAAATAATCAATCATATCATATAAATGTTAAATTTAAAGTACTGCAAATAACAGTTTTATACACGTGAAAGTGCATCAGGGATCAAATTATCTTTCCCTTAAATGTGTCTAATGTCAAGACTATATTCTTGCAAAAATAAGCTCCACCTCAACAACCTTTGGTTTTTGTTTTTAAGTTTATGCAAGAAAGTGAGGGGATTGTGATCACTAAAGACAACAACAGGCAACTTTGAAGAAGTTAGATAAACTTCAAAATGCTGAATAGAAAGAATAAGAGCAAGGCACTCTTTCTCTATAGTAGAGTAATTTTTCTGATGTTCATTAAACTTTTTAGAAAAGTAACAAACGGGATGGTCAACACCATTGTTGTCTTCTTGGATCAATACACTTCCAGCACCTATGTCACTAGCATCTACAGCTAACTTAAAGTTTTTATTAAAATCTGGTGCCAAGAGAACTGGTGCACTCTTAAGTATCGCTTTAAGGCTGTCAAATGCCATTTGACACTTGTCATTCCAAATGAATTTGTTTCTTTTCTTTAACAAATTTGTCAATGGTTCTGCAATAACCGAAAAATTATTACAAAATTTACGATAATACCCTGCCATACCAAGAAATCGCATCAGTTGTCTTTTACAAGTAGGCACAGGAAATTCAGAGATAGCTTTGACCTTAGCTTCTATTGGTTTTACTTTACCCTGTCCCACTACATGTCCTAAAAATGTAAAAAATTGCATGACAAAATTCACTTTTTGCAAGATTAACTGTCAATTTAGCATCACTAAGTCGGTCGAAGAATGCTCTTATAGTTGTGAGATGTTCCTCCCATTCATCAGAGTAGATGATTGCGTCATCAATGTATGCGTCACATCCGTGTAGCCCAGATATTACCATGTTTATAAGTCTCTGAAAAGTTGCTGGTGAGTTTTTCATACCAAAGGGCATGACTTTATATTGATATAGGCCGTCTGGTGTTACAAAGGCTGATATTTCTTTAGCTCTATCAGTAAGTGGAACTTGCCAGAATCCTTTTAGAAGATCAAACTTTGTTACATACTTTGCTTTTCCAATTTTGTCAATACAGTCATCAATTCTTGGTATAGGAAATGAATCAGTTTTTGTTACAGAGTTCACTTTACGATAATCTGTACACATTCTATATGTTCCATTTGATTTCGGTACAAGAATACATGGAGAGCTGTAACTGCTTTGACTTGGTTCAATAAAGTCATTATCCAATAAATACTGAACTTCTTGTCTTAGGTACTTTTGTTTTACAGGATTTGTTCTATATGGATGCTGTTTTATTGGTTCAGAGTTTTCAAGAATGACGTCATGATGTATTTTATCAGTCCGTGTGGGAATATCAGGAAATAAATGTTCATATTCATAAATAAGCTGTTTCAGTTCATCTCGTTTCGACGGTTCTAAGTGAGCAAGTTTTTCATCCAGATTTTTCAGAATATCAGAGTTTTCAAGCTTCGCTGAACCAGGATCAGACTTTTCAAAATTTTCACACCTATTAGATTCAATTGAACATTGAGTTTGTGGAACAGAGTTTACAAAAGATATAGGTTTACTAATTTTGCTATCTCTGTCAAAATATTCTTTTAACATATTTATATGACACATTTGCTTTTGCTTTCGCCTCCCAGGAGTATTAATAATATAATTAAGGTCACTGACTTTCTAGTATAAGGACCAAAGTATCTTGCCTGTAATGGTTTTCCAGGTATAGGTAAAAGAGCAAGTACTCTATCGCCAGGGTTAAAACTTCTTTCCAGAGCATTCTCATCATACCTTGATTTCATTTTACTTCGTGTTGATTTTAAATTAACCCTAGCTAACTCACATGCATTAGTCAACCTATTTCGAAAATCTGATACATACTGAAGCAAATTTAAAGATATGTCATCTTCAGACAGGAATTTCTCTTTTAGAAGTTTTAAGGGTCCTCGGACAGTGTGACCAAATACTAATTCAAAAGGGCTGAAGCCAAGAGATTCTTGAACAGATTCTCTGACAGCAAATAACAATAAATGGATGCCTTCATCCCAGTCTTTTCCAGTATCAAAACAATATGACCTAATCATATTTTCAGAGTCTGGTGAAATCTTTCTAAAGCACCTTGATTTAAGGGTGTTAAGGCTGAAGCCCCTAAAATTGAGAACCCCAAACTGTGATGCCTGCTGGAAAAAAACCAACAAAAAGTTTTCCCCTTTGTGGGCCCTGTATGACTTAAAAAAAACCCAAAAAAGGGAAAAAAACTTCACAAGACCCTTAACAATATTTTTGGGCTTTTAATATTTCCTTTAAAGGAAATGTTTCAGGGAACGCTTTAGAAATAACAAAATTTAGTTAATAAGTACTGAAAACCCCCTGTTTTAAATTTTTTGGTTTTAAGGGACCTACACACAATAAAAAACTCTACAAAAAGGGTTCACCCCAAATGCAGGAATGGGGCTGTAAATGATTTTAGGAAATTGCCTGGTTGGGTTTTTTCCAAACCCAAACTGACAAGTATGAAAAGATTTCCCATATTTAATACACCTGCTTTAAAAGGCCAGCCAAAATAAAAATGATTTGAAAAATTTTTAGGGTGGGTTTTATTAACCCCAAAATGACCTGCCATGGGTGTTTCATGAGCCAAGTGTAATATTTCCTGGCGATATGATTTAGGGACCACAATTTGGTGATTAACAGTCCACTCCTCTTCAGCAGGGACATTGGGCGGTCGCCATTTTCTCATTAAAATCCCATTCTTTTCATAATAACAAACAGGGACTTGTAAAGCTTCATCTTCACTAAAAGCCTTTTGATAAAGGACTGAAATCTCAGGATCAATTTGTTGTTCCTGGATAAGCTGTGACCTTGACAGCATGTCATGACCTTGATCTTTAGATCTTGGTGTAGAAAAGTCAGATATTGAAGCATCTGTCTGAGTTTCAGGCAGAGTAGGAGTAAGAGAAAAATTTATTTCATTATCAAATGACTGACCTATAAAAGTATCAGCTAAGTCAATATCTGAACAAAAATTATCTTCTTGAATAGCCTTCTTAGCCATAGCTCGAGTAACTGCACATGAAGGGTAAAGGTCAGGAATTTCCTGCTCAATGGGGTCAGGTATCTGATTCCACACAAGGAGTGTCAGTTACAAGTGGATTAACCACTACCTTATCTCCAGCTAAGTCATTACCTAGCAATAAATGAACACCTTTAAAGGGTAAGAAAGATCTCATACCTACAGCCACCGGCCCAGTAACCAAATCTGAGGACAAATAAATATTATGGAGAGGGACATTAGAAAAAACCACACTCTACACCCTGAATAAGGACACTAGATCCAGAAGAAGTCTTCTCAGAAAAAGGCAGTGTATCTGCTAAAATAAGAGATTGAGAAGCTCCTGTGTCTCTTAAAATTTTAATAGGAGTAGGTGGGCAAGTATCACCGATAAGTGACACGGAACCTTCCGAAAGGAATGGTTCATAAATCTCCATTATAGAATCAGACTTGGGTTCTTTGACCTTCAAAATTGCATTGTTATCAATACAAGACTGAGGTTCAGACCTTGAAGTGGTAAGACCTGTGGGTTTGGCCTCATCACGTTGTTGTTGCCTCCTTTTTAAGGTAAAGCAATCAGAAATAAGATGTCCAGTTTTCTTGCAATAATTGCATGTAGGACGAGATAAGGGACTATGACCTTTATGTTCATCAGATGACTTTGGTTTGGGAGTATTTGACTGACTAGATGAGCCAGATAGATTACCAGAACTGAACTTGGAATTAAAATGTGTGGGTGTGGACTTCCCTTTATTTACAAATGAAACTTTGTGGGTTAAAGAATAATCATCAGCTAGACGGGCAGCTTCCTCTAAAGTTTCAACCTGTTTTTCATCTAAGAAAGATTTAACATCAGAGTGAATACAACGTTTAAACTCTTCAACTAACATGAGCTGTCTAAGCTTTTCATAATTTTTATTAATTTTCTTAGATAGACACCACCGATCAAAAAGTTGTTCTTTTTCTCTTGCAAATTCGACATGGGTTTGACCAGTTTCTTTCTTAGAATTTCTGAATTTTTGCCTGTAGGCTTCTGGTACTAACTCATAACCTTTCAGAATTAATTCTTTTACATTATCATAATTAGAGCTTTGTTCGACAGTAAGTTGTGTATATTTTTCACGAGCTTTACAAATTAAGACGCTCTGTAAAAGTAATGTCCAGTGCTCTATTGGCCATTTTAAATTTTCAGCAACCTTTTCAAAATGAAGAAAATACTTATCAACTTCTTTTTCTTGGAAAGGTGGAACAAGCCTAATATTTTTAGTGACATCAAATTTTGAATTTATTCTATGTTCAAACTGATTTGCTCTCTCTTTGATTTCTAACTCTCTCAATCTTAATTGAAATTCCCTTTCCCTTTCTTTTTCCAACTGCCTTTCTTTCCTTTCTTTTTCTAACTGCCTTTCTTCCCTTTCTTTTTCTTCCCGTTCTTTTTCCATCTGTCTTTCTTCCCTTTCTTTTTCAAACTGCATTTTTTCTAGTTCAAATTTAAATTGTAATTCAAGCTCTTTTATTTTTATTTCCGAAATTTCAGAGTGTTTTTCAACAATGTGAGAAAGTGCATCTTGTCCAAAAATATCTTCATCCACAAAATAATGAATCAGGAGATTTTTAATTTCTTGTTTACGCATTGAAGATTTAATTTCTGATAAATTATACTTTTTTGCAAGATCAAGCAAATCAGTTTTCTTAGCCAAATCTAATACCTCCTGGGAAGGTTCAGCTACAAACTTTTCTAAATTAAAAGACATTACTGCTTGCTGCTGGTTTTAAACTCAGAAAGTGATGTGTTTAAAAAAATTCAAAATGAAAGGTACACTTAATAGAACAACTATGATATCAACTCAGATGAGTAAATACGGTAATAATAAAATGTAAAATAAACGGTAATAATTTCCAATATTGTAGCCAAAATAAATATTCAAATCCCGGACGAGCCCCCAATTTCTGTTACGAGCCAGGCGTAACGAGAAAGAAAAGCCAGCAACAAACTTGTAACAATAACAAATTTATTACAGAAAAATTATTAAAGAAAAATAAAATAACAAATTATGTTTACAAATACCTGAAGTCCAAATAAAAATGAAATCATAAATGTCTAGTCTGATCCTGGAATGATCCTTTTTGAATAACACAGTTAAATCCAAGTTAAATCCAAGAACACTTTAGAATAAATTCCCACAATAAAATCCACAAGAATAATTAATAATCCAAGCTCCAATAAATCACTTAATTTCCAAGTTGAATAATACTCCAAATATATTGATGACTTAAAAGATCACTGATGACTAAAAAGGTAACTGATGACTTAAAGATAAGATTAATGAAAAATGTCTCCTTATATATATTAACTAAGAAGTTTCCAGAAAGGTCTATTATGTTCTCAAGTAATCATAATCTAGCAACTTCAACAATAAAGATCATTCCAGAAGTTTCTATCTAAATATAATGCATGAGTTTTCTACAACACTTAAGAACGTTCTAGTACATACATGTAGTTTATGTTCTAAAAATAGAACAATGATAATATTGGAAATACCAACTGGTCAGATACAAACTATATACATGTAATATGTTGCATACATAACATCCCGAACAAGGAAAACACGTTTAAAAAATCCTCGAGTAAAACAAACTGTTAAAATTAAAATATCGGATGCGTTCGATTGAAAATCAGTACATAAATATATATTATAAATACCGCTATCCGATAATTATTCAATCAAGTGGTTACACAAATTAGTTATGGCTTAAGGGAATAAAGATTTGGTAAAATGTTCTCACAATTCGCTTCTTTAAAACATTTCAGTGTAAAATTGTAACATCAAAAACTGGAATAAAACGACGGCGATTTCTTTGGATACAACAAAAAGTTTTCAAATGGCACGTTATTTTGTAAATCTCGCCATTGTTGAAAATTCCACACTCCAATCAAAAGATTTATAACAAAATATCAGTGGCAAAGTCTGGCCATGTAATTAATGTCGCATTCTTCACAACTCATGGTCCCGATATATAAGTTGCCCTACCTTAAAGATGCATAATGCTTACATTTAGTATTTGTAAATACTGTTAAGTGTTATACAGTCTCTTTGAAAATGTAAGATATACATATTTTGAGTGCATACAGAGAATAAATGTAATGTTTTAAACTTGAAACACTATATGTAAACACAGCATAATTAGATAGGGTCTTTAAAAAGTGGCAGTTTTCTTATTTCATTTTTTGGGGTAAAATTATAAATCTGTCTAAAATTTAAAAAAGACTGCCCCACTCTTTCTATAAACTAAGCATTATAGGTAAATTCTAATGGATATTTACAGAAATTTCGTGTGGATCTGTGAGTTATTCAATGTTTATGCGAACTTAATTATTAAATTAAAAGGAATTATGGCAAAATGAAAACCTATTTTGACTTTCACCCGTTCACTGACTATACACACTTGGATGGGCATAATGTCACTTTAAGCTAAAGATGAGCATGTGCTAAACTGCTGTCTAAATGACAAATACGTCATCACACAATACACCCATTATGTAATCGACTTTCTGAAGCAGGAAAATGTTGATGTGCTCTCTTAATGCTACACCTCATGTGACTTCTTTTTGTTCCCCAAGTCAAACATTGTCCAGCACAAACACTTTTTGTTTTACAGTGTCATCATATTATACGAAGAAAACAAACTGTGTTTTATATTAAAAAAACTGGAACTTGCATATCTTTTGCACGCGAGTACTTCTGGGGGGACCTTACAAAATTATAGATTTCATAAGAATACAATGTATATGAAAAATATTATTTTCATGTGTTTACATACTTTCATATTTAAACAATTTTCATATATTTATGTGTTGACCATGCAGCTTTATTTAGTACGTTGACGTGACTGACATATTATGTATCCTGTGTGACTTGTAAACGAGACGCGTGTGGTACAACTTACAACCCGTTTGGTCTTGAATACGTGATTTGCTCGTTGTTATTGCTTTTATTTTTCTTGTTTGTGTGGGGGTATTTTGTTCGTTTGTTTTGTTGTGTTTTTCTTAACTCAGTGTGTGGCTACGTGTGTGTTGTTTTTATATGATATTCTTCTATGATTCGTCATAAGTTTATTTTAATATTTAATAGTATCTATACATATTATAAAGAAATCAGAAATAAATGTCGATCAAATACATGAACTTTTTTAAGAAATGTAGAAAATTATTTTCACAACAGATACCTATATATATAGAAAAGAAAGAGTGTAACAAATAGCAAAGATGTTTATTATATACATTTGTATACAAATCATGTACATACGTCTGACTTTTATAATCGTACACATTTTGAGCCAATTCAAACATTTATAATAATGCATCCTTCACTGATTTTCTTCAGTCATTAGCTAAATCTGTACTTCTGGTTTTATTCTTCCTGGAAAGAACTAAAGACATACTACCCATTGTTCTGGTACATTATGATGCTATATATATTTATTGTAAGATACCATCCCTCTTCATAGAGAGCGAAGGCGAACTCATTATTAAAATTCGTTATACACAAAGATAATAACTCACAGTAAAGTATTATCATTAATAAAGAAATATATATATTATCTCATCACATAATATATAAATCTTTTAATTACATTTCAAGATATTTAAATGATTGTGTTTGTTTCTGAGATAAATAGTCAAACATGGAAAATTCACAAAAAGTTATAGGTCAGACGCGATTATGTCCGCTGAATGTTCCTAATTTACACATTTACAACGAGTGAATTTTTGTTATTGATTTCGATAAAGTCAAATGCACACCGGAACTTTTGTTGACATCTTTTATGTGAAGTCTTGTTTGAATATTTCCTTAACATAATCTAAATTTGCCGTGACATCATTTTCTTTTTTTGTAAAATACATCAAAGAATACAAGCACCGAATCAAGTTCGTTAAATATACATGTAGCATTCAATTTCTACGAATACTTCAACCACCAAAATCCGAATATTTCCGACTTTATAGCTCTGAAGTATTAAGTATTTTCATTTCCGGTGTTTCGCCATTCCCAGTAAAATCTATCGTTACTTTCGCATTTGAGTAACTGAAGTGTTTTCTCTTCTGCTGTTAGTCCTAGACAGAGATGAGCTTGAGGATTATATAACCATCCATTCTGAAAAAAAGTGAAAAAAGATGTTTTTAAGTGTTTGTTCCTCTTTCGCGACTTAGTTCAAATAAGGGAATGGTTTTGTTTGGTTTTATAATTGAAACGCTTCATTTTAAGTTAAGGGGATTTAGATATAAAACTAGTACAACTTAGATGTTGTCAGAAAAGAACCCGGTTAGACGGTGCGGGTGTGCAGGCTGGTACAACTCTCAAAACTATCACCACTGATATTATATACAAACGTTTACTTTTCAGCATTTTTTTTCATTATAAGCAAACGGCTATTGCAACATCACATCTTCATTTTTATATACCAAATTGTTGCAATACCTCTACGCACTTATCGGGAACATAAGGGTCATTATACTTTAATAAGCTCTTAAAAACCATATTTGGTGCATATTTAGTGGCAATATTTTCGTCTGATGGAATTTAAAGTAACATTGACACTGCAAAGGACATACGGCTACTTTCCAGCTATTTTGCTGCATGAAGATCTCATTTGCTGTTTCGTGCTTCATTTCAGGCAAGAGCGGGTACCTGTGTAGAACCATCGACACACGTTAAGCTATCTGGAAAGAATCCAAAGTCTCTGACGAAATTCGAACAAACAGCGGTGCGGGCCAAGTGATTATAAGCCGGCGATCTTAATTACTGAGCCATGGAAGCCCAAAATAATGAAATCAAAGCGGAATTAACATAATGTTTTGATAACAATAAGTTGTGTTCGTGTTGAAGTAAATGAAGAATTAAAATATTTATATACCTCAGTTGTAGCAATTATTGAAAATATATCAATATTGTCATATACATGTGTAATATGAAAATATTACAGATTAGGATTTACGCAAACAAATACACGGTGTTGAAAAATAGTATGTGTAATTTATTAATCAGCGTATTAAAAAGCTAAATCTTCAATGAAAAATAACGACGTTATAGGGAAAAAATCATTTTATGAAATTGTTTACACTAATATGACTAGATTACTTTAGTATAGACCCAGTACTGATTTGGGCTTCCACCATCACATCGTTCTAAAGTTGGTCTAGGATCTTCACTGATATTCTTGGGATATTCTACACAGCCAACCTCTCTTTGTAAGGCATTCAACTTTGATAGATGCCAGAACTAACACAGAAATAATCCACATCTACATTAAATTGTCTTTTCAAATATAGAAAAAATGCATTCAATCATAAATTACCCTAAAAGCAACTAAAGTGTGTAAATGCATGTATACAAAAGTATTTTGCCAGGGTAATGTAAATTTCGATTAAGTAATTAGCCAGGAGTCTTGAAGCATATACATTTATACAGCAAGAAAACTGGTGCACCATATCTTATGTCATTCTGCTTGTATATCAGTGTAGAATATTGTATAACATGGTCATTGTTTATTTTGTTTTATGTATCGCGAAAGATGACCTCCACATTTGACACCCTCTCTTAGGTAAATGCTGATAAGTAGAAGAACGACCTTTTAATTTCTTGTCACCAAATAGTTAAACAGCTACACCTGGCCGTAACTTATGATCCTCCATATCTGGTTGTAATACAACAACAAAGTAAAATATGATATACCTATGTGTTTCTATATCTGGTTATAATACAATAACAAAGTACCTGTGATGTTCTATTTCTGCACTTTGAAGCTGAAACATGGGCCGATAAAACATTTATACCACTGTCTATACACACGTCATTAGCCGAGTTCCTAATCTTAAAACATAATCTAGATATCTTAGTTACAATATTTTAATATCTAAGAAATTTAAGGTACTGAAACATTCTCAAAATCTTATTGATTAACAAAGAAACTTATCCGGGTCATTCCCGAGCAAGCTTTTTGCAACTGGTATTGCATCAGTTATCATTGACGCGGCACCATTAAGGGTAAAGAGGCAATCAATAACATCGCTTCTCGCATTTACCTCAAATGTATCTTACAACGTTTTCTTTGCTTTAGCTTTAATTGAAAATAATTAAGCAAACAAAACATTCTTCAACAATCGACTTGTATAAAATAGTGCAAATTTTCCCATTTCATTTTTGATAGTCCATGGCAAGGTAAACACATTCAAACTAGCGTTTATGCTATCGAAATATACCTCATAACATATTTATTTGGTAAGGTTTACTCATTCAAACATTCACCATATGTAACGACAGAAATGAACATATATGTTACAAATTAGTATGAAAATTACACGAATTTTTTTTTATTTAAACAATATGGTATGATTTCTAACTTTTACCTGTCAGGATAGTGTGGTACAATATAAGAAATAGCGCACAGTACTTCGGACCTCATAGCATTATAATGACCTCCAAGTCAGTCCCAAACATTCGTCGGACCTTAGTTTTTGCCTTCGGTCCGTTAAATGTTTACGGGCTAACTGATCAGTCACTATCAATACATGTACAATGTCAGTTCTTTGTAATATTTCCTTTACTCACCTCTCCGAAACGTAAGGCCTGTCCTGGCACGTAAAGACCCGGATGTACATTATCTATATACCATTGGAACGACTTACATTCCAACTGTTTTCTTAGCTCTAGTCTGTCTGTTATGTTCCCCATATCTACCTAAATATAACAAATAAATAAATAATAAATATGGCCTGTACAGACATATGCATATATGTGTACATAGAAAAGGCTTCATTCTTTTCTCACGCTATTGCCCTCCGTACTGTATGTAATTTACATTTTGGATACATATATACACATATATACAGTATTGCTTATACATGAATACAAAAGACACACGAGGTCTAGCGGACCTACACGTTACTTTTAGCGGAAGCATTTAAACAACTTTAGTGAAAAAAGTGATCACTCAGAAAGTTTTTTATGTATGAGCTAAATTCATTAATCCTATGACTATGGATCGGTGGCCAAATCTACAGGAAGTAGTGGTAATGTTGATTTTGATTTGAAAAAAGTGGTTTGGAATAAAAACTACATGTTTCGTTTGAGACTTCAGTGAAGTTGCATTAATTCTGAAACACCCCTCGTACAGGTATAATACATTCGTTGAGAATAATTACATTTTCCATGCCCTTTTCTTTATAAAATTTCATAAAACCATCCATCCAGACAACAGCAGTCCTGAGGTTATTTCTAATTGCAGCGTTATCTATTGCCTTTTTCATGGTCACCTCAAGAGGGTTGATCTGTCTGTACACATGCGCAACATGTGAACACGGATGTACCTCTACTGTACCTCCACACATCCATACCTTGAGTATAATATTATGAAACAATATATAGTTGATAATATTACACGGAAAATAATCGACACTTTATATAAGCAGGTATCACACAAGTCACTGTATGCTAGATAATGGTCATAGTAATTTAGTTTCAAGCCAAATCCTCATCTAATTCAAACCATTTATCATCAGTCTAAGGAAAATATAAAAATTGCATTTAATTCATAGTTTTGCCTTATATAGAGAATACACCAACTAACTTTTGATAGATAGCAAATATACGAGATAAAATATATATAAAAATATTCACTTTCATTATTTTTTATTATTTCATATCGGTGTAAAATGTTAGCGTTCTGATAATTGCACGACCTTAAAAGGTCAGTGGTCTTTTATTTCCTACGTGAAATAATGTAACAGACTGTGATACCCTAAAGGAGAGTTCAAGATTTTCAGCACCCCATAAGTTCATCCCGGCGTCATATGATCCTATTTTGTAAAAGTAGCTCTTGTAGATAGAAAAATGTCCGCCTGCAAATACTGGTGTCCTGTAAGAAAATAATGTAGTTACTACAAGGTGTTTCATGAAGCCATAAACAGCCAAAAGACAGCAGACAATGGGAAAAGTTAAACAGCCAATACTGTTGCTATGATAAAATGATTTACATGTACAGGAAAACTCTTAAAATGATCAACTTTATTGGGTGTACAAAACGTATAAAATGAATGATTAAAATTACAATTATGTCAAAAAACCTATTTACTCAGGTTATCTGAAGACTTCATTACATACACAAACATTTTATATGAAAAGCAAAATCAAACATAAAAACATTAGACATTAATTGTATTAAAATGTATTTAGTTCAAGACATTGTATTTCCTCAAATTTACAAAATTATCAAGTTTGCTATTTGTTTAATCAGACGTTTTTACCTCACAGTGTCGGTATCAGATGATTGCAGGTGTTTATCCATATGTTGCACTGGAAGCCAGTCAAACACTAAATTTGACAGCTGAAAGGTGCCAACGTATAGTTGGTCTTGAACATGTATCTGAAATATAGACACATTCTCAACTTTACTCACTAAATGATTATACATGTATGACTTTTTATATATATATAAAAAAAGAAAACAACAACAACGTAGCAGTCAAAAATAAAGAAACATGTAAAATACAAAATTTGGAATTGGTGTTAGCTCAATAATTAAGTAAATTAAATATATACATAGACAAAGAAAACCGACAGCGGTGAAATCAAAGAGAGATAATAGCAGCATCCTTTTCATGTTACAAACAAACGACATGATATTTGATCAACTGTACATATAGACATAGGCCCATGGTGACATAAAACAGCCCATGCCTTATCATGGTTCTATATTTTCAATAAGTATTTTTGAGGCAACCACAAATAAAACGATAATACAATTAATCACAAATGATCCACAAGCATTACATCAGTAAAATATTCATCATACATTGAATATTCATGTATGCAAAAGTATAAAATTTCTTTTAATAAATATACATATATAATAATTATGATTAAACATTCTTATAATTGTAAATTTTTCATTTTAAGAGAGACAATATGGATATCCAAACATTATTTACTTAAAGATGAAAAAGTTTTTGATGCTGACAAAATATCTAGTTTTTATACAAAAGGTGCAAAATTTCGGGTATCACTTTTGTTTTCGCTAGTAAATAATTGCAAAAAATTATAAAAGCTCGAGTGCCTCCAAAAAGATTTCTGATATATTGTTTCCGTTATTAAAAAAACAACAATGAGACACTCAAAAACAAAGTGAAATTGATCGTCTAGCTTGTGACACCTAGGGCATATTCTATCTTCATATGGAATTACATTTTGACGACCCCATTTACCAGTCTCGACAGCTAATTCATGCGATCTTAAACATGTTAATGCTACTCTGATGTGTTAAATGTATGTGGCTGTTAAGAAGTTACTGAATCTGAAATCAAATAAATGTGTATAAAATAGAGCCCGACATAAATCATTTATGACAATCATTATTAAAACCTAGTTTTGATAAAATGAAATTTAGAAATATTATGTACCATTCCTACAATGTTAAGTTTCTTTTTCATGAACAATCAAATACATTTATCAAAATGATTTTACCTTAAATGAACTTCCGGATATTGTCTGTAATTGTGGACAAACGACAGTATCTGCTTTCTCAACCAATCTTTCCAGCAATGGTTCCAACCATCCTTAAAAATAAGATATCTGTGTCACCAGTTTCATAAGAACGTATCACCAGTTCCGGAGGTACATATCACTGATTCCGGAGGTAGGTATCACCAGCTTCAAGGGTTTCGGAGATACGTGTCAACCTTCACCCTTGTAGTATATTCAGATGTATTTTTCTATAAGAACCACCTCTCAAAGCAGATGTTACCAACCATTTCAAAGGCATTATAAAACTAGATGAAGAGAAACTTACACCATAACATAAGCCCCAAAAAACAAAATTTCGCTTGCATCACAATCTACTGATATTTGTACTTCCATCAATAAAAGTTGTATCATTATATGTTTCTATAGTTCTTATTTTTCTGAGTTCGAATGCGATTAATTTATAAAGATCTTTTAGAAATTGAGAAAACAACGAGTGATAAGTGATATCTTAGTACAAAACAACAAATAACTTAGATTTTCTTCAGTTAAGTCAAGTTTTAATCTATGTGTATATTTTGGCGCGATTATTCTAGGGATCAAAATACCTTTAAAACATTCAACATGAGCATCTAAAAACGTAAGAACTGGGGCAGTTGCTAGCTTTGCGCCAATAAGACGAGCTCTGATTAATCCTTCATGTTGCGATGTACGTATCAGATGAGCTTTACTTATTTGTGATATGGTTGCTTCCAGTGACTTACCATCCTCAGCTGTAAAATAGAAATAAAGATATTAGCTCACAGAGTGATGGTTTTCCTATGCTACTAATGTAGTAAGTCTGCAACTTCATAAAGAAATGCTGCGGATAAAGATTAAGCGAAGTACTTTTACTGAAGTACACATTAATGATGTACAAATGACGAAAGCATTAAAGAATTAATACACCTATGGATCGAAAATTACATTATATCGTTATGCTGAAAATAACAAGAAGCACCTTGAATTATTATATATAAATAGACTCATTCGTGCTAAACTTGCATTTACCATAACAAGTGGGTATTTTTACTGTTATATTAATGTAAAAATATCAATATTGCTTTGGAATGGCACGGTATACTGATGATATGTCCGGTAAAGTCCGGGAATATGTTGACGAATACCGGTAGCCAAGGTCGAAACAAGCCGCAAAAAATCGTACAAATTTGAATTATCTTTTTTACAGTAATCAAATTTTACATGTTCAGGATTTTGTATACAATCTTCATTTTTTTTTTCATGGATTAGACTCGTTTCACTTTTACTGTCCGTCGAAATGTTCGTCCCATTTCATCATTTTGATTTATCACTTGAACATTGTATTGATAAAACTTACACGTTCATACTTGGTGTTTTTTTTCTTTTCAAGCACAAATGTTGCCTGTCTTTTTAAATAATGATAAGTCACTTTTACTATGGATAAACTTAACTGGTAAATAATATATTACATTGGGTCATTCAACATTATCTAAAAGGACTGAAAAATATGTACTTGGCTAATAAAACTCAGTTTACCTAAAGTTGAGAAGTCGTCAACGATAATTATTTCTTTCAGTAAGTAGTCAGGGGTCCTATTGATCACAGAAAATATAGAGCGTAGTAATACAGAACGTGCCTCGTTATGAAAGACGATAATTACGCTGGTTTGTGGTAGATCTGTGGTTGCCGGATTTACGTCATAGGTTATCTGCTTACAGCTGAAAAACATACACGCACATGTTTATTTTTTCCGAAATTCTACCAGACATCTGTAAGCAGATTTGATAACCTACAAAGATGTGCGACTTCAAGATGTAAATGGTTACTTTTGTTTGTTTATTTGTTTGTTTGTTTTGTTTTGTTTTTTTTTTAAGAAAATATCTAGAACGATTTTAATTCCCAAACACATCTTTAGGCAAATGCCTGAAATCATCTTAGGAGTCCTAACTTTTCACAAAAAGGAAACATACTATTGTAGTAAAAACCTTTGATAGCTAAAATGAAACGAAAATTTGACCAACCTTTCACTACGTATATCTGGCAATGTTCTATTGACGGAAATCATATCACTTATATAGGCATTAAAGCCGTGTACTGTGTATAACTTATCCATCTTCTGTTTCTCCTCAGCTGGCATTTTCTCATAGTCAACGGTAACCCCCGTGCCATTCTCGCCTTTATTACAATATTCCAGGTAAAATACAAGATTGGTTTAATTTTGTCTTTATTTTGCATGCAATTTTTAAAATGACGCTTTCTCTGAATTAGTTTATGCCAGATGTTATCATTATCTATAAAGATTGTCTATGAAACAGATAAATATATCTTCGCCAAATGGTATAAAACTAGTTCATTTATGTTTAAAAATAACAACAAAGTGAATTCAAAGGATGTGAAAAATTGTTCCAAGAGCCTATTATGGGCTTGAAATACTTAGTACTTATTTTCATGGTTGTTACAATAATCAATTGATTGAAATTTTAACAGGCTCACCTTTGTTAGTAAAGTTTACTTTTATCTTCGCATTTTTTATATTTGTAATGTTATCCTTATTTGCATCTTGTACAGGAATATCCAGATCTGAATCTTTCATGTTATCAATAGTTTTATTTTTTCCTTCTTCAATTTTATCATAACCTTTTATAAGATACTGATTAAGGATGTCATTATCTTGTTTTTGTTTATCTTTTTCTGTTTCAACATGTTGATTTTCATTCTTTACTGTTTCTTTGTCTTTAAGCCCCAATGCACCCACTGGTGTATAGTTTTGTAGATTTTTATCATTATGTTCAATTTCTTTTAATCTTGCAAATGGCTGATAACCGTGATTAAAGACATTTTCTTTTTGTTTCAACTCGGCCTTGTTTTGAGAGTCTACCTTTGGTAAATTCTTAATTTCTTGTAAAACATCACCTTTGGCATTATAATGTAGCGTTACCTCTTCCAAACGCGTATCATTGAGAATCTTATCGGGAACGCGTACTTCAGCATTAGGCTTAATTTCGTCTTTTCCATTTTTAACAAAATTATCATCGTGCTCATTGTCATCACCTACCGCATCTTCATCTTCATCATTGTCATCTTCCCCATCGTCAAGGACATGTCCATGCGCATTTTTATCATCAAAATCTCTATACTTAGCTGCTCTGTCTATTTTATCTTCTTCTTCCTCCGTATCTTCTACATCGTTCTCACCTTTACCATCCGTTTCAAATTCTTCGTTATTATTCTCTTCATTATCATATAATTCAGCATTGTTTTGTACAGCTTTTTCTGAATCTTCATCTCTAACTTGAAATTTAATCAAACCGTCATGTTTGTCAAAACCTCTTTCTCCGATATTATCCGTTTGAAAGTTTACATTATGTTTATTTTGGTCTTTATCATTGTTTTCCATTTGAGCGTGTATATTCATATTTCCTCCGGTATCCTTATTTTCAATGTCATTTACGTTCTCTTTGTCATTAAAATGAGCTTGTCCCATTTTTAAATCTTCTTCGTCGCCTTCCTCTTCTTCGCCATCTTCAGCATTATCGTTGTCTTCTTCATTTTCGTTTCCTTTCCCTTCTATAACATGTGCAGGGAAACCTTGTTCTTCGTCACTTCCTTCTTCGACATCTTTTTCTCCTTTATTTTCGCTTTCTTCTTCATTCACTACACTGTCGTTATTCTCTCCACCCTCTTCATTTTGTCCTTCGTCTTTTTCAGTATCACCTTCTTCTAGTATTTCAGGTGTTGTATCTTCTCTATTAAAAGCATTTCTGTTCCAATTTTTCGACCAGTTCCCAACATCTTGAATGGGTTCATCTGTATCATCATACTCATCGGATATATAAAAGCCATCTTGTGTATACAAGTCTCCATCTGATCGTCTACTCTTTGCCCCATTCTTTACAACAATGTATGCGATACAAATCCATGTGCACATACAACCTGCAGCAAGAATGTAAAACAGTTGCCTAGACAAACGAAATGGCATGCCGTTTCTAGGTCTTTACACTGTATCATCAGCGAAAGATACGGTCTATTTTCATACTTAAATCTCATTTTATGGGAATGATCTTTTTCTCGACTTTATTGATAAGGTCATACAAAAGCAATGTTTGATGTTCGTCTTTTTTAAGCTATAAAATGCGTGTATGGCAAATTCAGTACCATCGTTTTCTTAATTGAAGAACTTTTATTAATTTTGATTAATAGCGACTCGGAAAACAACCGTATATAACCGCCATATAACCTGTCATTAATTTTTATAACCAATAATATAGATGCCTCAATGTTACAATGAATAATCGACGTTACAAACTTCAACGTTACAAAGTTATATAATAAATATATATGAATGTTTATCTATGGTAGCTTTGCAGAAACTCGCAAATGAGTGAATATGTGAAAAATAGTGAGAAACAGCAACAGATTTTTTCATATACATAAATATATATATAAACCACATTTACACGATATGTCGACACAACTTCTGGTCATGTAAAATGGAGCAATTTCAACGATCAAACTCGCAACAATGGTCATTGAATAGTTCAGTAAAGTGATAAAATTAACAGAGAATTGTTAGTAACAAGAAAAGTTTCATTAATGACGACTATTATTTAACAAGATTGAAATTAAAAAACTGAATAATTATTGACCTGTCCATCACAAAATATATCTAAAACCAATTCAATTATTCAGTGAATTTCCTCTTTTAATGCATCAGATTCCATATGTTTACTAATTCTTTACAATTGGGGAATTCGGAGTACTTATGATTATTTGTGAAGTTGATCACATATTTAACATAAAAGAGAAGAAAAACTCCGACGATAACTCCTTAAGTTCCAACAATAACTCCTTATTTCATTTATCATATAAACGCAAAAAAAATGGGATTGGGCAGAAAACTATAAAGCTTATGAGTGTCCTCTTCCATAGTTATGTTTACAAAACTTGCTACTTACCGAACATTTTAACGTAGTTAAAATATACCTTTTCAGTCTTAGTGTTGGGTATAAAACATATATTTTCCATGCCCGGCCTTAAGCAACACATATGCTGACTTTATAATCCGATTAAGCATTTATATCATAATAAGACTATCATGTATTCTATACATATAATTGTTTACAATAGCAACATATTGTGTATTTTATTGGGAATATCTCTGCCCATAATTTATTCTATTTCCCATACTTGTACATCAATCCAGCTGTCTTTATCATTCCGTAGCATTCCCGGGGTAAAATAAATTATATTTGTCAAAATTTTGGCGGGAAAATCTTACAAAAATGGGGGAAATAGCCCCGTGACAAAAGAATACAAATTCAAAAATGCGTGGATAATATTTTTTTTCTCAATTATATTATAATTTGGTTAATTAAACAGGCCGTGGATTGTTTAATGTGGGTCGTCAGCTGCAAATATATATATAAACTTGTTAACTTCTATTCTCGGGATGACAATGGGACATGTTACATTTATAGACATTTCCAGAGTTATTTATTCTTGAAAAATAACCTAAAGGAGTAAAAACTCACTTTCATGCGCAGATATCTCAAAATGTAGGTTGGTGAACCCCCCAAAGTTTTTTTCATAAATTTGTTTCAGTTATGATTTACTTTAATCTATCGAAGTTTAAGAGCAGTCTGTTCATTGGGCTAAATTCTTCTCCTCACAATAGGCATTTTCAGAAGCAAGTTCAATATAAAAACTCAGCAAGGTTCATTTTTAATTTACGAAGACTTGATTTGAACATGTAAAAGAAATGGCAATGCATTTCACTTTTTCAAGCAAATTAGAAATCGTTGTTTAATAGAATAAAAATAAGAATTTTCTCTTTCCTCTTTCTGTTGATATTAGACATTTGCGGCTTATAATGAGGAACGGGGATTGAGGATCGAGGACAAGTTATACAAAGGGATAATCTCAAAATAATCTAACAGTTTATAATAAACACGGTTTCTAAGTAACGGATAACACAAGCATTGCAAGCGATAATTTGTGTTTGTATTACGTGATATTGTCTTTGTCCTGAATAATATTATTCATGTGGCTCTACTTTAGGTGAGATGTCCCATCAATAGTCCTGACCGCCATATTTACTCGCATTTGTTTAATGAGTATTTCAAATAAAAACATGGAATTAAAGCCCGGATCACGTCTTTCACTGACGATACACTTATACCTTAACGTAACTCGAATTACTTGTAGCTATGTGTGCATTTGAAATACATTTTTGCCACTTCAGTGAGAATTGTGGTGGGATTATAAGCAAGCAAAAATCCTACCGAAATAAATGAACCATATATTTAGTAAGCATGATTAGGGACATAAGTACTTACAACATAAATCAGAACTTTACTCTAGATCTGCACCATTCTTAATATATTTTGACATCATGTAAAAAAAAGCTTTCAAACCCTGGGTATATTGCAATAAAATTCATCATCGTTTTTTTTACTGTCGCATTATCCTGATGTATTTTTAATATTCCATATATAATTTATAACACTGAAGTGAAGTACGGGGTACCTTTTTACGGCTGCTACACGGCACTTGACACCTGTTGCTTTGATGAATAACTCCGATTCATTAACTAACTCCATTTCAATTTCACATTTCAATATTTTCAAAATATTGCCAGCGCTTTAGGCCAACAACGTTTTGAAAGACGTCTTTTGAGTTAAGAATTTAGTCCCGAATTAAATACAGTTAGGTACAGTCCCTATGGAAAGACCGGCATCTTAACCAACGGCAAGCTTAAGCGGCTCATATGCAGCAGTTATTGCTAGGTCAAGCTCTGATAAATCTTAACAGATGTATAAATGAGGGCCAACACGGACAGCTGACCAGCAGCTTCGCTTCCGCCTAGTCCCGAGATAACTCGAACCCGGATCAGTCCGACGTGAACTGCACAACCGAGGCCGTAGTCAAGACGTCAAGATATCCGTGTACAATCTGTCAAACGTTTTGACATCATCTTGATGTACGTTAAACAACCGTCAACGCCAACGACCACTGGCTGAGCTTATGAGAAAAGTTCCGGATTTATTTAGGGAACTTGGATTCAGTTCGTCTTGCAATTACTAAAATGAAAATTAAGAGGTTAGGAAAGAAATACAGTAAGATATCCTGGCTTTATTTCAATGTTCATATTATGTGTTGAGATGACCCCTCAATATTAACGTAACTGTTCCTCGATAATCGTTCCCGACATTATGTCGCAAATGTCTATTATCTTTTTTTTTTTTTTTTTTTTTTTTTTTTGGGGGGGGGGGGTGTTTTTTTTTGTTTTTTTTTTGTTTTTTTGTTTTTTATTAGTGTTATAGTTTCAAGCAAAAGTGAAGCAACCTGTGATTTCACATTTATTTTTCCTTTCAATCAGCAAAATTAAACAAAAAATCATTAATGATAACATCAATAGCATCTAAAGACATAAGGATGCATAGAAGAACTTTTATGGATTATTGTAAATAACCCATCTAAACTAAATATCAAATTGAAATTTGAAAATTAAATTAGGCCTACATAATGTCATGAACAAAATAGTATCCTTTAATAGTATAAACATTGCATAAACATTTTAACAGTGTAAAATTGACTATGGAAAAAGAACAGACACAACAAATATAAAGAAACATCTGCACTAAAATCTAGTTGAAATAGTCATATTGAAAGAAAAGAACATTGTAGCGTGACTGAAAGGTAATACGTTTATATGAGTGTTTGTTTCAACTTTTCAATGAGAGAGAACACGTTTATACGTGTGTTCGCTTCAACTGTTCAGTGAGAGAGAACACGTTTATACGAGTGTTCGCTTCAACTGTTCAATGAGAGGGAACACGTTTATACGAGTGTTCGCTTCAACTGTTCAATGAGAGAGAACACGTTTATACGAGTGTTCGCTTCAACTGTTCAATGACAGGGAACACGTATATACGATATACGAGTGTTTGCCATAACTGTTCAAAGAGAGGGAACACGTTTATACGAGTGTTCTCTTCAACTGTTCAATGAGAGGAACACATTTATACGAGTGTTCGCTTCAACTGTTCAATGAAAGGGAACACGTATATACGAGTGTTCGCTTCAACTGTTTCATGAGAGGGAACACGTATAATACGAGTGTTCGCTTCAACTGTTCAATGAAAGGGAACACGTATATACGAGTGTTCGCTTCAACTGTTCAATAAGAGAAAACACGTTTATGCGAGTGTTCGCTTCAACTGTTCAATCAAAGGGAACATGTATATACGAGTGTTCGCTTCAACTGTTCAATGAAAGGGAACACGTATAAACGAGTGTTCGCTTCAACTGTTCAATGAAAGGGAACACATATATACGAGTGTTCGCTTCAACTGTTCAATAAGAGAAAACACGTTTACACGAGTGTTAGCTTCAACTGTTCAATGAAAGGGAACACGTATATACGAGTGTTCGCATCATCTGTTCAATGAGAGGGAACACGTTTATACGAGTATATATGAGTGATCTTTGGCTGTCTATCAACTTACATGGACACTCGTTGTGGGCAGCTTCACTAAGTGCTTGGGCAAACAAAAAGAGCGCAATACACGCGTTATGTTTCCACTTTTATTTAAGAATTATAATATACAGCATATAGCATAATTATAGCATACAGCGTATAGCTTATATAGCGGTTATCTGAAAGTTAAACATTAATACTTTCAATAAAAACAGAAATACAAAAAAAACATGTAAAACAGTTATTACATACTTTGAAATTAACAAATTACAATAGAATTTATCTTTAACAAAGTAATTTAACAAATTAATTAATTGTTTGAAACACAGATAATCAACTTTTACAATTTACAATACAACTATGATACAGTTTTTATTAATCTTAACGTAAAATATAAATGTATTTAAATTGTAATAAGATGCCAGAAATAGAAACTTACTACCTTTATCCAAATTATTTTAGTTTAGTTAACAAGGATTAACTCGCCACCGCTCTTACACGGCGAAAAACGGAGTCGAAAATGTGTAGCGGATATTTCATTGTTGTAATGTCCTTTATTTAACTATTTCTCTGTAATGTTCTTTATTTAACTATGCCTCTGTAATGTTCCTTATTTAACCCTTTCCCACATGAGCATATTGTGAAAAATGGCCGTTTTCATTGAAAAGCCTCCTGTTACAAGTTCAAACTTCTATGAAACTATGAAAAATGCTTCAATACTAATCTTGGCACAAATGTTGACTGGACCATTGCCTTTGTTACGATATGCTCAGTCTTAAATTTCCTGTTACCATGGCAATGGGGGGACATCTCAAAATTGACAAAAATCACTATTTTGCCCTGATTTTTTTCCATCAAAATTTATTTCAAAGTGCTGCAACTTCTCAAGGGATTGAGTAGAGTCAAAGGCTTTTCAGCGTTGGTTACACGTTACCTTATGATCGACCTGGGGTCATTTTTAGCCACTCACAAGTCCAAAATTTTCTTGGCGATGAGGGGGACTACCGCCCCCTTAAAACCCCCCAAACAGAAGGGGGCACATTCTGCCAACCCCCTGATGTATCTTTTGGATGGGGGCGGCGCCGAAAAAGTGCTCATTTTTACACAACATTTCTCAAACGAAAACATCTGTTTGAGGCCCAAATAGGACATTTTTTCACTATTTGAGGCCTAAAAGAGGTGGGGTCGAAAGTGCGTTGTTTCGCGTATATATGAGGTAAAGGGTTAACTATGCAATGTAATGTTCTTTATTTAACTATGCCTCTGTAATGTTCCTTATTTAACTATGCCTCTGTAATGTTTCTTATTTAACTATGCCTCTGTAATGTTTCTTATTTAACTATGCCTCTGTAATATTTCTTATTTAACTATGCCTCTGTAATGTTCCTTATTTAACTATGCCTCTGTAATGTTTCTTATTTAACTATGCCTCTGTAATGTTTCTTATTTAACTATGCCTCTGTAATGTTCCTTATTTAACTATGCCTCTGTAATGTTTCTTATTTAACTATGCCTCTGTAATGTTTCTTATTTAACTATGCCTCTGTAATGTTTCTTATTTAACTAATGCCTCTGTAATGTTCTTTATTTAACTATGCCTCTGTAATGTTCCTTATTTAACTATGCCTCTGTAATGTTTCTTATTTAACTATGCCTCTGTAATGTTTCTTATTTAACTATGCCTCTGTAATATTTCTTATTTAACTATGCCTCTGTAATGTTCCTTATTTAACTATGCCTCTGTAATGTTTCTTATTTAACTATGCCTCTGTAATGTTCCTTATTTAACTATGCCTCTGTAATGTTCCTTATTTAACTATGCCTCTGTAATGTTCCTTATTTAACTATGCCTCTGTAATGTTCCTTATTTAACTATGCCTCTGTAATGTTTCTTATTTAACTATGCCTCTGTAATGTTCCTTATTTAACTATGCCTCTGTGGCTGAAACAATATCTGGGTCTGATCTACTAATAAATCTTATACTTCATGTTTTTTGTAGACTTTTTCATATCAAACAGATTTTGAAATCATGCAAACGTTACTTGCTACCTCAACAATAAAGTAAAGTAAGTTAAAATAGCTTCCCAAGGCAATATTTCGCTGCAAATATATTAACTATTAATAAGGGGAGTAACTTGAAATAAGTCACCATGTATATTTGTGTCATATTTCTGTCCCCTGACCCAGTATTCAAACTTTTTTTAAAACGGTGGAGTACCGTGCAATGTTCATTGCGGCGGAAAATTACAAAAATAAATGCAATTTTGGTAAGTAGATTGGTACATGTATTTTTAGTGCTTCATAAAGAAGCATAAACCCCTTCAAAGAAATTACTTTCCTCAACTGAAACTGACTAAGTACAAATAAGCTCTATCTCCGACTTTCAATTACATTTTTTACAACAAGATTCAGCTGATGAGCACTATTTAAACATTGCATGGCCTGAATCAGTAGAAAATGAGGAAAACTTCACGCAAACCGTTAAAACAGTCGAGGAAAGTGCTTTCTATGTAGGGTTTAGGTTTATTTACGTTGGTGTTATAAAAAATATTCACAAAATCAATGCTGTGTTTTTATTTACATTACAGCCAAAACGTCACGTGGTTCGGTCGCCACGCTTACTTAAAACTTTATATGAACAGCCTCCTATAGATATTAGCATAGCATAGCATAGGCTAGCAAAACATAGCATTTCATAGCATAGCATTTTATTGCATAACACAGCACAGCATAGCATAGCATATGCTAGCAAAACATAGCATTTTATAGCATAGCATAGCATAACACAGCACAGCACAGCGCAGCACAGGACAGCACAGCACAGCACAGCACAGCACAGCATAGCATAGCATAGCATAGCACAGAAAAACAATAAAATCACATAATTTTAAACAAATGAATTATCAAATTCATTATGTACCTTTATGTACATGTACTTTTTAGCTGTGTAATAAAGAAACTTGTATATGGTTCAAAAAGATTCTGCAACGTAAAAATTATTGCCTCTATTATTTTCTGTAGAGGAAGACCCTCGATGCCGCCCCAGGCCATGATATTTCCTACGGTGTTTCCTTTGGGTCAGTGCGTTTTCTCTGAGAACGGAAAGTGCAAATGATGACAGTACGATGGTGACCTAACGGCATTACAGTCCACATGTATACATAAACTTTTTCGCCATACAAAATAGCTATCTTTCTTCACTCTTATTTGATAATGTTAGCAATAACATACAGAGATCTACTCGGAGATTTATAGGTCTGTCAAAAATGAAAGATGTGCATGTATATAAGAAACATGCATTCCATAGCGTCGTTACCATTACTGGTGTTAATTATCTTTTCATGTGACTTTTTTAACATGTATTTATCTATCTATTTATCTATTTTACTTTATTTTTTACTGATACGCTTCAAATTTATTTCAACACAAAATCTATGCTTTATCAGAGTGTAGAATCATCCGTCCCTCCTTTTTGAAACGGTTTTACAGTTTATATTCTTATTTTAAGTTTTCTAGAAAACTTAATAGTCGATAATTGTTATATCTTCTTGCAGTATCACTCGAATATAGTATTTTCATGTTTTAAAAATTTCGCTGCGATCAATGATATATGACATAAGTTTAAGAGCAAGATAAAAAAAAACTGTAAGTAAGAATTAAGTGCTTTAAGTATTTGGTTTATCTTCATTGTATATCATTGTAAATAATGAACAAAATACATGTAACGGTGAATGACACTGTATGCGCATGGCAACATTCAAAACAAACCAGGACCCGGTATTAAACACTGCGACGTTTATTTCAATCGCAACTTTTCGGCCCTTTCCGTCAGTCTTCGGATATTATTATAGATAATAGTCGAGCACGTTCCGATTGCGTTTGTTTTAACATACCTTCTATTCTATATCGTTCAGTCATGTAAAGGTAAATACGTCATGGGTCTTAGGGTAGATCACATGTCCCTTTGTCTCCTAGTTTTTGACCTACATTTATTAAGGCCAAATAAAACAATATCATATATATCAAATTTTACAATCCTATAAATACATGTAACACAAAATCGATAATACTTTATATTGTACAATTCGTATTGAAAGGAAATCATGAAAACAATACATTAAACTTTCAAATGAATAAATAATCCCGGTGTCAGTTATATAGATCTAGTTTATATATATTGTGGGTTCTGTTGTACGCTAGCTGGGACTTTCAAGACACAAGTCACAGTTGTTGTTTTTTCTATGATCGACAGATGAACTTGAGTTGTGTTTATGTTTAGGTGAATATAATGTTTCAAAAATTATTTAAAAGTGAACCCTAATTAATCAAATTCATTGCTAATTGAAAATTTGGTTTAGTAATTTCCTTCACAAAGGTAAGCTTTTTTTAAATGACGCAAAGGTGCTTCTTAAGAGTTTTACCATGTTTTAAGACATCATAATTCATAATTGTTCTTTCGAGAACAAAATTTCTAATAAACACATACATAGTCACGATTTTTTAAAAGAAAACACATTGAAATGGAAATTGACTAATGTTAACTATAGTCTCAATTTTCATTGTAAATGTCTGAATAGTATACTTGCTTGCGAATTTATATTAACATAACAGTACTTTTTAATAAATTATGAATACTGTTAAATTGATACAAATACTCGAGATTCTCAAACAAATTAATAATAGGAATCAGTTGAAAGGTATCGATAGGATTGAGCCTCGAGGGTTTCGTGATTTTGTTAAGATAGGTAATCGCTACATTTACGTCATTTGGAGGCGGATTTACATCATTAGGAGGCGGAAGTAAAGTTATTTATCTGAAAGAATAATGTATAGGGAACCTAAGCCTTCATAATTGATTGATTTCATCTGATGATTTAGGAGTCATCTGTTGAGTTACTTTATTTATTTTCTAGGCCATTTGCACTAACTCAATCACGGAATGGGCATGGGTAACAGGAAGCGGAAGGGCGGTAGATTAAACAGACGCCGCACAAGACGCATCGGGCCCAGCGAAGGCGCGCCTCGTTCTGGGATCAGGCGCAAAAGGAGGTCGTCTGCTGGAATTTTCAGCTGCTGTTGCGGTAATATTTTTTCGAACTCTCTTTCAATAGCAGGTTTATAAAACTAACTGCTTTTTTCATTAGGAAACACATTTTAAGAAAATGAAGCTGAAGAAAAATACATGTATATGAAAAGTTGACATATATATTTAGCATATATATCCCTGGTATGGGCTAGTTTTGTAGAAAGTGGTCAAAATCTTACATAAGCTTCACTCTATCTATTACGTAATGATATTTTAAAAGCTTGAACGCTTTCAAAATTATCTAGCATGAATTTGGAAGCGCACTATTTGCTTTTAATTCCAAGTGTATTTTTGCCTATTTAAAGCATTTTAACCAGTCGTATAATTGTTTAATACGTACGGGGGTCTTCAAGAAAATAAAATGTTCTTTTTAATATTTTAATACAGAAGCATTAAGTGACCCCATTGAACGGAATCAAGACGATATTTCAGCTTTACAAAAAGCTCAAAAGCAGATGCTGGCATCTTTCAAGCTTCAAGCAACAGAGGTTAATTTTGACCAGGAAAATCCAGTCTGGCATGCATCTCATGACCAAGATCGGCAGGATGAAGTTGACAGTCTGCAGAAGGAACAACTTGACCTTTTAAAAGACATAGTGTTACAGCAAAATAACGAGAGTGACCCGGATGTAACGCAGGAATTGTATAAACAGCAATGTGAACTTATTGAACAAATGCGAGACTTGCAGAGGGCAGGTTATGCTTATCCTGACGGTATTCCATCTCCAGTGAAGGCAGCGGATCCAAACGAGGCTGAGAACGCTGAAGGTGTTGAAAATACGAATGTAACATAAATTATCACCTTCTTTAATCATTACTCAGTTATCATTATAAATTGACTTCTAATGCATATGAATAGTACATGTATAAACCCACGGCTGGAATTGTGGGTTTTCAAAATGGACGCCAAAATAGATGGTTGTTACGTATGGTTTGTAGCAACAATAGAATCGTCATTGTCACACAGTGTTAATTCAATGTGTGTGTGTACATTAGCACGATGAATCTACAAGGCATTTTTTTGGCTTGATATATTTTAAAAATGTTTTATTTGCTATTTATTTTTCTGTATCTCTATTTCTTGTATTACATGTACTTGTTGCTGTTGATGTTTATTATCTATTAAAGTGTTAAACCGTTTTCTTATTTCTCATTTTGATGGTATCATTTCTTACTACATTTTACTAGCTATTACGCTTTACGCTAGATTAACTCAATGTGTCCCTCGTAACCCTATGATCGTAGATTCAAACTTTATTTCGGTCACGATCATGTTTCCATATATGACACCACTTTAAGCAAGTCGAGAACGTAAGCCTCGACTGTAAATCAAGTTGGTTGTAATAACTCACATTATAACCGAGGTACAATAAATTCAAACATTTTTTGCGGAAGATTGTTTGAAGAGAATAAATAAAGCAAATATTCTTGTTGAGTGTAGTATTTTTTCTGTACATGTGTACATATAAACACCTTTAATGTTAGTTATCTTTTTGTGTCCCTGTAGTGCAATACTGGCCTTCAAAATCTGTTCAACCGACCAAATTCTTTATCTTAGGTTTCTTAAGTTCTGGATCCCATGAGAATGAATACCTTTCGACAATTCCTACTTACAACAGGATGAGCCCATTAAACAGTGGTGCAATAGTTAACCCGAATGAATAAAGAAATCAGTGCATTTTTCTTTCTGTACATACAACTTTACGGGAAAATATTATTTTGAGAATTAATACATGTAGATGTATATGAATGAAATTTGCGTGATAATGAAAAGGATGTACGTGATAAAGTTTGATATCTGTATGTTTATGTCATATATATTCTCACATTGTATCGGGTAGATTTATAAATAGTTTTGTATCACAACAAACATTATCTCTAGTTGTTATCATTGTACATGTCGGATATCGTGCAACATATGATTGATAATTGTTATATCGTCATCCCAACTTAAATTACACCGATAACACTGTGATAATTGAGAAATAATCTCGTGACTGACTGTATATGTACTGAAATTACTTGTTCATTTCAATTTGTTGTAAATATTAAGTTCTTTGTTCGAGATTGTATTTATTTATTATTTATTATCGTCTAACACTATATTTTTTAAAAGTTGTTACTTTACAGTTACGTGGAACATGTATGTTAAATTTGAACGGCAATTTTGATTCATACTTTTCCTTATAAAAACAAAGAGGCGAGGCTAAAGTGAAAGTGATGGCGAATGCATTTGGCCTAATCCGTACAACGGCCAAGTATAGGCATGGCTCAAAAGTTACAGACCTCGTTATATTTAGTGTTTTATTTATTTTGATTGGACTTAGTGACGGAAAAGCTTGTAATCAGGATGGAAACTGTAAATGTACGTTTGATGATGGCAGTGGAACAGTGGATTTATCTCCTATAGGTAGACAGGACGGCACGCCTTTGTATGTGATTTTATTTATATTTACCATGTAAAATCCACTTAAATAACCCTTTAAGATGTTTTAAGATCAACTTATGAAAATTAGGTATATTTCGCCTTTGTAATTTCCACATATACATCTATCAAGTAAATGCTAATAATGCAATGCGATTTAAACCTTGTAAAATCAACGCCTTATTGAAAAATTAATAAAGTTGTCAAAATTTATCTAGGCAACATATGAATACAAATAGTTATACCCATTGTTATGAACTTAGTACGGCATATATTTTCGTAAATGAACTATGAAATATCTCTTGTCTACCGTATTAATACGGTGTATCCATTGCCATAAACAACATACGGTATATACGGATCATGGAATTGTTTTCTGTTTGCTATTTTTAGAATGCAGGACCAATTTGCTCCAGATAACTATGCATATTCTTTCAACCCATGCTATCCATTTACAGAAGGCACATGTGTTAACGCAGCGGTTTGTATACATTCTTTTTTGATGCATCAAGTTTCATTGGAATAAGTCAAATTCATAAATCTCTCATTATATTCAGTGTAATATTTCAAGATTTTTTTTTAGAAAACACTTCACTTGAGCTATTCTATTGCCGCGTATTTTTAAATGCATGATCACCAATTGTTGATTAAAGATCCTGTAACACATTTTTATGGTTTTGTATAATAAACATGATGCTCAAATTAACATTTATCAATTGGTGTAAGTTCAAAAAGCATTATTTATAAAGATACTACCGACTTTAACATTTCATGTAAATAAAGAGAGGTATTAGAAATTCTATTTTTTACAAAGTCTAAGTCAAATTTTTCAATAAGAAATGAATGCATATATTGCAATGATTACATATAATATGAACAAATATTTGCAGTATATATTCTTCGATGTTTGAAAATTGTTTTATAAGCATAATTATATACATATATACGATTTCACTTAAGTGTTGTATACAACCTCAATTACAACATACAGGATCTTTAATAGTGATGGATGTGATGATTATATGGGTTATTATATGTAGCTTTACGTCAGCTTAAACCCATAATTTAATATTGTGTCATTTTCAGGCATGCCAGTACGATTCAAACAATAACATATATTACAACATAGGAGATTCGTCTAAAGTTACACTTTCATTTGACGGTTTGAACATCATTGGAACGTATGTTGCCGACGACGGTGCTAGGCATGTATTCTTCCATCAATTCTTGCAAATGAATTAATGATAAATATAAAGTTTTAGAAAATCGGATCGATGGAGCTTAGGCCCAGCTTTTAAAACGTTCTCAAACAGAGATAAATCTCAATCTATGATTGTCTCCAAATTGGATGATAATCTTACTATATCTGTTAAAAATCTCAAGTCGGCTTTCACTAAATTCAGATTTTTCTCAGCTGAGGCTTTCGTTTTCTCAGTACATTTTATGATTAAGCGGCTTTCTTCACACTTCATATATCAAACTACATGTGTGTGTACAATTTTATTCCTGTATGTAGCAACATTGTATAAGTATTTATTCTACATGTATATTTATAATTTGATGATAAAACATGTTTTTCATTAAACAGTCATTTCTTAAAAAGCAGGAATATTTGCATTCTACATTGTAAAATTCATCACCTATCAATATTTGTGAACCGAATTGCGGCTCTTTCGCTTCCAATACTATAGGTACCGAATTAGGTAAAGTTTAATGTCAACCAAAACGTGAGTATTTAGTGTCGGTCTGTGAATCAATTTGTTTGGAATGATGAAATTCTCTCTTGTAGGAGTTCTACGGTGACCTTTCAATGTGACCCCAACACTGACCCTCCCACTGACACTGCCCAGGGAGAAACAAGTACCACGGTCTATGTATGTATAGTATTTCTACTTTTGCTGACTTTATAATTAACCTGAATTAACCTTTGTGTAACAGTATTTGTTAGAACGGTCTATTCGCAGTCTTACTGCTTTTGATTTGTCTGAATATATTTGTATGCATAATAAAAGCAACAGAGGAAGGTCGAAAGGATGAAAGCTATGTAACGCCAAATTCAAATTAAGAGTTGTTTTTTTTAAATTATTTCAATAACGATTCAAATGAGCATTAACCGACGGGGGGGGGGGGGTATACTGCCGTCCAGCCGTCTTGCCGTCCGTAGGATTTTCCTTGTCCTCCCAATAACTTAACAAGAAAAGTATTGATGCAAAGCATCAAAGGGCGTCCAAGCAAGAAATGCAGCAGGTGCAGATGAACTAGTAGATATATGATGATAAACTGTTCAATGGTTCATTGGTTTTTACCAGAATTGTATATCACTTATGAATGAACGAAAGACATTGTTCATTATTTATAAATTTGATTGGCATGCTAGAAATTAGAATATTGCTTGTTATTTCTTTATGATCGTGATTATTAATAGCAACGGATATACATGTATACAATCATTTATAATCCATATGAGTAACGCATGATCAACACCACACTTGTGTAATTGTCCCTTATTATGTTATCGCTATTAGCGAAGACCCCCTCTTAAGGTATCTGTTCACACTTAGTAACAATATGACACTTGTTATATTACCATGTTGAGCATAAATGTTTATTACACACTAATTGTAATATCTTTTTTAATAAAAAAATACAGATTTTATGAATATTGTTTTCTTTTCTTTTTTTGTGTTTTATGCGCAATTTTAATACTGAGTTTTTACGTTTACTATTATTTTAAGAATTCAATTGTCATAATGACCGACGATTATAAGTCAAAACTTAACTGGAAAAAGTCAGTAAATTATGGTTAATCTTTCAATATATAATATTGTTTATTCTTAAACCATATACATGTACATTTGTATTTTTCTTTATCATTTCTTAAATTATCAATCCATTGAATAATTCATAAAATCTGAGTTGTAACTTTGAATAATTCCTCGGCATCTTTACTAAACACGAATAACAAATTAAATAAAATGTTTCAAAGTTGATAGTGTCATATTAATGCCATAAAAATGTACATTTTTTCTCAATTATTGTTCATATTTATTGTTTTTATCTCATATAGGTAAAATAAAACATGCGATTTGTGTTGTTGGTTTTTTTTAATTGTATGTTTATTTATAATAATAAGCAATAATTTTGAGAGTTGATCTGAATTTATTAATTATTGTAACCAAACTAAGTGACAAACATTCATTTTAAAAAAAAGCTTATTTAACTGTAAAATATTTGTTCTGTTCTCTAACGATATCAAACATCTACTCCAAAACCGGGAGAGACCGGACAATAAACGTGTGGTACTATTCGCCGGTCGTCAAAATAGACCAGGAGAGACCGGGAATTACCGACAGGAGTACATCCCTCTATAAATAGATTTTCGGAATATTTAGGTCATCAACTTATCATTCTATTTACAGCTTTCGGAATAACATACCATAATAATCCACTGTGTACTACAAAATGATAAATAAAAATACCTTGAAGAGCGCGATTTATTGACGGAAAATGTTATTTAATTTGAAAATGTTTGCATTGCGAAATTCTCCAGTTCGCTATTCATTGTACATATCGCGACTAATTAATAATCAAGCACCCTCATACCGATCGGAATGTTCGGCTTTTATTATGAACAACTATAAAAGGCTCGAGAAGTTGCTGTCGCCCTTTCACAAAATCTGATTTCATTACATAAAAGGCGCCGCGCTTCGGCGCGGACGCCAATAATCCTTTCCAGCATAGACTACATATTTGGTTTTGAGATGGTCATGATTAGTAGATGACCCCTATTGATTATGAGGTCCCTAGGTTAAGGTCAAGGTCACTTTGATTTTTGGCACTAAAACATGTAGAGAACATATCTTAGCAATGCACTGATTTACTACCCTCAGATTTGGCTGGGAGGTTGTCCTTGAGCTCGAAATGACCACTATTCTGACAAAGAGGTATGCGGGGGGGGGGGTATTCACGCCCTGACAGTGGCACTTCTAGCTACAATTACTTAACTAGATTTGGATTAATGACAAATATATTGTTACATAAAAATGTAATATAAAGAAAAACTGTTTTAAGTGACAGAATGCCCATCTGAGTTTAGATGGATTGATTTATTAGTTTAATCAAGTATAAATAAATCTTAAAAATTCTTGCATATCGCTTTTTCTTCATTCACTGTTATAAAAATCTTGACCATTTAATTTGAAATTGTCTGTCGTAAATGTACTAGTATTTGTTCTTTGTTCCTCTGAATTATACCACGAAAACTTCAAATGGTCAATGTAAACAAATTGCCTTTATAAATGAACTGATACAATGCCGCAATGGAGAAATACCAAGTTTACCATTTCCTGTTATTCCGTACAATTGCACATGACAATTAACTACGTTTCTGATTATTATATAATTTATTTGTTTCAGGGTTTTACAGTAGTTTCAAAATATGCTTGCCCCCAAGGTTCAGGACCCGGACCCGGACCCGGCCCTGGTCCTAACCCGAGTCCAGGTAAAGGAGGCAGCGACGGTATAAGCCCTGGTTCAGTAATTGTTATTATGTAAGAAATATCTTAGTTACATGTATATATATTCTTATGGTCATTATAACAATGTAGCGTGAATGTTTCTCATAGAAGGCAAGAGTTCAAACAAGAAAACAGAACGTTCTTGTGGTGAAAGAAAAAAATATCACAGTAAAAGTAGTTTGTAAAAAAACTCTGAACGCCTCTAGAAATAGTTTCTTCATTACCTCATAGAGAACGGCTTTGTATAAGAGGCGTTTTCCTTACGCTACTTAATCTGTCTTCAAAACTAATGATCGCAAATTGGTCCTTAGCTAAGCGAACTATAATCACATACTTTCTTTAAACAAAGATCCCATATAGTGGTCCTTTACATATTGCACGTTAAAAACGTTGTTCAATCCAGAAGAAATTTATTTCTGTATTGGCTTTTTTTAACATCCAAAATAATTAAATGCAATTCATCTTAAATTAATTTGTTTTTTATTTTTCAGATTTTTTGCTTTGCTGGTTGTTTATCTAATAGCTGGTATTGCGTTTAACAAAGTTAAACGCCAGAACACGGGTAAGGAACTTGTTCCAAACGTGACGTTCTGGAGCTCCCTGCCAGGCCTTATAAAGGTAAACGTATCGTTTAGTTATTCGCTATTTATTCAAGTTCAATATTAATAATAATAATATAATGATAAAAAAGTACATACATAAAAATATTGCGGAGTATTGATTTGGTATAAATATTGACGTCGTATATATTCGGTCAACTTCGCCACTGTCCCATGTGCCAAAATATAAATATCTTAAAATGACATGCATGTCTTGGAGAGGTATAGGGTTTAAGAACCAGGGACGGCAAAAACTAAAATCAAAACTTACCCTCGAGCCAGTTGACGCTGTCATGACTTAAGTCAAGGCATGTGGCCCTAAAAAGTAGGCAGAGACGAACAAAGACGCTTGGGGGTCAGTTCCTGCCCTTGTAAACACTATCAAAAATATTTTAATATCTAAACACGGATGGAGCATCTATTAAAACGATAAAACTGGTTTTCAAACAATATTTACACATATATATACGATGAAAAATACCATCAAGTCTCAAAATTGACTGACTTTGGTTGAAAACATGTTTCTCCATTGATCTATATTTTAATTAAGAATTCAAAAATATATAGTTTTCATTTCTAACAATATGTTGTTTGTTGTTTTTACAGGATGGTGCAATGTTTACATTTGGCAAGATAACGAGGAGAAAAGGTTACGGCAGTGTTTAATGTTCTTCATTATGTACATTTCCAATTATTTTACAGTGATGTTAAATTTGTTAGCATTTAGTCTTTAACTGCCAATATCCGTGCATTCTACAGTTCATGATTATCGCTAATGTCCGTTTGAAGCCGTAACTAATCCGTCTGAATTCAAAACAACCATCTACAAGAATTTGCTGTCATCCGGCGCTTTAATTACGTGCTGTGGTTAAAGACTACAGTTTTTTATTTATATAAAATGTTATTTTGTTCTACGAACACTACACACTTCGTTATATAGTTATTATTTGTTCACTTAATAAAAATAAAACATCAAATCATAATCGTTTCGGATGATGCGTTTTTACTTGCTATTACATTGTCAATACAATGAATTGATGTAATATTTTGAGAGGTCTTTTATTCATTAGATATTTGAAAATCTAGGAAACAAGCTCCTCAATAGTTACATTTTTAATCTGCACTATTAAAAATGTCAAATAATAGTTACATACTTTGTATGCTGTCATCCATGTTAGGAAACAGTATGGTATAGTACTGAATAAAATATTTTACCTCGTATTATGCTATAATTAATTAAAACAACGGTCAAGGTTTTCCATAGCTTATTTAGTTCAAAAAGAAACCATATGTTTCAACGATCTACATGTATGAAGCTAAAATAGAATAACTGTAGAAAAAGTAACAGCGAGCAGTTTATTATACACAACTTACAATTACAAAGTCATTCAAACCAGTTTCTAAAACAGATACAATCATTATATATACCGTTCATAACGTTTTATGTTAACAGTTTATCCTTTACAGTGGACATGATATGACTTATCTCAATATTTAATAGATCCATTCAAGGCAAAAACCCATCTACATTCAAAACTATCATGACGTCATACACTTTCTATAGATTGTTTAAAACTAACATTGAAGAAAAAACAAACGGAATAATGCATACAAAATCAACAACAAAAATGAGCATGTGATTATCAATTACCTAAACATTGTATTTATAAAAACTAAAAATCTTTAAGGCTTTCTATTTTTACAAAAGGCACAACACAAATCAGCCAGAGGTTTATTAATGTCACATAATGACTGGCCGGCATACGTTATTTTATGAGACTCTTCCAGGGTAATGCACGGGTACCCGAGCAAGCCGACATCCGTACATGCGTCACCTTGTTCTGCCGATACTGAAAAATAATGAAACAAATTTTAAATAGTTTCAAAATATTAAGACAATAGTCATAGGGATTTTGTATCCATTCGGCAATTTTTGCCACTTATTGTCATCAGTATAACATATGAACAAGAATTTTGGTTGATTCTGACCAAATCGACGATTATGTAAATTGTTTGTCCCATAATACACAATAAGAAGGCTCAGCTAAATTAAATGAAGGAATAATTATAAAAAGAAAAATAAAGATAAAGATAAAGAATGGATTAAATCTTAAATTTATATCAAAAAGTTATAAATAGGTTTGTCTGAAATCAAAATCATCCATTATGCATGAGAAGTTGCAAAATTTGTATATTTTTCCCCCATAAATTTGTGATCTTTAAGCGTTTTATTAACAGCTCACTTTGCATATATGAAAATACAGGAGCAAAAGCATTATATAGATAGATAAACTTTACAAAGGCAGTATGCCCATCAGTATACTCAGCAGTTACATAACATTAATGGCATGATATAAATTATTCATAATGTATACTAATAAATAAAATTTGCATACATATAAAGTCATAATGATGAACGAAATGCAATATTTGTAAGAGGACAACTACCACAAAATAAAACCAAACCGTTGGTGTAAAACACTCTAGGTGGAGAGAAAATCTGGTTAAACTGTTATCAACACTGAGTAATATTCTGATCAATAACAATATGGACGGCAAAATCATTATAGATATATATGACTGTATAGGTATATTTGAATTCTCTTTTTTGATATTAGATGTAGATACCGTCTGATAATGATGTGTACTGTTCACTATTCACTTAGTATTTATTTTGAGAATATACCTAAAAATAATAAATGGTTTCGTCTAGATTGAAAGATGGATTATCCCATTTCAAATATTTTGCGTGGTAAATGGTAATGAGTATTTTCAAAACTATTTCAGTATTAACTGAACATTTTCAATTAAAATTAGAGGTTTAGTTTCTGTAAAATATGTAGTCTAAATTGCAAATAAATAAGATGTTATTACATAAATACAACAGGAATGTAAAAACAACAAAAGAATATTACTTCAATTTGTAGAATAAATTTCTGACCAAATGAAATATAACGATATTTTTGCGTGAAAATGTGTTTTTCTGTACTCGTGGTTGTTTTAACTGTCAAAAATATAGTTACAGTGAATTGATTGGCATGAAAACAGTATTGTTTCGTCAGTCTAAATAAGTTAACTCCGAAGGAAATGAAACTTTGCAAATCAACGATAACATTTATACATCGAAAACAACAGCAACAAACATACCTAAACAGGCTGATGCGAAAATTGTTATTAAAAGTCCAGCAAAAATTTTGACGTCCATTTTAAAAATATCAAAAATATATCCCACTTTGTTTTAAATGTTAAATTTTGGTGAGCTTGTGTCTGTAAATAAAATTTCTCTCCTTTTTTAAAACCATATAATTGATCGTTTAAATGGAATGTTTATAAATGCCCAAATGATTAATCTGTCTTTTTTAATCGGTTTTAGGGATTATAGTATTATCAGAGGGGGTGGACCTATAAATCTACAGTCGGAATTATTTCCGATTAATCGTAATCCGAAATTTGCCGAAAAAGTCCGGAGATGCGGTTGAAATAAACGCTTGCAACATACAAGTGAGGCCGTGTCACGACAAAACCAACATAATGGGTTTGCGACCAGCATTGATCCAGACCAGCCCTGCGCGTCCGCGCAGTCTGATCAGGATACATGCTGTTCGCCTATCAGTTTTCTTTTACTTGTTATAGGGTTTATAAGCGAACAGCATGGATCCTGATCAGACTGCGCGGATGCGCAGGCTGGTCTGGATCCATGATTGTCGCAAACCCACTATGTTGGTTTTGTCGTGACGCGGCTCAAATGCAATGTATACGATTACCAAGTGGTTGAAAAAAAACCTGAAATAAGACCAACGCGGGCGTCATTGATAAATTTTACCACGGAAATGTCCGAATGATTGTAAAGGCCTGTTATATACCGACTCATTAATCGTCTTAATTTTTTTATATAATAATATTAAACGACGAGATTTTATAGAACCATGTACATGTTTTATTGCACCTATTATTAATCGCTTAACAAAAAAACAGTTTACCTTAAACTTTAGACCACGGTTTTAAAAAATTAAAGCAACTGAAATTGCTTCATTCAATTTGGGTGTGACATTATAGATATAATCAATGGTGCAGTATAAAAGAATTGATCAATTATCACTGATTTAAAATTAAAACATACATGTACATGAAAATAAGATATTTACTAAAAAAGATAAATACAAAATGTATATTAAAATAAATTAAATGCACTTAATTTCAGGTAACATGTTCTCAAGATATGATTGAAATATTATTTTGTGACTCCATTCAATCACTGAACACTACATTAAAAACAATGTGAGCATTATTCACTTATCACTTTTATAAGTAGCCTTGGTTCCATGAGTCTGTCGTTATTTTTATGTGCCTCTGTCTTGCAAATCGATTCTATCAAAAATAAGCGAATACGAATCAGCGAGTATGATGAATAAGCAAAATCTGTGTTATGAACAAGCAAAATCATCGCCAGAATCCAAGGCTATCTATGTTGTAAGTACTGTAAACTTTACTCACTCATCACTATTGTACATTTGACATCTATGTACTTAAATCATATATTACCTACCGGCTCCTTTGTTAAAAGCGGTCTAGTAAATCACTTACCGACCTGTTATTGTTCTATTGTTCTCTATACAAAAGAAAATATGTGAAACTCGTGCATTTAAGATTAAGCATTACATAATATTCCCCGTATACGTATATCCAATGACACTGAAATGTTGAAATAATGCAGGAATTATGCAAAAAATAACTCTGAATTGTGCAAATATGGGTGGGGGAATAGGACCGATATATAAAAATTTAAGTACATGTTCATCAAATTAAAAGAAATGAATCAGCGCATACGGCTGGTAGGACATCATATTCTAGCTCTTATGTGATAGTTTTGCTTTAAGAAAACCGACCTGACTACCGTTCTTGAGTATAAGTTTGTGTTTTGCCGATATAACGCGCATAAAGACCTTCTTTATAGTTTACTTTTCGGTATAAACACATTTTACCGAACAATTTAGCTTCATATAATACTAGTTTTCGGCATTTATTTCCACAATTCTGTCAGATTTTGTTGCACAATCCTGCGTTATTTAAACAATTCTGCATTATGGGATATAAACGATATTATCAAACATATGAAGAAGGGGGGAGGGCGTGATTCTTATAGAGAATACACCGAAAGAAAATTCTTCCGAACATGAAGAAATACTAAGCATATTTAAAATCCGCCATCTATAAAACGCCTACATGAAAAAATAATAACAAAAAAAAAAACCTTAACAAACAAACTTACAAGACAGTTTAACTTCATGTATTATTAGTATTTATTTATATCCACAAAAGCCTGTCACTTACTTTCCTTTGAACATAATCGTAAATTTTATATCTAAAATAGGCGGATCATATATTTACCATGGAATTCATTATATATCAAGATAAAGTATTCTATGTAAATATATTTTGTATATTATTATTATTATATTATATATACATTTTACAAAATAATAATCTTACCTTTACCCTCTTTATATCAATGACTTGAAACTCTCATCAGGTACATTTACCTGACCTTATTACATAATGAAATCCCACGAAAAAAAACGAGAAAATTCAAATAACACCTGATTTGTGCACTAATGAATTACAAGAGCGTAGCGGTTGGTATATTTGAATGGCTTCGGAATGCATTCTTATACATGATAAAGTACATAAATGAAAGGTTTCTTGTGATTTATATTGATAAATATTGAGTTATAAACTGATGTTTGGATAGAAAAACAAAAGAGCATGTAGGTAAGATAGTTACCGCACTCGGAATAGGTCTGCATAGTATTTACAGACCCGGTGGCCTTTTAAAAACCTCGATCGCTACGCTCTCTCGGTCTTCAAATCGCCACCCGGGTCTGTAAATACTATGCAGACCTATTCCTCGTACGGTAACTATTACTTACCCAGTTTCTCAATGAATACTACAAAAGGACATCGCTCATTATATAACCATGGCATATAATCTGTTGAAATACAGCATTATTTTATATCTCTCTAACTTTTGAACGATTATTGTAACGCAAAAATAATGTACAATTCAAAAATTGTCTACTGAACTGGGAGTTTTTAATTTGTCCCCAACAACTATCAGAATAGGTCCACCTAATAAAAGAATAGTAAAAAAGATTTTCAAAATGTTTAATTAATTGTTTTAAGAAAGAAACATAACTTAATTTTGTTGAAGAATTGAGTGTGGACGTGTCACACAATTATATCCCATGACAGTTTATATGTTTTTACAGCCATAACTCTCTTGCCTATATTGAAGGGAGTGGTGAACTATTTGACTATGAACCCTGGGCTCGAGCCCTCTGCCTATTTTAGGCCACAAACATAATTCGACATATTTATGGTACAAAATTAGCTGCATCTACAAAAACAATGTACAAGAATGATCTGGTCTACATGTATCACTAAAAACATGTTATACTTATATCATATTAACTCATAAGCAAGCTTTCCACGCCAAAGGTAAGCACCTATTTCATATTATATAAGTTACAAGACCTTATTTCATTATCGAGCTTCATATGTTAAATGTTAGATATTCTAAAGTGAATCGAATTGCATTTACTATTTTAAAATTTTACATTATTGTCAATGAATTTCCAATGGTGGGAAGTTTGAAACCTCACTTTACGTTGTGACAAATCAGGGGCCTAATTTCACTATATAAAAACGTTAAGTTAACACATCTATCAAGGTTTAATACTATAAGAACGATTAAATGGCAACTTTTACTGGCAAAAGTATATCTATCCCCATGACACCTTGGGTGTGGAGCTCAAAAACGCCTTTTTAAAATCCAAATTTAAAAATGTAATATTTGTCAATCCCAGCCACATGAACTAATCATATGTATATAAAACTTACTTTAAGGGCCGTTTTGAAAAAAAAATACAAAATATTTCAATGTGAATTTTTAAATGCGTTTTTTGGCCTCGCTAAAAAAACTTTTGCGATTCCCGGGCCCCGTTTCATTCCGGAATATACCGAACTTCTTTGATTTTAGGAAGGACGACTTTAATCTCCGTTAATCACAGGTCTGAAACTCAAAAGCCGTTTGTGAGAGCGAAAAAAATTGGAATGAATTTAAAAAAAGATGAAAATAAATTATTGAGGACCCACTGTATCAACCGGGCAAAAAAAAAATGCGTATGTTTAAGAAGGACAGCAAAGTAGTTGAGGGTTATGGTTCATTTGAAATCTGTTGTGGTGAATCATGGAAGACTCGCACGATGATGCTGGGTTTCACTGTTTACACGGAGTTACTAAACAAGGAAGCGTTCCTGCCCATCTGTTAAGGGTATGGGAAAAAAATTCGCAAAGGGTAAGAATAGCAACCCCCCAGCTGAATTTTTTAACATTTTTAAAATGTTATTTTTATAATGACAGTTGTATAGGTATTAATTAGAGCTTTTCAGAAGTGCTTCCCTTTTTAAAATATCTTGAAAAATAAAAAAGTTATGACAATTTGAAATTTTGCTAAACCGCAAATTTTCTTGAAAATTTCCCACTATATAATATGAAAAAATAAATATCTCGCGAACGCGGCACCGCGCGAATGAAAATATGTCTTTTAAACAAACAGTAAAATTGCCAGTAAACTTTTTTATTTTTTATGATATCTTAATGAAATTTTGAACATAGCTAAAGATCACACAGGAAACCCATTTAATGGTGTATTTATAACTACCATGTTTTACCAATTCCTTTACAAAAAAACAGCCCACAACAATTGAGTCATATACAAACTTTTAATAATCGAAAAACACATCATTTATAAATATATACATGTATCACACATAATGAGATAGCAGGTGTTAATTAATCATATATAAATCAAGGATACATTGAAAACATTGACCAATTAACTGTTATTTACATCAAAAAACATATAATGTTTATAATAAATACAATAAACATAAACAGCCCTTTGTACTAAATGATAACTTAAATATATATGTACCACACAGAATACAAATCAAAATTCAAATTTTGATTGATGAACATAAAAAATACAACTGAAATCTGGTATACTGTCATATTTACTTGCTGAAAAAAAATGCATATCATTTGATTTTGGAAATATATACACTTAATTACTATTTACCCACACAATTATTAATAATATATACAATTTCCACAATGACTTGTTGGAGTCAATAAACAGTTCAACACATTCATACAGTTCGACATTAGAAATATACCATACAGAAATACTTCTTGTAAATTGTGTCAATATTTTGCCAGTCTGTAATATGCCATAACCGGCCAGAATTTTAAAACAGTCTGGCAATAAAACCAGCTGCTATCATGAACTCCCTTATTCACAGTCTGTAACATCTTCGCGGCAAGGCCCAACTGAAGTGTCCGGGTTTTTTAACTTGGCGACATGAAAACGAACAATGTATTCATCCTTGCCAGTTACTTTCACTATATAATACGCAGGGATACCATGCATCCTGGATGCTATTTGCAACATATTCATTTTCAGAGACAGTCTTTTTGGGAAGTGCATCAAGTAGGTTCATTGTATTGTCTTCATTGTCTGAATAATTTTCATTATCTTGGTCTTCATAGTCAGTTCTCCTAATTTTTTTCTGAATTTTTTTATATTATTTTCAGCTTTCTTTTTTTTGTATCTTTTTGGCCTTATTCATTAACATTTCTTTGTTAATGTTAGAAATAACGTTACTTTCATGCTCTTGGTGTTTCTGTCGCAAGAGTTTTTTCCACCTTTCCTTGGCCTTTGTCATAATTTTTTGAGAGATTGTCATGTGGCCATTTTTTTTTAGCAGCTCATCATTTTGTTTCTGTTTCTTTTCAGTAATTGCACTGATGAGTGGTGATTGAAGAGAAGCACTCGGTCTTCGTCGTTGACTGCTGTCGAGATCACCAAAAGTGGTGTTCGCAGCTCAAATTTGGTGACCTGTGCAAAACTGGTTTCTTTTTAGTTCCTGTGCTTTCTGGTTCCTGGTTGTAATCTGACATTTAAAAATCAGCCAATTGTTTTTGGACAGTTCGCTTCATTGCACATGATATTGTTTTTCACAAAAGAATAGAGCATTTCTCGATACCACTGAGTTTTCTGATATGTTCACAAGTTTACTCATAAGTAAATCATGGTATGGGACTTTTAATTGTCAATTTCACTGAAGGGGACTTGTTGGGGAAAAATTGTTGCGGGTTGATATTGCACTGTTCGAGAAAATCCAATATTACATACTTCATTGTGTAATTTCAAGTACGGAATTTTTTATTTTGGACTATTAAATTCCAAATAGTGGGCCAAAGTAATATTTAAGTAAAAAAGTCCAAGACACTGCACTATTGTCATTATTTCCTCAAGACTTAAGGTCAGCTAAAACAGACCTGAAGTTTCAAATTTTTGGAGCAGTGACAGACTCGAGTATTTTGACAAAGTCTTTATGGTGCAGAAAAACTTCAGCTGCTGTTTGAAATAGCGCATTTAAATCTATTATCCTTGTTAATTTCCGATAAACAGATTTAAGTCCATTTTTGGCACGCAAGTGGGCTTCCCATAATTCTCTGACTCCATGGGATCACCAGACGGCCCAAATACATCTGATGGGTTGTGCGTAACAAACGTTCAACTACAGTACCTTTTTTACTCCAAAACTTGAAAACAGGCAAATTGTCACGCCCAAGAGGTCCGTGTTCTTCTACAATTGACTTTTCATGTGTTTTCAGGTCTGCACAAATGTAGTTATGAAAACCAGCAGAACATGGGCCATACAATAAAAATGGTGGACCTTGGAAGGGTTGTCAGTATATTGCTGCAGAATTTTCATCTCGCCATTCATCATTAAGTTGAACAGCCTTTTTTCATTGCTGGCTCGGTCACTCATTGTGAATGCTAACTTTTCTAGAGAACTTGCAATATAACTTTCTGGTGATTCATTAGAGTCAATGTTTGAATGCAAGTCTGCTAGCTCTTTAATATGAGATATGGTCACATCATTTATGTTTTTACAAGCCGTTTCTCGATCAACTCTGTTAAAATCCTAAACTCATTATGTCTCCAGATGATAATGTAAACTGAAGTGTCTAAAATTTTTTGCTTTCGTTGTTGGTAGTTCCCATCTCTATTTAAGCCCCAGTTCTCAGTTTCTGATAATTGATGAGAAATAAATTGTTTTAGCCAAGTAGTGACCCTCGTCTACAATGGACTGAACAGGCTACTAGATGGCAAGTTTGTGTTTTCAATGTCAACATTTATATAGATGTTTTGGAAACTGTTTTTATCACCTCTGAAACTTTTTCACGGCCATTCCAGTCCAGATAGCTCAACAAATACAAAGCCGAATTTCATTACTGTAACTACCATTTTCATTCTTGGTGGTTAATCTTTTTGAATTTAAGTCATCGACCACATCTCTTAAATAAATCAGTTCGTTTTCTTTCTCAAGGACTTGTTTGTGGTAGGTATCACAATTTTCACATGTTTTTTTGAAACAGGTTTTCTCTTGATCTAGTTTCACTTGGTTCTTTAATTTAGCTCTTAAAGATTTCACTTCCTTTCGCAAATATGAATTATACTTTTGAGCAGATAACTTTCTTGTTTTTTCAATGTTTATATTATGTTTTAACATTTCAGTCTCTTTCTTAAGGGAGATTACTTCATCAGATATATTGTTTCTGTCTTTTTCAATATTTTCACATTGCAGTTCAGCATTTTTTAAGTTTTTTTTTTTTGTTATGCAAGCCTGCTAATCACGCTTCAGAACTAATCTTTGCATTACGCAATGCATGAAGATTTTTTTTTTGCCAGTTTTCTCTCTCTTGTTAATAATTTCGCACTGAAAAAATGGCCAAATTCTTCTCTCAATTCATTCAATTGGGATCTTTTTTGGCTCTTTATTTTCTTTAGGATATTATATGCTTTGCTTTTGTAGCTTAGAATTTTCAATACTGAAGTAAGTTTGTTCCTTACTCAAAATTGTTTTATCCGAAGGCACCCTGTCGGGTAGACACTGTTTTTGCATGGATAGATTGTCACTCACAGATATTTTTCTCCATCAAATTTTTTTTTCAATCGTTCTGTTTAAATTCAGGTCAGAAATTGTCATTTAACTGATGCAAGAGAATTGAATTTTCTCCAAAATTTCACAGTGGGCGGACCTAAAGGTCGCATTTTAATAAGTATACATTTTTCACACCAATCAACCTTTTTTTTTATGAGATAATTTCTTCTTTTGTTCACATATCCGTGTAACTTTAACCTTTCAGACCTTTTCACTGACACGATTGTAACAGAGGATCTATGACTAAGATGTTTATAAATCATTTTAATTTTGTGTCCCAATGTTACTAAGTTTAATGACTGATCTCCAATAACTATGCCCATTTAACAAGGGGTGGGGCAGGTTTTTAGTTTTTGTGTCCTTGTTGGGTAAACAGATTTAGTTAATTGTGAGCTCAAAATTTGGACCAGGGTATTTGTCAGCCCATGCTGAAATTCTGAAATCGAAAAAAAATTTTAAAATAATGATTTAAATATATATATGTTAATTTTTTTAAAATGGCTGTGCATTTTAATAACATTAAAATTCAATTATTTCTCTTAATAATTTCTAAGTGTATAAATGTCCAAACTGGCATACATAATTTTTGTAACTTATGAAATAAAAGTTTAATTAAATCTATTAAATCAATATCAAACTCCAAAAAGATTAACAACAGGTAAATTGGATCATTGATTTGCAACAATTTAAACTTAAGTAATTAAAATGTAAAGCCTTCTACACAAATTTATGCCGAAAAAAGTACGAATCGGAAAAAGGGACGAAACTACCCGAATAAAAAAATTTGGTCTGGCGAGGTTAAAATGACCAAAACAAAAAAAAAAAAAATTTTAAATTTGTAAATATTATATAAACAAATTATCAAATAAATCAAACTTTCTACAAATTTTTTTAATGGTTTTTTTCGCTAAAAAAAACAGAGGCAGAATTATCGGCGAATTAGATAACAAAAAATTCGATCTTTCGTACACTCCGGGGGGCCCGGGGTTTAAAAAGGGAAAAAAATTATCGCCCATAATCAATAAAACAATTAAAAAAAAATACTTTTAAAAACTCAACCCAAAATTTTTTCTTATCAATAAAAATATCTTTTTTTTTTGTTTGAATTACGAAAAAATGTTTTTTTTTCCCCAAATTTTTGGTTAAATTTTTTTTTTACGAAAGTCCGGAAAAACCAAAAGCCGGGGAAAATCCCAAAAAGGCCCCTCGTTTGGTAAAAGTCTGACCTCGGGAAGTTTTCAAAAAAAATGCCAAAATTTTTCCGTTTAGCACATGGGCCCGGGGGAAATTTTCCCTTTCCCCAAAGCTGAATTTTTGGTATTTTAAAAAATAAAATTAAAGGGAAATTTAATTTTAATTGGGAAAAATCTATGTTACCCTTGGGAAAAAAAGGTATTAAAAAGGGAAAAAAATGTTTAACCCCTTGGGGGGGGGACTTTAACTTTCGAGAAAAAAATTTCGAATATGCAACCCAAACCCTAAATTGGCCCAAAAAACCCCTTTTCTGGGATTCGAAAAATTTAAAATCCATTATTATACTTTTAAAGCCCCAATCGATATTACGTTACAAAGCTGAAGCCCTAACACGCCCCCCAGTTTGGGAAAGTTTTAAAATTTTATTTCCAATCCCGCCCCCAATTAACCGGCACTGCGGGGATAAACAAGATCATTTTAAATTAAAAACATGGGGATTAAAATAAACCAAAAAAATAAAGAAATTAAAGGGAAAATTTTAAAGCTTTCAAAAATGGTTTTTATTTCATTGACCCTTAATTATAAAAAATTATTTAGAGAAAAAATTATCCAACTGGGTAAAACCAAAAATTCCTTTTGTAAATTTTCCAGGCCCCAATTGTAGGCCTTTTTTTCAGTAAAAAAGCTTGGGTTCTTTTAAGGAAAACTTTAATTTTTATTCAAAAATAGTATGGGGTCCCCCTTTTAAATTTTATTTCTTTTGGGGGAATAAGAGAATACATACTGGGGGACAGTGGGGGTTGGGGTTAAATTTTCCTTCTAATTTCCCCGGGGCCCAAATTTCCCTTTACAACCCGTAATTCTCCCCCAAACCTTGTTAAACGCATTTTTCTTTTAAAAAATTTTAGTATTTGAAAAATTAAAATTTTTAAATTATTTAAAGGGATTAAAAAAGAGCGATTGATGGGTTTTCAGACTAAAGGGGGGGAATAAAAAGGGGAAAATTTGCTTTTCCTTTAATATAAGGTTTTTAATTTTTTTAAAAGCAGAGCAGAGGGTTTAGCTGTGCCCTTAATTCCCAAGAAGATAAAAGAAATTTCGGGGCCCAAGGAAACGTAAGAATTTTAAAGATTATTTGGAAAAAATTTTTCCCCTGCGGGTCCCCGCCTTTGACCTTTCCCCCAAATTAAAGATTAATTTACAGGGAAACGGAAAAAGGATTTAATTCTGTTATTTAAAGGGGGAAAATAAAAAAGCTACTTAAAAAAAAACAGACAGCATGTAAATTCCCTAATTTAAAACAAAAATAAAATGTTTTTCCCGGGTTTGGGGTATGTTTTAAAACCATTCATTTCATTTTAAGTCTTCTTATCCTTAAAACTAGTTTGATATCTTTAAAAGGACTTTTCCATCTTTTTTAAAATGGACCTTTTAAAATGAAATTTTTCCAAAAAAATCATCCTTTAAATTTTGCGCCGGAAAAACTTTAAATTTATTGAAAAACAATTTAAAAAAACCCGACCCTTTTGCATGGGTATATTCCAGTTGCTGCCCAAGCTGGCAGAGGAATTTTCAAATTGAATGTTTATAATTGATGTATTATAACAGGTAAGTTAACTTCTTATAAGTATAGGTATTAGTACCAGAATACAATAGATAATTGAAAAGTAACAAATATGTCTGGTTTAAATAAAAACATGTATTATGACATAATTTATAAATGCTCTAGATCCAACTAAACAAATTATTTTATATACAAGTTATACCCTGTGGTTGTTATAAATACATGTACTTTATATTTTAACTTTAATTTCAGTTACCTGTTTGGGTATGTTTAGCTGTTTGTTGTATGTCCCTTACTGCAGCTGGTTCTTCTGATGTTTCTTCCATGTTTCCTCCGAGGTGTAGATAGGACAAGTAAAAAAACCGGTACCTCAGTTCCAGTTGGTTGCTGTGTAATATTTAATGTTACTCAGCAATATGGTTTTTTACTATTACAGGTAAGAGTTCTATGAATAATAATGTTATTCCAAAACAAACTGCCAGGATGAAGTTGGGGGGGCAATAGATTTTGCTATAACAGTGGAGTTTTTATTTTAATTTATCTGACAATGTACAGTGTATATTTGCCACGTTATTGTGATATATCGTCACCTTAGTGCAATATATGGCTAACTCCTAATTAAATTTAGATGGACTAACCCATTACTGCACTAAGGTGACCAATATGTCTGATACAGTTATCTTAATCAATGATCAGGTACTTTCATTGTCGAATGTTTAAGGTAGATTTGCCCCCTGTGACTGTGGGTTGGAATTCTGACAAGTTCTTTGATTTCTTTATGTGACTGAGCAAAAACTATCGCATAAAAAAAAACTGGTATGCCAGCTCGTGCCTTGAAATATGTATAAACCAGTTCAGCTGGAAAAATATCATATGACTTTTGTATTTTCAGTATGACTTAAATCTAACAAAAAGATATGATAAATAATTGAAATATTTAGTTCTTCCCTTATTAGATGTTTCAAAATTGACAGGCTGCTGGTAGGTTTTAAAACAGTTTAGTATAGTGTAGTCATTTTTACTCAATTTACTCAAAAATGCCAGATACTCCACATAACAAACAAGAGAAAACCAATCAGACAACCATATAACATCCATGGAACACATCTTAGAAGAATTTTAGATACAGCAAAAATATTTAGGCCCTCAAATTCCAAAAGTCACTAAAACTGGAACCATCACATTGATCTAACTACAAAGAAAGCCAACAATGCCACATCTTTTCTACAGAGAAACATCCAATCAATGCCCAAGAAGGACCAAAGGAGCTCTGCACTATATGACCCTCGTTAGACTCTGGTGGAATACTCCTCTTCATCTGGGACCCTTTCACTGAGGCAAATATCTGGAAACTGGAGATGGGTGCAACGCCTAAGGCAGCAAGAATGGTCTTCTCAGACTACAGAAGAACCAGCAGTGTGACATCGATGCTGCAACACTTACAGTGGCCTACCCTGCCGAGAACGCAGACCCATGCCAATGCGTGGACCATGATGTACCGCATAGTAAATGGCCTAGTTGAAGTCCATACATCCAACCTCACCCAGTCATCTCTGTTCGAGGACATGGACTTCACTACCTGGTACCATTTGCAAGGACCCAGTGCTACCAACCGATCCTTCTTCCCATACACCATCCGCCTCTGGAACCAGTCTTCCCCCAGACAGTTTTAAGCTGTACAACATAGACAGCTTCAAGAGGGAAGTACTACCACTCACTCTCCGATAGACAGTCCGGTGTTTTTACCTTTTTACCAGCAACTATACATAGTACTTTTTTTAAATCACTCTTGTACATACATAGACACTTCTCACAACCGCGCTGCGCTAGTACGAGTATACGGCCGGAAGGGGTCTGTACAAATAGAAGAAGAAGAAGAAGAAGATTTGAAAGATTTTTCTTTGTAAAGGTTTTCAACATTCAGCTTGCTATATTATTTATTACAAGTATATTACCAACTTACTGGATGTAAACAATATTTATTTTGTGTAAGTACATACATATGATTAATGTGAAAGGTAAAAAACTCTGCAAAATACTGTATTCTTTTTTTTCAAAACCGATTTAACATCAGCAATCAGAATTTTCTGGCCTATAAAGATAACAAGTGTGGCAATGACAGTGTTGTAATGATACTCAGGTTGCTTGCAGAAAGTAAAAACATGTCCAAACTTGATGTGCCTATGAGATCCAGTGGGCCAGTATTATGTCACAGCTAATGTCACATTGGATCAAGAAAATCAAATGGGATACATGGCGTGAGTTTAGTAATTATTTGTGCTTATTTGTTTTTGTTAAGTTTTTTATAACCTGTAAATTCATGTCTCATTGTGTTCAAAAATAAGCATCCCAGTGACCAAATGAAAGATAAAATGAACATTTTGTTCCTCTTTTTATGCCACTGCAGCATCTGTATCTACTATTAAGTAATGTATTAATGTGTGGCATAGCTTTTTTTCACAAAATACAATCTTGTTTCAATTTTTTCAAGAAAATGGAATAAATTGTAAATTTTATATAACTGTGAATTTTGTTTTTGTTTCAGTCAGAGCTGTGACAGTCCAATAAGAATGGGCTCATAGTTAGTCATTGTTGTTTGAGTAAGTTCCTTTTTCATTCTTGTAGCTACATGTTTATTATACTAGCTACATGTTTATTATACTATGTTTTTGCTTTGTTTTAGTTATTAAAAATGTCAAGGGATATTAAAAAACTTTCGAGTTGTCAACTTGTAACTCCATGTAAATTATCTTTCTCATGTGTGAAAAGGGTCACATGTTATAAAGAGAAACCCCTTCCATCAAAGCTCTATAATATGAAATCAAAAAACCGGATGATTCTAGTTTCCTATTTGGCCTGTTTTTTCTTGAATGAACATACATGGGTTCCATTTTTGGGACTGTCTATTTTCAAAATATCCGGATATCAGGAATGTTAGTCTGGCCAATCAGCATAGAGCCTGGTTAGACTGGGTACATTCTGGCTCTATACTGGTGGCAAATACTTGATACTAAAGGTTCCTTCAGTGGGTCGTAAAAGCTTGAAAGGTTGAATAGCTGAATAGCAATTCAAATTACATTATGTAAGATATCATACAGGTTTTTTGAGAACTAGCAGTTGATAAAACACTGAAAAGGATATACCAATACGGGGTATTTACTTCACAGAGTCTCTACAGCAACAAACAGGAAAAAGAAGAAGAAAAAAACAAACAACAAATGCCTGTATAGTTGAATAATTGCAATCTCAAATTTACAGAAATTATTTATTCTTCAAATTATTAAATTATTTCTATGGTTATTGATATATTTCAGATTTAACTGTAATATTGAGGTACCTTTTGGACGAAACAGAGCAGACAACATTACAGACATTTCAGTTTGTTAGTTGTTACAGTCCGATCAGACCATCCCTATCGGCCCCACTGTGAAACCATCCACTACAACAACTACAAAAACAACAAATGCAACAACAACTTCATAGAAGAAATGTTTAAGGGAAAAGAGAGTCATTTGTGATCTGTTTTGAGCTTAAAAATAACAGATTTTTGTTTTCTATGTCAGGAAATGCTGTGTTGTATTTCCCCTTTTATAGGCTGGTTGGTTAAATGGACCTGTGCAAGTTGGTAAAAATGCTTTTTTTTTGTTTGAAAATTACCAAGTTGATTCATAATTCTGATGTTGTAACAAATCTTTTTTTTTTCAAATTCCTTAATTCACAGTTTTAAATTTTTTTGGTGGGCACTGATAATTAAGGAATAAGAGTTGTAAAATTCCTTGTTTTTAAAAAAAAAAAAATATAACGACAGTTTTTGAAAGATGCCTACAGCTTTTAACCCTGTTTGATTTTTAGCTCATCTTTTCTGAAGGAAAATTTGAACTATTGCTACAGTCATTACTTTCCTATTTCTCTACTTTTGAATTACCTTGGCTGTCAAGGTCAAATGTGAAATTTGAATTGTATTTGTTATAAGAAAATTATGTTTTGTTGTAGTAGGCTTTACAATAATATTCTTCCTCAGATGTGTTTGACTTTAGAAATAATAAAAAGTTGAGTGTGCTCCCCCCCCCCCCCCCCGCCACACACACACTAGGTGGTGGCTCTTGTTCTATATGCAAGTATGTTTTTACATCATATTAACATTAACTTTATTTTGTTTGTTATTTAATGATTATAAAAAACACTTTAATTTTCACATTGAATGATATACAGTAATGTAAAGGAATATGAATTTTATTCCATTGTCAAAATTCAAACAAGTCAAACAAGGAATGAATGCATTCATTTAAAGTTAAATAATGGTTTATTTGTTTTCATTAATATCAATACACATTGCTCAAAAGATTTGAATGTTTTTTTTTCTAGTAAGTTTTTCAGACTGCCATTGGCAATTGTCAGCCAAAAAAAGTCTGATCTCTCTAATATATACTGGAATCTGTTTGTCAGCATTAAAGACACATATGTTTAGAGTGCAGGTCGTGATGTCCATGTTTGAAAATCAGTTTTTCTTGGACAAAAATAGAAAAAAGTTGTGTAAAATACTCATATTATGATATAATTGATTGTGAATTAAATTGTGTGTCTATATATTTTTGTTTGTTTGTAAAATATTATCTCATGAAGTTATGTATTGATCATTTATTATATATTATGTATTGTTGTAAATTGTTTTGAGATATAACATTTTGATGTAGTGACCTCAACTTGAAACTTCAATTTATTACTTATACAGAAGTGATAAAGTTCATCTAAACAGTTTGAAGGATCTTTACTGAGGTATAAAGCCTACCAGGGTACAAACATATACATAACATTTAAAATTCTTATGTAGATCAACTGGGGCATTTAAAATGGAAAATTGAAAATCAGTTTTAGTGTGACTCTTGTCCTGAATTGAGTTTAAAAAAAAACAACATTATTTGTATTTAGGTAAGTTTGTACAATAAAAATGATTATTCTGAAGTAAATTACCTAAACTTTTGCCAAGGCTCTTGGTCTAGACCTATGTTAAATGGTACACAAATGTCCAAAAAATTATTTCCAGTCAAATCACCTTAGTGAAATTCCTTTCTGTGCATGCCTTTTTTAAAAAAACAACAAGAAATGAGAGTTGTTACTTACCCTAAACTAAGTTGAGAGGTGCCATAATCCATAGCTGAGGAGTGAAAGTATGTTAAATTTTGGTGCTGGTTTATTCATAGATATATCTTTGTTAGAACAGTTTATTTATGCTTGTAGGATAAATCTTTTTTAGCTCACCTGAGCTTGCTCAGGGTGAGCTTTTAGGATCGGTGAATGTCCGTCGTCCGTCGTCCGTCGTCCGTCCGGCCGTCCACAATTGCTTGTGAACACTCTAGCGGTCGCATTTTTGCCTCAATCATCATCAAACTTGGTCAGGATGCTTATCTAGTTGAAAGCTCGGATGAGTTCGAACATGGGTCATCTCGGATGAAAAACTAGGTCACAAGAGCTAAAAATAGAAAAACCTTGTGAACACTCTAGAGGTCACATTTTTGACCCAATCATCATCAAACTTGGTCAGGATGTTTGTCTAGGTGATAGCTCGGATGAGTTCGAACATGGGTCATCTCGGATGAAAAAGTAGGTCACAGGAGCTATAAATAGAAAAACCTTGTGAACACTCTAGTGGTCACATTTTTGAACCAATCATCATCAAACTTGGTCAGAATGCTTGTCTAGTCAATTGCTTGGATGAGTTCGAACATGGGTCATCTCTGATGAAAAACTAGGTCACAGGAGCTAAAAATAGAAAAACCTTGTGAACACTCTAGTGGTCACATTTTTGACCCAATCATCATCAAACTTTGTCAGGATGCTTGTTTAGATAATAGCTCAGATGAGTTCGAATATGGGTCATCTCGGATGAAAAACTAGGTCACCGGAGCTATAAATAGAAAAACCTTGTTAACACTTTAGCGGTCACATTTTTGCATCAATCATCATCAAACTTGATCAAAATGCTTGTCTAGGTGATAGCTCGGATGAGTTCGAACATGGTCATCTCGGATGAAAAACTAGGTCACAGGAGCTAAAAATAGAAAAAAACCTTGTTAACACTCTAGTGGTCACAATTTTGACTCAATTGTCATCAAACTTGGTCAGGAAACTTGAATAGGTCATTGCTTGGAATAAATCGAACATGGGACATCTCGGATGAAAAACTAGGTCACATGAGCTAAAAATAGAAAAATCTTGTTAACACTCTAGTGGCTACTGTTGTGATCCAAATATTCTGTTAATTGGTCTGAAAGTTTTTTTTGATGATTTCTAAGTCAAGATCAAACATGGGTCATCTTGGATGAAAAACTAGGTCACACCGCCCAAATATGGAAAAACCTTGTTAACATTCTAGTGGTCACATTTTCGACTCGATTATCATCAAACTTGGTCAGGATGCTTGTCTAGGTAATTGCTGGATTAGTTCGAAATCGCATGTGAAACTAGGTCACCGGAGCTAAAAATAGAAAAATCTTGTTAACACTCTAGTTGCTACTGTTTTGATCCAAGTATCCTGGAAATTGGTCTGAAAGTTTGTTTTGATGATTTCTAGGTCAAGTTTGAATATGTGTCACCTGGGTAAAAAACTAGGTCGCACTGCTCAAATATGGATAATCCTTGTTAACACTGTAGTGGTCACATTTTTGACTCACCTGTCATGAGACTTGGTCAGAATGCTTGTCTAGGTAATTGTTTGGATGAGTTTGATAATTCAGGTGAGCGATCTAGGGCCATCATGGCCCTCTTGTTTAAGTATTTTTAACTCTACATGTATGTTTGTTAATAAATAAGAGCTGTAATAAAACAAGGATAACAAATACAAATACTAGTCATTATACAGGGTTAATTTTAGTTTATGAAAAAAAATCAACATTATCCGCTCTCAGAAAATAATCCAAATATTCTTCATGCATTGCTTATTTGCAAATCATAAATTCTTAAATTTAATTCATCATTGAAATTAAGACAATGGTTTATTGAGATACAAGTCTGCAGGAAATTCAATGATTTCGGCTGATTACGTATGGGGTAAATGTTGTATATATTTTTGCGACTGGTGCAGTTATTGATTGAAACTTATATCACAACTGTTTGACATGCAGATTGTGATGTTTTTACTTACAGTTTATGCTTACAATATAGCAATTTGCTGCAAATTATATTTCATAAATATATTGTTCTTTACATCGTTCACTGAATACATGAGTGTATTGTAACTATCCTAACTTAAATGTTGTTTTTTTTTTTGTTCCAATTAAAAGTTTTTTTTTGATTTTTTATCCTTTAAGTTCTTGCAAATTGCTGGTTCCAAACTTTAGTAAGGGCATTGCACAATTTTTGCAGGGTAAATTTGAAATTGTTATGCTTTTTCCCCTTTTCTAAAACCTCAAATGTTTAAGTTTATTATTATCATTTTGAGTAAAGGGTTAAATGCTGTTAAGAAAGTTGTATGCCTCCAGATAGGAAAATTATGCCTTGTTTTGGTCTATTTTAAAAACTAGTCTTTTTATAAATCATAATTTCAATGTTATTTACTGGGAACGATTTATTGTTTATGAAGTCTATATTTTTCCTGCCTTTGAAAATATTTATGATTGCAAAAATTATACTGATACTAACAAAAAGATGTTTGTCTCTGTGTCATTATTGTTGTGCATAGTGCTAAACTTTAATGATTTTACTGATTTATTTTGTTATACAGGGTCACCTTAGTGCAGTAACAGGTTAACTCCTTGTATAATTCATTAGGAGCTAACCCATTACTACACTTAGGTGTTAACATGTTCTTTTTCACATGGTTTACATGAAGTACCCTCCAGAAAAAAATACTCCACAGTTCATTTATAGATATGCATTTATTCAGGATTAGAGTAGTGTTAAAGTGTTTATTGTGAATTTTATTTGTTACAATCGTCATGAATATTAAATATATGATATACTTCAATGATTTATTTACATATTTTGTATAGCACAGATTTGTAAATATGTTATAAAATGCTATATATACATGTATATTGATGTAGTCAAAGTGAAGTGCTAGCAAATAACTGTGATATATTGAATTGAACACTTTATGCTGTAACTTTCAAACAAGAGAAATTGATGCTTGATTTGATTGTGTTTGTTGATCATTTGTAAGTTAGCCAGTAGAACTTTCATCTCTCTTATTAATTGTAAATCACTAAAACTGAGGTTATGCTTTTTAGCTCACCTGTCACAAAGTGACAGGGTGAGCTTTTGTGATCGCTTTTCGTCCGGCGTCCGTCCGTCCATCGTCCGTCCGTCGTCCGTCTGTCATCCGTCCGTCCGTAAACTTTTGCTTTAAATGACATCTCCTCATAAACCACTGAACCAATTTCATCCAAACTTCACAGGAATGTTCCTTTGGTGGTCACCTTTAAAGATTGTTCAAAGAATTTAATTCCATGCAGAACTCTGGTTGCCATGGCAACCGAAAGAAAAATCTTTAAATATCTTCTTTTAAACAACCCTAAGAGCTAGCGCTTAGATATTTGGCATGAAACATCTTCTAGTGAGTGTCTACCAAGTTTGTTCAAATAAAAGCCCTGGGGTCAAAATTGGCCCCGCCCCAGGGGGTCATTGATTTTCCCTATATGCATATAGTAAAAACTTAAAAAATCTTCTTTTAAAGAACCCAAAGAGCTAGAGCTAAGATATTTGGCATGAAACATATTCTAGTGAGTGTCTACCAAGTTTGTTCAAATAAAAGCCCTGGGGTCAAAATTGTCCCGCCCCAGGGGGTCATTGATTTCCCTATATGCATATAGTAAAAACTTAAAAAATCTTCTTTTAAAGAACCTAAAGAGCTAGAGCTAAGATATTTGGCATTAAACATCTTCTAGTGAGTGTCTACCGAGTTTGTTTAAATAAAAGCCCTGGGGTCAAAATTGGCCCCGCCCCAGGGGGTCATTGATTTTCCCTATATGCATATAGTAAAAACTTAAAAAAATCTTCTCTTAAAGAACCCAAAGAGCTAGAGCTAAGATATTTGGTATTAAACATCTTCTAGTGAGTGTCTACCGAGTTTGTTCAAATAAAAGCCCTGGGGTCAAAATTGGCCCCGCCCCAGGGGGTCATTGATTTTCCCTATATGCATATAGTAAAAACTTTAAAAAATCTTCTTTTAAAGAACCCAAAGAGCTAGATCTAAGATATTTAGCATGAAGCATGTTCTAATGGGTGTCTACCAAATTTGTTCAAATAAAAGCCCTGGGGTCAAAATTGGCCCCGCCCCAGGGGGTCATTGATTTTCCCTATATGCATATAGTAAAAACTTAAAAAAATCTTCTCTTAAAGAACCCAAAGAGCTAGAGCTAAGATATTTGGTATTAAACATCTTCTAGTGAGTGTCTACCGAGTTTGTTCAAATAAAAGCCCTGGGTCAAAATTGGCCCCGCCCAGGGGGGTCATGATTTTCCTATATGCATTTTTTTTATATAGTAAAAACTTTAAAAAACTTCTTTTAAAGAACCCAAAGAGCTAGAGCTTAAGATATTTAGCATGAAGCATGTTCTAATGGGTGTCTACCAAATTTGTTCAAATAAAAGCCCTGGGGTCAAAATTGGCCCCGCTCCGGGGGTCATTGATTTTCCTTATATGTGTATGGCAAAAACTTAAAAATCTTTTTTAAAAAAAAACCCATATAGCTAGAGTTTAGATATTAAGCATGAAACATCTTCTAATCAGTGTCTACAAAGTTTGTTCAAATAAAAGCCCCGGGGTCAAAATTGGCCCTGCCCCGGGGGTCATTGATTTTACTTCTTTGTGTATAGCAAAAACTTAAAAATCTTCTTTGAAAAACCCCATATAGCTGAGTTTAGATATTAAGCATGAAACATCTTTTAGTAAATTTCTACAAAGTTTGTTCAAATAAAAGCCCGGGGGTCAAAACTGGCCCTGCCCCAGGGGTGTCATTGTTTTTAACTATATGTGTATAGTAAAAACTTAAAAAATCTTCTTTTAAAAAGCCCAATGAGCTAGAACTTAGATGTTTAGCATGAAACATCTTCTTATGGTGTCTACCAAGTCTGTTCAAATAAACAAATAAAAGCCCTTGGGTAAAAATTGGCCCGGGGGGTGGGGGGCCATATACAGGTGAGCGACCTCAGGGCCATCATGGCCCTCTTTTTCTCTAGTCAGATAGTCTCCCCAATGTCGAATATATAAATCCTGCATTTCAACAATATCATTCAAACTTAATTCAAATGTTCACTGTGCAAAAGCCACACTGCCTCCTTGCCGGTTCAAGATCACCTTTTAAAGTTAAAATTCAGACAATTATTTGAGAATTATTTGATCAGCATTATCAGCACTGTTATCCACCTCTGTGGTCGAGGGGTTAGAGTCGATGACTTCTAATCCAGTTACCTCTCTGGCGTGGGTTCCATCCCCGGGAGATGCTTTGGTAGTTTAGCGCGGAGGAAGGTAGTCTAGTACTGGTGTAACTCTCCAGGGACTATGGTTAGGAAACTACCCGCCTATATGACTGAAGTACTGTTGGAGAAGGCGTAAAATGAAACAAACAAACAATTAGCACTGTTCTCTTTTAAAGACTTTCTTAACTCTAAGCTCAAATAAAAAATGATTAATGAAAGTCTTACAAAAGAAAATAGTGGAATCCGATAAAAATGCTCAAAAGGGCAAAATTGTGAATGCTGCAGGCTCAGTTTGATTGAGCCTTTTCATAGATGGAAGTGTTAAGTGCAAGGTACCATCCATGGCCCATAGCACTGGCTTTAGCAGAATTCAACATGGTAAAATTCTTAAACATCCATAAATTTGTACAAATGGCAGTGATATTTGTCTTGCATTCCCTCCTTTTTCAAAATTAAATTTAATTTACTTAAGACATGATAAGTACAGTTAACTTTTGATAACACCTAATTAGCTTAAAGAAGGTGTTTTTTTTTGCGTCTGATGATTGCATCGTAGTACATTGTATGTGTCATGTATAAATGGAGTTTGACTGGAATGTTTGAATTACATGTTATGTACATACATTTAATTATTGTACAGGTATGCCAAATAAATAAAACTTTTATGATTCACAAGTTTAAAATTATATAAAATTTGCTATGAATTTATTATAATAATAAAATGCTAAACAGAAGTGAAGTATTTGTCTTTTCATGAATTATTTACAGGTAAATGTCAAATTGAGATGTTATGCATAGATCCCTAACTGTCCAATAGATGTTATCCAGAACTCAACAAAAGTGGGTCAGTACAAACAAACTTTTATCATTATAGCTTCAAAGCTTCTGCACTTATTACAGAAATTGTCCATCTTGTATAAACAATGGTCTTCTCCTGTAATATCTTTGGTCGGGTTTTAGGTGTAACTTTAATGTGCCTTTCTAATGACCATAGTTAAAAATAGATTATTTCCTTTGCTGTTTCTGACTTGCCAACTTGAATTTGTTCATATCATAACAGCCACTTTTATGAAGCAGTCAAATTTAATATACCTTTTCAATTTCTTAGTCAAGAATGAGGTCAAAACAAAATATCAGTGGATTGCCAGAAAGAAAATTTAATAAAGAAAAATAAAATTAGAAAGTATTTTTTTTTACATACAAACTAGTGTAATTAGTGTCCTTGAATTTCGAATAATATTTTCCATACATATTTTATCATACAGGATTCATAGCTACTCTACATACATTAGTGAGAAGAAAATGATATACATTCTACCCAGTCTCAAGTGTTATTATGCTTCAGGAAAAAATTCCGGTGAGCATAGTTGCCGGGTTGTCTGTCTGTCCATATGTTTGTCCCATACTCCGTGTCCGGCCCATAACATCATTATTTGAGTCAGATTTTACAACTATTACACAGAAATGATCACCATATTGAGAAGACGTGTCACACGCAACAATTAGGTTTCTAACTTGAATGTCAAGGTCACAGCATTACCTTGCAGCAAAATCCTGTCCGGCCTATACTTCGTTATTTGCAGTAAGATTTAAGAACTATTTCATAGAAATGATCACCATATTGAGACGTGTCATGCGCAACATTTGGGTCAAGGTCACAGCATGACCTTGCAGCAAAATCGTGTCCTGCCCATAACTTCGTTATTTGAAGTCGGATTTTACAACTATTTCACAGAAATGATCACTATATTGAGAAGACGTGTTACAAGCAACATTTCAGCTGCTCCCTTGCCCATTGTTTGGCTCTGTGCATACTATACTGCATTATACTAAGTAGTACTTAAATAGCCAGTTTGAGTGGTCTACAAGAAGAAAGAATGATTAAAGCATGGAATAATTTTATAGACAGGTGAGACACAAATAAACTTATCTTGCATGCATGTGTTCTGTTACATATATATGGGCACAAATTACTTTTGTCGGCAGTGCAACTAACCTTTTTTGTGACAAAGTATCCATTCCGTCTTCGACAGCCTCGTCATTAGAGTATTTGTGATTTCCTTTACCTCTTGTTTACCACAAAAATTGGTTATTTGAATGATGGTTATATCATAATAGTGTAAGGGACTGTGAATGTTTATCAACTAAATTACTTTTAGGACCTTGTAGTGTATATATAAGTTTAAAACAAATTATGTTTTATGACAATATGTACATCAAACTAAGATTATTTATTGACAAATGAGGTAATAATGCTCAGTCAATGCTTAAAACTTACCTGCCAGGATTCCTAAACTTTACCTGTTAGGATTCCTGAACTCGCCTCAGCCATTCATATTTGCTGCTTTTATTTGTTTAGATATTTTTTTTGGTAAATGAAGGTATTTGTACCATAATATAAAACATTCTGTGGCTCTAGGACTATATAAGGCACTATAAGGAGGTTTATACTTCAATAAATGATTTATTTACTTACTTTGTTTATCCTGGGATCAAAATGGCCGACAAGTTGTCTACCTTGATTCAAAACTTTAAATGCATTTATTTTCATAAACATATACTTACCATTTTATATGTAGGAACAAAGAATGTAATCTTTATTTCCCTAATACTAATATTTAGCTGGTATTGCTGTATTTCATTATAATCTAGATGACCAGTATGACCTCTAAGTTTGTCAGGAGGGAAAATTCAAATTCCTGGCACTATCAACAATTCGTTTTTTCTAAGCTTGAACTATTATTATTTTTGGTCCAGATTTTTAGTACATTGAGTTAAGCATGTAATTCAAGTGTTCATTGCATATTTTGTTATTTGTTTAACATGTAAATTTACATTTTTCTAAATTATTCCTGTCAATATGGCTGCCATTTTAAGAAATTCCTGTCTTTCCTGCCCGAGACTGCCAGGGCTAATGGAATGTTATGATTGGTCAATTATGACAGTCCTGGCCATTTCAGAGTCTATTTAAGTAGCCATGACAGGCTGTGTTCAGTTTGCAATTTGGCTTTAAATCCTGACAGTCCCGAAAACTAGTGACAAGAGCATTTCGTAATATTTTCATGGAAACTTCTATTGTTAAATCTAGCAAATTTCGTGCTCTTCAGAGTTAAAAAAAGAAATTATGGAATTAATTTTTTATCAATAAAAGTTGTTATTTAAACAGTTTTTGACTTAGCTTACAATATTCAAACACGGAGGGTAATCATATCTTCATTTTGTTTTGTTGAATATCTGTCATTATTATGGGATTCGAAGACATATGGACACCATGAAGGTCATGGGCACTCTCCAGCTAGTAAGGCTAGACGGATAGATTCATCCGAAGTATCTGGTGAGAGAACCTGCGGTTGTGGGGTGCGATGTCAGCAACCTTTATCACTTAGTCAGGGAGTAGATTTATCAATTATTGCAAAATGTACATGTAGCTTAACAGCATCTTAAGTTCAGCTTGCTAAGTAGAAAAAAGTAAGGTCATTATTCATGACATAATTAAAAAACCAGCATGCAGTTTTGTTATGTATATCATTTAATACAAATGTAACACTCACAAAAAATAGACAACAGCAGTTTGTTTTACATTCAAATAAATATTTATATATCACAGTTTATGAAATATTCTTTACACAAAAATATAAATCACTATAGATGTAAAGTATTTGCAAACTTCACTTCAGCAGTACATTACATATTACAGTAATAGTTTTCAGTTATCTAATCTTAATTTTTCAATCATGCAGAAACATTTATTTGATTAGTCATATTGTTCAAAATAACTTACCAAAGGAAATAAAAAATATGAGGTTTCACATAAAAAAAAACTTACATTCAGAATTGGTTCATAAAATATTGACAAGGTAAAGGGTTGGAAATTAACATTGGCTCAAGTAAGAATCATTTTGCCTAGTACCCTTAAAGTGCTAAAAATTTAACAAGTTGCTATGAATTTAGTGCATTTACACCATCTTAAAACTGTAGTTACATTTATGATTTAACAAAAACATTGACCTTTCAGTTATACATAAAACTCTAGTTCTCAAGACCAGACCTTATAAACACATAGTTGTTAGTTTTTGCCTTTTAACTAATTGATTCACAAAGTCAAATTTAAAACCAGTTTACTAACTAAAGTCTACAATTGGTCAATTTGAAATCACAATTTTGAATCAGCCATTCAAATGCTAGGAGCTTTAGACTGGATTTAATTGGCTTAATTTTTTAAAATCTTTTTTTGTACAATAAACTCAAAGCCTAACTTTTGAAAGGGAAGGATAAATGCACAAGAAGAACAGAATTGTCGTTAACAAGAAAAATATTTCAACAAATCTTTTCAGTAACATAATTCTATAGTAAATTCTTTATTATTTTTTCCATTAACATTTTAACAACAGCACAATTTCACTTCTTCTCTAAAGTCAATGATAACAAACTTAACAACTGTTTATTTATTTAAGCACAAGTTTAGAATCAGTGGACAGTGTGTTAAGGGTGTTGATTCTAGACTGTATCTTGGCTCCTAGACGATTGTATTTCTTTGTCATAAAATATTCTAGCTCTTCTTCCCTTTTCTCCCTGAAAAATTTAAAATATCAATATTATGATATCATCTATGATAATTTAACAAGAACTGTACTGCTAAAGCATGTGTTTTAACAAGAGGGCCATGATGGCCCTGAGGTCGCTCACCTGTATATAGGCCCCCCAACCCCCCCCCCAACGTTGCAGGGCCAATTTAACCCAAGGGCTTTTATTTGCACAAACTTGGTAGACACCCATAAGAAGATGTTTCATGCTAAACATCTAAGCTCTAGCTCATTGGGCTTTTTAAAAGAAGATTTTTTTTAAAGTTTTTACTATACACATATAGTTAAAAACAATGACACCCCTGGGGCCGGGCCAGTTTTGACCCCAGGGCTTTTATTTGAACAAACTTTGTAGACACTTACTAGAAGATGTTTCATGCTTAATATCTAAACTCTAGCTATTTGGGTTTTTTCAAAGAAGATTTTAAGTTTTTGCTATACACATATAAAGAAAATCAATGACCCCCGGGGCGGGGCCAATTTTGACCCCAGGTCTTTTATTTGAACAAACTTTGTAGACACTCACTAAAAGATGTTTCATGCTTAATATCTTAACTCTAGCTATTTGGGTTTTTTCAAAGAAGATTTTTTAAGTTTTTGCTATACACATATAAGGAAAATCAATGACCCCCGGGGCGGTGCCAATTTTGACCCCAGGGCTTTTATTTGAACAAACTTGGTAGACACCTATTAGAACATGTTTGATGCTAAATATCTTAGCCATAGCTCTTTGAGTTCTTTAAAAGAAGATTTTTTAAGTTTTTACTATATGCATATAGGGAAAATCAATGACCCCCCGGGGCAGGGTCAACTTTGACCCCAGGGCTTTTATTTGAACAAACTTGGTAGACACTTATTAGAACATGTTTCATGCTCAATATCTTAGCCATAGCTCTTTGAGTTCTTTAAAAGAAGATTTTTAAAGTTTTTACTATATGCATATAGGGAAAATCAATGACCCCCCGGGCGGGGCCAATTTTGACCCCAGGGCTTTTATTTGAACAAACTTGGTAGACACCCATTAGAACATGTTTCATGCTAAATATCTTAGCTCTAGCTCTTTGGGTTCTTTAAAAGAAGATTTTTTAAGTTTTTACTATATGCATATAGGGAAAATCAATGACCCCCCGGGGCGGGGCCAATTTTGACCCCAGGGCTTTTATTTGAACAAACTTGGTAGACACTTACTAGAAGATGTTTCATGCCAAATATCTAAGCTCTAGCTCTTATGGTTTTTTAAAAGAAGATATTTAAAGTTTTTTCTTTCGGTTGCCATGGCAACCAGAGTTCTGCATGGAATTAAATTCTTTGAACAATTTTTAAAGGTGACCACCAAAGGAACATTCCTGTGAAGTTTGGATGAAATTGGCTTAGTGGTTTATGAGGAGATGTCATTTAAAGTAAAAGTTTACGGACGGACGACGGACGGACGACGAACGAAAAGCGATCACAAAAGCTCACCCTGTCACTTTGTGACAGGTGAGCTAAAAATGAAATCTTAACAAAATGTGTAAGCAACAGTATCCACCTACTTGCATAGTGATTGGTATTTACTGATTAAATATAGGTATGTGTAAAATTTTAGTCTAAAATATTAATATTTTTGATGAAAATGCAATAAGTTTCTTGCATAATTCAATGAAGTTTGGAAACATACCAAAATAATGTCTTACAATTATCTAATGTTTATATGTTAGATGTATAATATATATAAATACCTAGGTACTGGACCATATGATGATACTGGAATGTTTGAAGCTGGCATTTTGTTTCCATGTGGGAAAGCATCTCTGAAATGACAAATAATACATAAATCTGCCTGCATAGCTTAACAAAGAGAGCATTAAATTTGTAATCCAGGATTGCTGGTTTGAACCATGGGCAAGGCAAAATTTGACCATGATATTTGATCTCGAGCATTGAGTCTAAATGGTTATTTGTTGTTATTTTTTGCTGATTCATGATCAGTAGTCTGTTACTTGAAGAGAATAGCTGGTAAATTAGTGGAAAGCATCTTAGTGGAGCACCAAGCCAAGGCATAAACAAAAATGTTTTAAATCAACATAACCATGCAAAAAAACTTATTCACAAATTTATTCCATATCATCAAGTTTTATAGATTTATTCCGTTATCTGTAGTTAAAAGAACTCTTTGCATGTTATTCAGACTTGACTAAACTTAAGCCTGTTTGTTGAGATCAATTTAATAGTGACAGCAAGTAACTGGAATCATTGTAATTACCCATATCATTCATATAGCTCATAATTATTTTGTACACAATCATTATGTAAACAACAGTAAATACACCAATACTGATATACAGTTAAAAGCATAAAAAGTTGTACTTACACCTGGACCTTCTCGTCTGCTGGTGTTGAGGGGTCAATCATCTGAAATTGAGCATTGACCATGTCAGGGGTCAAGGCCACAGACATACGTGATGTGCTTCTACCATCCTCCTCCTCACTGAAATAAATGAAAATAAATATATCACATTTTACAGCACTTCTTGTGACTAGTGGTAAGCGCATCATATAACAGAGTATGTATGGTAATGAAAATGAATAAAAATATATCACATCCAAAGTTTGTAATAGAGCTGTGTCCCTTGCAAAGAGCCAGTTTTGCCTTTAATTTTTATGCAGTCTGACTACACTTAAATTCCATTAGAGTACAGTTCAACAGATATGCATGTTTGTTAAGTTGACTTTCATAATTTCAGAACTTTAACATTAATATGATTGATGCCATTTCATCTCATCTTAACATGTTCATAGAAGATTTCAAAATCATCCATTCAAATTAATTTGTCAAAATAACATATTTCATTAAAGTATGGGCATTTTATATCTTTAATAAAAAAGTATTCAAGGCCCAGTATAAAACACTTACTCATCAACAATATTGTCACCATCATCTTCTGGGAGGCTATCAAGAAGTGCAGGAACATTTTGAGGTAACAACTCCTCACCAAAGGGATCATCCCTGTATATAAAACAGACAACTTAAGACTAGAAATTCCATATACATTTTATATAGCCTGGTCATCTTAGAAAGAGCAAATATTTCTTACTAGTACTTATATTTCCAATTCATGAAAAAATCTAAATAAAACACTGAAATTAAAAAAAATAACAAAATCAAATTCTCTGAAAAATGAGAAACAAATGCAAGTTATATGTACATACCATCTTGGGACCCAGACATTTGTTAGTGTAGGTGTGTTACTAAGGGAGGTAAGACCCTGTGATGGGAATTTCTTCCATGTCATTATTCCCCTTACAACATCCTGTAATAAAAATAAGACATACATGTAAAACAATAATGCACAACAGATGATCTTTAAGATAAAAGTCTAAAGTTGGGTGTCTGAAATGCATATCATGATACAATGAGACTAACATTTGACCAAATATCATGGACATCTTTCGTGAGGTTCACAAGTTAGAATATTGGAAAAATGGTTTAAACACTCACTGATAGAAAAACAATAAAACAACACTGCACAGAAGATTTGGCAAGTTGTTTCAAAGAGATAAACATCTAACCAAAGTTTTATGAATACATCTCAAGCCCTTCAAAGTAAGAGAGTAGATGAGAAATAGTTGGCTCGCACCATATAGACGTTGATTTTGACCTATAAAGGGGCATCTGAAGACATTACAATTTTTCCCCGTGTATCACTGATATCCTTCAATAGGATTAAAAAGATATAGTTATAAACCAATTATCTTTACTTCATATTCAAATCTATAAATGATTAAACCTTAACAATTTCAGGATAAAAATGTGACATGAAAACAAATAAAAGAGGTTACAACTAATGTGAACTGATGTGAAAACACAAAATGATAACCAAAGGTAAGACCCTAAAGATGTGTACAGAAGAACCGGTAAAGGAAAATCATGCAGGAAAAAGACAGTTTACAAACCTCCCTATCCATATACTTCCTCTGTGTGGCAGCGTGCATGTTTGAACTGTGGTCCTTCCTGAAGTACCGTGGTAGAGGACACAGGTGAAAATCGGCATCTGTCTCAGCAAAGGGTACTGGAGCTTGGAACACTTGTAAACCAGGTGCTGGATTCTATAATAAATAAATATTTAGCTGTTATTTTAAAGAAAAACAATTATTTAGCTGTACTAAAGATTTTTTCATTTTATGGTTTTGTTCCTTTAATTCCGCAACACAAAAAATCTGCCCACCTCCCCCCCAAAAAAACTTTTTTTTTTTAATTATGCTAGCATGAGCATATAATGTTCCTCATTTATACAATTATCTAGGATTGAGGATGACAAGGCCAGAAGCTTGTAAGTAAAGTACATGTACATGTGATATAGTGAACAAGGTTTCAAGTTAATTTACCTGATAAATACACAGATAACATATTTAACAGAGTTAAACAAAAATCCATAACATCACACAATTATAGTAACAGCCTTTACACTATTGACTTTTTGAGCAATTTAAAATAAAATTCTGAAACAAAAAGTTCAAACAATAACACATAATTTTATGCAAATCTTTATCACTTAAGACAATTATAAATAATTCTATCATTACTTACAAATACATGAAGTGGTGGATATTCCATTGGCTGAAAGAGTGCCTGTGGTGGTGTAAGGGAGACAACATGCACTGGGGCTGGCTTTTTAGTTTCTACAGTTTCTAGAGTTACATCCCCTACTGTACTCAGGTCTAATGCTAGACTTGTTCTAGTAACATTGACAGAAGATTTCTCCTTCATGGTAACTGGAGGTGGTAAAGTAATAACCTCATCCTGTTACATTAATTAAAATGTTTATAGTCAATACATATGTATTAGAAATTTGTCACATCTTTCAATAAATATTAAAAAACATTGTCACACAATAAAATATTCAATTCATTTGTCATACATATAATTCTTTCATCTAATTAGTTAAAATCACTTTGGAAAAAAAACACACAAAAAGTGTTCAATAATGTATATATCAGTTTTACTTGGATGGTCTTTATACATTTTAATTAAACACATGGAAAATTTGCAGCTTTCTAGTGACAAAATACCTTCAATACATTAAGTCATTCAATCAACAAACTTTCCTTTAGACATCTAGGCTAGTAAATACACAACAAGAAATACAAGAAAGTCTCAAGTAGAATTTTAAGCAATGTATTTAAATTTAAGCTTTTATTAAAAAAAAATGCAAAAAAGGGAGATAAATGTTGATATATGAGATCTAGACAGGGGAGACAAACCTCTGCTCCAGTTCTCAGTGGTTTTGACCTGATGACGGGCACATAACCGCTACAGGCTTCCTGGGTATTATAAGCTGTGTATCCATTTAATTTGTACTGCTGGGGAACCTGAAATAAATGGAATATATTTGAACTTCTGGACTGGTAAAGCCTACATGTATGCCACAAGTATAAAGCCATATAAGGCCTGTATCTGTGTTGCCCAGACAACAATCAAAAAGGGTAGTTTAATATGCTTATAGTTTTAATATTTTCTAACAAACAATCCTGACCAGTGATCATACAATTTGTTAGATCCTCAGACAAAGTTTTTACGGAAAGAGTTTTTAAAAAAAGCTTTCAAGCTTACTACTCAATCCGTACTATTTATTATTTGTCAATTATCATGTAAATGTAATACTTATAAATAAAATATTGTTTAAACTAAAGTTTTTGATATATAAATAATGTTAAAGATACAACAATACTTAATAATTTTCAATAAAAACAGAAGATACGGCAATAACAAGAAGACAAAGGACAAAAGTTGATTCTTACTTTTAAACCGAAATAAGGCACTTTCCTTTTCACAACAACCTCTGTAGGCTTGAATGGAACAGACCCGAGAGCATCTGGTGCCATGTCATCTTTGACATTTGGAGGGACATATGTGGGGAACTGATGTTGTTTGATTCTATCAGCATGTAGTTCCAAATTTTCTGGTATCAATTCTTTCTTCTCCTCTTCCTGCATTTTCTCTTTTTCTTCAGCTTTAGAAAAAATAATAATATAACACATTGATATAATTTCATATAAAAGATATTTTATGCCATAGTTTATTGGTAATTATGCCTTTGGTTCTAATGCTTTCATAAGCCTATATATAGTTATGATGTTGATTGCTGTGTTATAAAGTTGTTTAAGTTATAAAGTCACTGAAGTTTGCAATGCAATTGTTCCACTTGTTAAGTTCTTGGTTTGGCATTTTTATCACCTCTTAAAAAAGTATGAAAATTCTTCTTACTATAAAATTCTTGTCTTGGTTCACTTTAAATGATTTACTGATTTATACCTTACTTCACTGTTGACTGTGAGTTGGCAGGAAAATTGTGGTTTTATCAAAAAAGAACATTTAAGTGGGTTCTTGAACTTGTGGAGTGTCTTTGTGCAAAAAGGTAAAATGCAAATAATGTAATAAAAATAATCATACAGCAGAAAGAATAACATTTTGTTGGACTTCATGGAATGACCTATTCATGGCCACTGTGTTTTTCATGTAAAATTGTTAAAATAAACTATTTGGAAAAACATTTAAAATAAAAAATTCACATGTTTTATGTTCTAATCAATTAGAAAAGAATAGCATATTGTCAGTATTGATCAATATCTTAGCATTTTTTGCAGTATAATATTGTTATAGGTATTGTTATGAAACTGTTTTTAAATGCAAGAAAGCAAAACAGCTTTGTTCAAATTAAGCATTAAGTATCATGCTATGAAGATAGTTAGACTGTATGAGTGTTTGGCATAATGTATTCAATCATTTGTCATGAAGTTAAGTTCCATCGTCTTTTATGTTAAAAATAGCACAGTTGTAGCATTAGATGTAGAGATATGACAGTCGGGACCATATTGATGCAAAACACCAATAGCATTGCAGATTCCTAAACTAGTGGGTAATTCATAACCGATTTAGGTCTAAATCTAATCACATATGCCCTGTTTTTGGATCAATTAGGAAAACAAAAAATATCAATTATAAAAACAATTAGCAAATTAGTGAGCAATTAATGGTCTTTATACAAAATTTTCTTAACATTGTGGTAATTTTTAAATGAAGACAAGCAAAATTACAAAAAAGAATTATAAATGCCTTTACAATATCTAAAAAGCTTTATAAAGTTCTAAAACTTTTAGAAATACTTTTATTATACATGATTGTATATCCTTACATACTATAATTTTGCTATTTATACAAAAAGAATTATACATGTAAAGTGCTTGTATAACATGAACATTAAAGTACGATCAGAAAGAAAAAATCTGTTTCGTAATTTAGGCATGATCAAATATGTCATTACAGACATATTATCTTTCATTACTTTTAAAAAAAAATGTAGTCCAAAAATCAAATTTATAATAAGTGTGTAATCATTTGAAAGAAATGATCTATCACTAGTTTTTAGCATATGTGACCTTAACAAGAATATATTACACTCTGTACTTATGTGCCTCTGTACTCTATGCCATCATGGCCTAGAAAAAATCACTCAAGATTAATACAATCCCCAGATCAAAATACTACCAATACTTTTACAATAACCCGATTGTGTGTATTACAAAGGACAATATATTATATATGTATATAACTATAAAATGAAATCTACGAAAGCTACAGATATAAGTGCCTTCTAACTTCTAAGGCAAAAGTTCAGTGAAGATCTGCTCCTCTTTAATTCTACTTTTTTTTAGGTAATATACATTGATATAAAAAAGTATATTATAAATTTTGTTTTTTTGATAGATTATTATACAATATATATAGTAAACAGAACATGGTATATACTTATAGGTTTCATATTTATCTAAATACATGCAAGGACAAATACTGGATGGATTCCCCGACCATGCAGTAGGGCTCTGTGTTTGGATAATAAATGCAATAAGCCATAGTGCTTCAAACTTATAAAAATGGATAAATGGGTCATGGAAAGTTGAAAGAACCAAATGTATTATTTCATTACATAGTTATGTATTTGTGAGGGAAATGAAAGAAAAATATGTTGAGCTCTTGGAAAAATAACATCTAACCAATAAAGATACAAAAGCTCTTCATGAAATCCCTTCAACTTCAGCAAATAAAAGATGGCGCTACACAAGCTTTGAACAAAAAAAATCTCTCAATTAACAGCAATATTACAAATACATGTATTTGTGCAATACTTGACCACCAAAGCAATTTGTAATATGATATATGAAAATAATGTGTTATATATGGGGATATGATAACTCACCTTTGACCTCTGTAATCAGACAATGATATCATAAAAATCTAACTTACACTAACTTTAACAATATAGGATCATGAAATAAAACAGTTCCTATGATTAACATAAGGCTATTTATGTTGTATATTGTACAATATTCAGCTATGTATATAATGTCAATAAAGATTCCAAATTACTATAGAAACCAGAAATGAGAACAATTTCTTTTGAACAGCACAAAATCAGCGATTGAATTTTAATAAATATCTGAATCTCATTGTTCTTTTCTTTCTTTTTTTTACAGTTTTCTTATATGTAAAATCCTTTTTGCCACAATTATGAATGGGAAAAATAAAATTAAAATACTTTTAAAAATCAGAATTCTGCAAGCAATTATAATTTGCTTAAGACTATCATTAAAGATTGAGGCAAGCCAGTAGTCACATACAATCTGACCTGATGTCATAATACTGCGTGTTTGTTACAGCAATTTTCACTGGACAGTCATGATTTTATATTATTTTTAAGTGTATAGTCTTTAATCAATATTTATTTCAATCAAAGCAATCAATAATACAGTATTATAAATTGTTTTATGTAAAAACTTTTGCCATGTTATATTATTAGTTATAAAGTTCTTTGACAGGTTATATGGCCCTATATAAATGGCTATTTGTAAATATAACCCGAGCCGTTAGGCAAGGGTTATATTGCAAACAGCCGTTTATATACAGCCATATAACCTGTCATCAATCTTTATAACGAATTTATAATACAGCATGCATCATTTCAAGAGAATAAAAGTAAGATTTCATCATGAATCGACATCAGCCGTGTATTATAAAACTATATAAACGTCACAATTATCCAATGAAAAATGACGTTACAAATGTGCAGTATTATAAGACCACATATAAATTATTGCTTGCTATATAAACCTTGCCTAGCAGCATGGGTTATATCAAAAGACAACCATTTGAACTTGGCCATAAAACCTGTCAAAAAATCTTTATAACTAATATATTATAATACTAAACTGTAACATGCATACTGCAAACATTTTGATCAGACAAACTGTCAATGGACCATTCAACATCTATTTTATTTTGATTTGGGTTTTACGTCACACCGACACAGTATAGGTCATTTGGCGATGTTCCAGCTTTACTGGTGGAGGAAGACCTCAGGTGCCCCTCTGTGCATTTTTTCCAGACACTAACAGGCACCTGAGTAAATTCAACATCTAAAACCAGTTTTTAATAAATTCAGAGTCAGGTAAATGACAAGTTAATATATTCACCTGTAAGACTCTCCGTGACAAACTGTTTACGATGCCAGTCTTCTATCATCTTATTCAGAGATTTCAATTTGCTAGATGCTCTTTGTCGGATAATTACCTGTAAAAATGAAAAGTTTGTTAAAAAAAAAGCATCTCCAACAATTTTCATTTTATTCAATTTTTAGCTCGACTTTTCTATGAAAAGGGGAGCTATCCTACTCGCCCCGGTGTCGGCGTCGGCGTTAGCGTCGGCGTTGGCGTCACACCTTGGTTAAGTTTTTCGTACCACCCCACTTTATTTCAGAAGTATTACAAGTATGGCTTTGAAACTTACCATACTTGTTCACCATCATAACCTCCATCTACAGACAGGAGTACATAACTCTGTCAAGGTTTTTGACAGAATTATGGCCCTTTTTTGACTTAGAAAGTGTATTGAGCTTGGTTAAGTTTTTTGTACCACCTCACTTTATTTCAAAACCATTGGAGGTATTGCTTTGAAACTGACCATACTTGTTTACCATCACGACCTTCATCAACAGACAAGAGGACATAACTCTGTCAAGGTTTTTGACAGAATTATGCCCCTTTTTGACTTAGAAAATACATTGAATATGGGTAAAATCCACTTATTGCCTTAACCCTTTGAGATATTGCTTTGAAACTTTTAATGCTATTTCACATCATTACCCCCATCTGTACGCAAGAGAAGGTAACTCTGTCAGGGATTTGTTTTAAAAATTAAGGCCTTTTATCGACTTAGAATCTTGGTTAACTTTTTTGTACCAGTCAACTTTTTGACTGAACTGGTTGAGATATTAAATTGAAAGTTGGAATACTTGTTTACCATCATGGTCCCAAAACATGGGCAGGAGAAGGTAATTCTGTTAAGGATTTTATTTGAATTATGGCCCTTTTTGACTTAGAAACTCAGTTAAAATTTTCATTCTTGTCCACTTGTTGACTTAACCATTTGAGATATTACTTTGGAAGTTGGAGTTCTTATGTGCCATCATGAGACCTATCTGTAAGCAAGAGAAGATAACTCTGTGAAAATGTTTCTTGATTTGTACTTAGAAATTCCTAGTTAAAGTCTTGTGTGCCCTTAACTGTCAAAGTTTTGTTTTATAGGCAAGCACTAAAAAAGTCGAGCGCGCTGTCCTTCTGACAGCTCTTGTTTGTTATGTTTTATATTGTATTATCATTTATTACACTATATATTCTATAAAGGGCATAATGGTAAAATTTCAGTTTCATGTGAAAAGGGAGACAGTAGGTATGACTTTGACATATTACTTTAGTGTGCACCTAGACATACCATATCTGTATAAGCCAGCTTAATAGCTACCTCAAATAAATTTCTATTTTCAGACTAACACACTCGCATATCAATAGCTGAAAGGCCTTAATTACTCAGCCTTCGTAATTCTTAGAAATTTCATAATTCCACATTCTTTTCCCTAATTGGCCATAAAAGAAAGATAACTGTCAATTCAGCTTAATGATCAAGAAAACTCTTATACAATCCATTTTAGGGTCACAGTAAATCTATACAAAACTAGGGGTATCACGTTTATCCGTTTATACGGGTTTGGTCAGTTTTTAACTAAAAACCTTTTAGAAAATTCAATAAACAATAACAAAAGTTAGTACAAGACCAATAGCCAAAGAGGTTTAAGAATGATTTTATATATTACCGACAAAATATGACATTTTGTATTTAATTTAGTTGTATAGTCCTGTGTTTTTCTAATTGCATGCTTTCTTTTTGGCCCTAGTGGCAAAATAATAAGTCTTTAACTTAACATCTTTTGAAAAAATTTTTTAGTACAACAAAATACAAACTTAATGTCATATCTTCAAACTAAAAAGAAACTGTGGTAAAATCTATGAAATACTTAAACGTCTTACATGGTTTTAAGGTTGCTGTTTAAACAATTAGCTTTTTTGCTAACCCTGACTCTCATATACAAAACAACAACATCTATTAACATAAATGCTTTTCATTACAGACAGATCACATAATAAAGGGAGTATAGTTATAACTAACCTTCCGAGCAGCTTGTGCAAATCTACTGAGTGTACTGTGTCTAACATGCCACATATCGTTGGTATATTGATCAAACTGTGCTGTCTCTGACGGTAGATTATCTTTGTCTCTCATTGTACGTTTAAATGTACATTTACTACATTCTCTGTTATATTCCTCATCTTCAACCGGCTCCCCGCACCTTTTGTACTGGAATAAAAAATTACCAAGTTTATCAAAAGCTCCTATAGTTATAACATCACTGTTAGGGTCATATTGCAACTTTTCAGGTTACCTTGTGAAGCAATGTTTCAAGGTGCCCCTCCTATTCCAACATTTTGTACTCGAGTAAAGAGATTGTGTTATTTATATAAGGGTACCTGCCTTTATAGAGATTCTGGCCCAAAACAAAAGTAGATATATATCTTTGAAACTGCTCAAAAAATATTTTTGATTGAAAGCATGTTTCTATGAATTAATACTGCATAGCTTCCTCACAAAAACCATATGACTTTCATTTCATGAAGAATATTGACAGATTGGGTATTATTAGTGAAATATAAATTATATTGTCTACTGCATGTCATTTTCCATAAAAACTTGTTATTTGTTATCAAATGAGATAATTTGGAATCTTTTAACTCATTCATAATTTCTCTCAGGGTTGGGTTTTAAGTCTAATCAACCCTGCCATTGCAGGTTGTATATGGTCACTATCCAGCTAATCAATGGTAAAGGAAGGTTGCAGGTATCATTAAATGCATCACATCTTTATGCATGAGCAGGCAACACATTTGCACTAAAAGGCAAATAAAATGAGACAATTAAAATCATTGCATTTTCCAGTTACACAATATAAGACTTACCTTGTATATATTCCAGGCTTTATTTCTCTCAGAGAGTATTTTAGCCCTATCCTCAGTGTTTATTTGATCATCTCCAAGTTTAGACTGCCATCGTAACTGATTCTGACGTTCCTCATAAACATTCTGCCTAACCTGATGCTCAAACTTTGCTTCCTACAGACACACAATAAATGTATATTCCTATATGTTTCTATTTATAGATTATGACCTACGTTACTTTATAACCACTTGCTTTCCTCATTCATAAATTAAATTCAAAAATAATATCTTCTTCACATCATTTTTATTCTCAAGAAAATATGTATATGTCATGCAACCTGAGTTCAGAACATCTGTTGCTTTCTGCATCATGTAAAAATTAAGGCTCACTTTTAATTCTTTAAGGATTCAACAAAGAAACTACCAAACATTAGTGACAACTAAAATAACAATACACTATCCTTAATAGAACATTTGGAAATCTATTTAAGGAAAAGATACATTATTTTATATTAACCTTCATTTGTCGTGTTGCAGCTTTTGGCTTAGAATCTTTAGTGACAACAACTGAAATAAAGAATAAAATAACACATCAAATTAAGAATGAGCAGTAAACATATTTTTCAACTTGGTGTTATATAAATATGAAGCTATATAAAGTTACTGGAACAATGATTATTATTGGTTAGTTCTAGGAACAGATTCAAGAGTGTATCTTTAAGTTATTGCTTACTTAATCCCAACGAACAATTCAAGTTTTTAAGAAACATAGATACAGCTAGGTGATATATATGTACATGATCAATTTTTTTTTCATGCAATGTATGAAAAAAATCTTGCTTTAGTCTAAGATGCTTATAAAAAACTTGTCCTTTTATTACATCGACTTCTTACATTCTTTTCAAAATGTAACTCAATATTACAGCAACTTCTAATGTTAATCAGAATAGGTCAAGTCTTCAATATTTACATGTACATAAAATATTTGTTAACACCTACATAAGGCAGAGTTTATGTCAACAGTATAAAGTAAAGCTATCCTGACTACATTCATAAACTCAATTCATATTACTTTGATAAGGAATCCCATCTAACTTAAAATAGATCAATCTAAATTCAAAACAGAACAAGGCACTGTGGCTGAGTGGTTGACACATATAAGACAAGTAATCTAAGGATTGCTGGAAAACCCTGTTAGTGGCAAGCTGTTGTTTCCTTAAGCAAGAATATTTACACTCATTGCACAGTACTGATTAGGTTGTGGAAAAGATTCGAGACTGTTTCAATAAGCTTATAGCTTGTAACACAATCAAACTAAAATAAATTTGTATAAACTAATCCATTGCTACTCTGGGTTACATTTGGAGGTCCCTGTCAGCAAAAATGTCTGTCTGAAATGCATTTTAAGCCACCTCAACTAAACCAAAAATGACCACCCAAAATTAAAACAAACATGTCTTTGAAAAAATTTAACAACAACCCTGAATACTTCAAGGGTTAATTAACTTAATAGTATAATATGTACCATCTCTGAGATCCTTCGCCCTCAGTTTGCCTGGCTCCTGATTCAGTACTTGAGACACAGCATATGGATTATTTAGATCAACTGGAAATTTTACACCTTGATATTCAACTTCCTGTAATACAAATAAAAAAGGTCATAATTATCGAGACTGTCTAACTTAACAGATGGAGGAAGATGTCAGGTGCTCCTCAGACCTCATGTGCTCCTCATTGCATTATTTCAGGTATGAGCAGGTACCTAAGTAGAACCACTGACCTTTTGTTATCTAGTTGGAAATCCTCCTTGCCATATTAGAAAGCATTTCTAGACAAGATTTGTTCTATGACACTGTGTGATTTTAATTCACATTAGGTAAATAAAATTTAAATCATAAACATCTTAACAAATGATAATAATTTTTTTCATTCATTTATATTCAAGTAATTCAATGGACTACAATGAATATTATTAAGTTTGTCTGGAACTGAAAGGCTAACTGATTATCCAAAGGTACAATGAAACAATAAAGAAAAGGAAACTCACAAAAAATAATATTTCTTTTTCATAAAAATATTTAACGAAGACAATGGAACTTTGATTTAATTAGAAATTTTTTTGATATTCTTCTCAAATTATACTTTAATAGCATTAAATTATCAATTTACAATTATGTGTATTATTTACAAACTAAACAAGGTAAATACCTGTTTGACATTTGTGGGAGGGGGGAGGGAGAGCTTTTTCTTTTTTCTTCGAGCTCGTTCTACAGGTGTCAAGCTACGTGGATCTAATAGGGACTCCTCAGATCCTTCGCCATACTGGAAGGAATACTTTAATGTTTCATCCCTGGAAAGTTAAATTGAAATACCATCATTTATAAGGAACATAGAAATTAAACAGTGCAATATTTTGTCTTCTATCAAAAGTGACATTAACAATTCAAAATGAGTTTAAATTTTATAAGTTCAAAAGTCTTGACAACAAATAAAACAATTATAAATAATAAATAAAATAAACAATTATAATTATTCTATTAATAAATAGAAGGAAAATCTATTTGTGTAATCAAGTCTATTGTGGAAAGAAACTATAAAACCACCTTAATGAGAGATAAATTTAGGGCTGGGTACAAAACAAATTGCATGTGGTTTAAGCCATACATTGGTCACAACCATATTTTTTTCATAAATGATACCAGTGCTGGATAGTGCCACAAAGAGCAATTGTAAACTAGTTTACAAAAATGTATTTGAAAATCATACTTGAGCAATCCAGGTACAGAAGTTCCAGTAAAAGTACACACAATCGGGTTAGAGTTGAACTGTGAAATAACCAACTGTATTCTCATATATGCTGTGTGAAATTCAATTGGACAAAAAGTGACAGCAACCTCTGTCTCCCCATTAGCAGGAATAATACCTGTAAAATAATCATCATCATAGCAAAATACAACATGTTGTCAAACAATCTGTAATATGATCATCATGGTAGCAAAATACAACATGTTGTCCATGATCATCACGGTAGTAGAACTGGGGCGAGTATCCGAGTACTCGGATAATCACGAATCAAAATGAAAAGTCGAGTACGAATATTCGTCAGTCCAGAGATCGTAGATTGCGATCTTATTTGTTTATTATACATTCGCTGTTTCTTACACATTAAATGTCAAAAAAAAATGTGTATGAATTATGCGACATTTACCTAAATACAATTTGCTCATTAAAGACAGAATGTTTAAAACAAACATTTACCATGATGCTGAGCTAGGAAGTAATTAGATTCGAAAAAGGAATCACTATATCTTTATTGAGCACTTGTTTTTAAATGAAAATAAATAAATATTTTTAGCAGCTATGTATAGATCTATAATGACGTGACATGTATTGAAGACCGTTTTATTTTTCAGAATCCAAAATTTGCGAAACGCAAGTTAATACGTCAGTGTGACATCACATGTATTGGCTGAAAAGGAGTCGCGCCAATATAAAATCCCACCAGCAAAATTCACTTCTAATTTTTGGAAATACTTGTCTTTTCATGTGATTGAACAAGTTTGTTGTAAAACCTGTATAAGTCAATTCACCATGTTTTACAAACTGCTTTTTCCTCATTTTCATTGAAAGTAAATTTTGCTGGTGGAATTTTATATTGGCGCGACTGGTTTTCAACCTTAAAACCTAGTTTATATTTGCATTGCATAATATTATATGTTTAATGAAATTAATGTTTAGTATTGTTTTAAGAAAAATAACATGTTTTCAGAACTAATGTTTATGTTTTTATTGGTGTCTTGATAACAAAAGATTTGTGGTTCGATTTGTGAATCGCAAGTGCTGAATCATGGATCAGATCGGATAGTCACTTATCTGACGATCCACACCCCTACACGGTAGCAAAGTAGTCAAACAAATCTGCATTATTTTCCAAAGATTTAAAGGAATTTCAACGAAACTAGTTAAGCTTGTTACAAAAAAGTGGCTTTATGCTGAGAAACATTCACACAGAAATCACAAGATGAATGATTGGAATGAATAATTATAAAAGAAATCAAAGACTATGATTCTTTCAAGACTAAATATGATATAATATAAATATTTTATATAATATATAGAGGATATTGAATGAGTGTACTTTAATACTAAATTTATTGAACAATTTGAATTAAATATTATTATACAAGCTTCTGGTAAGCATAATATTGTTTTATTCAATGAGGTCAATGAATTTTAGTTTTGAATCTACACGAATATAATATTCTATTTATCACATATCTAAAATAATAACAGTAAACTGTTAAAATGAGTAATTTTTCAATGACACGCCCATAGTGTAACGCTAACATAAGCGCGCTTTAACGCTATGTTTCTATATAGCGCAAATGACGTCACGTCAAAGTGTTATTACACTTGTGTAAAATAGTTTTTATTAAATGGCTTTATTACACTCATGCGCTGCGGTTTATGTGATATAATGTAATGTAATATGATATAATATTACTTTTAACTAATTATTATGTTGAAACTTTCTCATTGCAATAAATAAAGTTGTAATCACTTCAGTTTATATATACAAACCTGACATTGGATTAACAGTGAAAGCTTGATGAGGCTGTAGGTATGTCAACTGAAACTCAAAATCTATTGGTGCTTCACATCGCAATGGGAATACCTTAGTCATTCTGAAATTATCATTATTAAATATTTTTTATTTTGTTTTTACACAAAAACAACAATATTCTTGTAAGTATTTCAATATGTATAAATCTTATAAACATATCCTAGATTAGTCATTTTTATAGAAGTATGATATACCTTGTATAAGGGCGGGGCATGCATGTCAGTGTAATAAGTCATGATTATGCCAGTATTTTTCTTACAATGTAAGGGTCTTACTATCATACATTGAAAGTTTCTATGATTCAGGTATTAACCATTTGAGTCAAAGTTAACAAAATATGTATTTTTATTGTAAAAACAAACAAAAGGTACATTGTACTAGGTGTAAGTGTAAGATTACAGAAATTTGTTAGACTAGAGAAGAACAATTCCAGGTTTATGTCAATGAAAATTAATGATAAAATTAATATAAACATGATAACATGTTATTAAATGAGCAGTTGTTTTTGCTTAACAAGTATTCATCTGAAATCTTGACAAATTATCAATGTTTACTAGATGGCAAATGTGTATTAGAAAATTGAAGAACACTCAGACTAATTCTCACTACCAATGTATGTATTTGACAGTATACAGAACCAGTATATGTACTTTCATGAATTAATGGTACTCACTTATGACCAACAGGGACTGGTGGAAAATTGAACAGCTGTGGGAAATCTTTGGTACTCATCACAGGGTAAGCATGTATAGGAATGACAAGATTTTCTTCCCCCTGAAATACAACAAAATTGCAATCAAGTTACATGAAATTATCACAACACCAGGATTCCATTTTTCCAGTCAGCCAGTAATGATTTAAGTATAGAACACCACCAACATGCCCAAATAAACTTGATTATGATAATTATATGAAAGTGTGGATAAATTCCTAAAATAAACATGAACATAGAAGTATGCGTACACTTATTTATCTATCTATCACAAATGGAGAAAAACACAAAGTTACTTAATTCTGTGAAAAACTGATATTCATTTACACGAAACATCAAAGATATGGTTAACAAGACTCAAAAGGTCATTGCCACATGCTTATGGGTGTATTACAATTATTCTTGCTTCTAACTTAAGATTTACACTGATGTTAAAAAATTAAGCTGCAACTTGCAATTGGTTGAATGTAATATGTACTAAACAAACAGCTACAAAAATATGATCACAAGTGCAACTTCATACGAAACTTAGCTTTTAACATCCATGCAGTCTGACAAGCCTCTATACTGTTTAAAACTAAATACATGTATTTGTATAGACTGTTCAAAGAAAGGCTAATCCATTACACAAATTCAGCAGTTTAATGCATAAAAGTCTGTTGAAATTTTAATTACTTTAAATGGACTGTTTAAAATTGGGTAAGGGCTAAAAAGCATTACTTACAGGGCAGTTAATTCTAATACAGTCATAATAATATCTCCATTCATCAGGTGTAAACTCAATGGTACAGTCTAATGTCAGTCCTGGAACCAATCTTTCCTGAAGCAAAAATATGGAAAATCAATTAAAACAGTGGCAGCACGATCAAGTGGTTATGGCATGAGAGTTTGAGTCTTAATGGGGACACATATAGCACAGACACTGGTTAATACACAAGTCGTTAAAAAACAATCTGAGGTTTCATGCTGATGATGCCTCAACTGAGCTTTTAGATCAAGCATGTCTTAATCTTTTAACTAAATTAAAAATTGAAAATTGTCAGTGTTATTTACAGTTTCTTTGAAATGGTCTTTACTCAAATGCAGTTTTATAGCACTTAAATGATAAAATGATAAAAGTAAATACTCAAAAAGTCTACATGCATGTACTTACATTTTTGGTATATTTGATATAGAAGTATTTTGTCTGCGGAGGTATGACATGCATTCTAATAACTTCTGTTGAAACATTTACAATGCTCAAGGACAAAGTATGTTTCTTGTCAACCTCAAAACCTCCAAAATGTATCACTGATGGCTTGGCAAGCACCATTGAGTTCTGGGCAATTTTTGTGTATATTTCTGAAAAGTAATTAAAGATAATCATAATTATAAATTGGCACTATTATAAGTAACTGTGTAAAAATTCTATTTTTGAAATACATAGCTATTGTTACTTGGTCTTTTACAAAATCAATGTTGAAACAAATTCTATTTTCAACTATTGTATTGTAAAACAGCCAAATAAATTAGATGATATTGTTATTCATAAATATCTTAAAGTCTAATAGTCCGAAAAATGACTCAATCTAATAGAATTTTGGTAAAAAGTAAAAAAATGATTTTATCATTTATGGAATTTAGTTATATGAACCAAGCTGACTGCTATACACTGGGCATGTAAAAGAACCAAGGGGCCTATTCAATTAGAGCTAGGGACTGGTTCCCGGATTCACTTGTATCTCATAGCTGTCTCTGAAGTGTAGAGTCATGTCTACGTCCCTGTGAGGGGTTTGACATTAATGGAAGGTAGATAGTGTAATAGAATAGAAGATATATAGATCTATCTACATCATACTGCTTCAAAATCGTTTACGATTTATCTAACCAGATATACATTGTATACATTAAAGAGACAGCTATGAGATACAAAGAAATCCAGGAACCAGTCCCTAGCTCTTACTGAATAGACCCGTTGGTTCTTTTACATGCCCAGCTAGTGTATAACATACATGAGAGGATTACCTGGATTTCTTACCAGTACACCTCTAGGTAGGTGGGAAACACTGACAGTGTCTCTGAAAAAATCCAAGGGTGTAACCATGGATCTGATAATCATTGGTCTAACCAACTGAGTTATCACGCCATCACACAGATCTAGATAGATATTCTAAACTTATGTCAACACTAGATTGACAAACATGATAAACATTTATGTCATAAATTATGGGTTTAATTTACAAATGTTAATAATTAAATATATGAAAAAATAAATAATTACTCGTTTCCAGAACATGGTTGGGTACATGCTGAGATTTCCTGGGTTCTTCTATTTGCATGGTTTCTATGAGCAATCCCGAGGTATCTGTAGGGCCATGTTGGCCCATCAGGCCTCTATTCATTGTCTCTACGGCTGGCATGTTGCAGCTAGGTAAAGATTATTATGTTTGATTATAATGCATCTGAAAAAATGGGTCAAATTGAGTAAATCTCGTCAAATTCTATTTTTTTACGAAACAATTATTTTCACTGACTACATGTCCGCCATATTGTTTACAAGTAATTAGGCTATGACTGTGTAGGAAAATAGTTCTAAATATTTCTAGGCAACTGTCATATTTATGGATGTGTAAGCTTAAATATTCATATAGAATTACGAAAATATATAAATGGTATAAAATTTTGCATCATATTATTACAGTTACCCTGCAATGAATTGTTTGTTTCATAAATATTCTTTCCTTGGGACTACTTTTTGTTTCTATGGGAATAATGGGTTATGCCCCCTTATGTATTCTTCTAAAAGAAGGAAGTGCGGGATTTTTTTCTCGTCATTCATGCTTTTTCAGCATTTTAGTGTAAGTTTGTTATTCAACCTGTTTCACTCGATTTTGTTATTGTTAATTATTTATGACAAGTGAAGTAACAATGCTCACTTGTTGTCAATATTATAGACAGTCAATGTCCTTGTCATTGATGACATTTTAGGCTACTGGTTGCACAACACCTGCAGTATCGATATATAGGCCTAGATCTTTTTATCCATTAATATCTAGCCCAATGACTGTCACTCCTGAGGTCCCGGGTTCGGTCCTGTGTAACACCCTTGGTATTTTTCAGAGACACTCGGTGTTTCCCACCTACCTAAAGGTGTACTGATAAGATATCCACGTAATCCTCGAATGTATCAGCGCTATACACTGGGCATGTAATAGAAACAAGGAGTCTATACAATAAGAGCTAGGGACTGGATCCTGCATTCCCTCATATCTCATAGCTGTCTCTCAATTCAATGTATACAATATATCCCTGCTTTGTGTAATTATAAACAATTTTGAAGCAGTTTTATAGATAAAAAAACCTATACCTTTTTTTATATATCTTTAGCATTATACAAGGACAACTGTTGTTTACATTACATGTCACAAGGATTTCATCAATATACATGTACATCAATATCAAGGTGAGAAATTGCTTCCAGTGACAGACAGACAAAAACTTAGGTGTCTGTTAATTAATCAATATGTTTATTAGGGCTGGGGCGAGCATCCAAGTACTGGATAATCACAAATCAAAATGAAAAATCTGTATGAATATTTGTCGGTCCAGAGATAGTGGATTGCGATCTTATTTGTTTATTATACATTCGCAATTTGTCACACTTCAAAAATTACAATTTGCCAATTAAAGACAGGAAGTAAACCAACATGTACCATGATGCTGAGCTAGGAAGTATTTAGTTTCGAAAAAAGGAATCACTTAATCACTATTGAGCACTATGTTTTTACATGAAAATAAATAAATATTTTAAGTCGCTATGTATAGATTTATAATAACATGACATGTATCAAAGGCGGTTTTATTTTCAATAATCCAAAATTTGCGGAACTCAAGTTAATACGTCAGTGTGACTTCACACATCTGCAGCAATGGCTGAAAAGGAGTCACTCCGATATAAAATTCCACCAGCAAAATTTACTTCCAATGTTTTGGAAATACTTGTCTTTTCATGTGATAAGACAAGTTTGTGGTACCACCGGTATAAATCAGTTCAACGGTATAAGTCAGTTCGCCGTGGCATGTTTACAAACTGCTTTTTTTCTCATTTTCAATTGAAATACTATTTAGAAAAAGTATTTCCAAACATTGGAAGTAAATTTTGCATGTGGAATTTTATATTGGCGCAATTTGTTTTCAACCTTTAAACCTTGTTTTTATTTGTTTAGTATTGTTTAAAGAAAATAAACATGTTTTCATAATGTTCGTGTTTTTAACAGTGTCTAAATAACAAAAGATTCATGGTTCGATTTGTGAATCGCAAGTGCTGAATCGTGGATCGGATGGGATCGTCACTTATCCGACAATCCACCACCCCTAATGTTTATGAAATTTCGAGATTCATCAAAGATTTCTTTTTTACTGTTACTTAGTGTGTAGAAGTGTCACTGTTGACATTTTGTATGTAGAAGTTTTTGTATAATAGTGTAACTTTCACATTTAACATAGCCACTATTGTATATTTTTTTTATTAGCTCACCTTGCACAAAGTGCAGGTGAGCTTTTAGGATGGCCAACCAAATGGCGTCCGTCGTCTGTCGTCCGTCCACATTTTAAATATTCTAAGGACATCTTCTATGATACCGCAAGGCCAATGTTTATGAAACTTGGCAGGAATACTCTTTGTATGAAGCTCTATCAAGATTGTTCAAAGAATTCCATTTCATGCAGAACTCTGGTTGCCATGGCAACCGAAAGAAAAATCTTTAAATATCTTCTTTTAAAGAACCGTAAGAGCTAGAGCTTAGATATTTGGCATGAAACATATTCTAATGAGTGTCTACCAAGTTTGTTCAAATAAAAGCCCTAGGGTCAAAATTGGCCCCGCCCCAGGGGGTCATTGATTTTCCCTATATGCATATAGTAAAAACTTAAAAAATCTTCTTTTAAAGAACTGTAAAAGCTAGAGCTTAGATATTTGGCATGAAACATCTTCTAGTGAATGTCTACCAAGTTTGTTCAAATAAAAGCCCTGGGGTCAAAATTGGCCCCGCCCCAGGAGGTCATTGATTTTCCCTATATGCATATATAGTAAAAACTTAAAAAATCTTCTTTTAAAGAACCCAAAGAGCTAGAGCTAAGATATTTGGCATGAAACATCTTCTAATGAGTGTCTACCAAGTTTGTTCAAATAAAAGCCCTGAGGTCAAAATTGGCCCTGCCCCAGGGGGTCATAGATTTTCCCTATATGCATATAATAAAAACTTAAAAAATCTTCTTTTAAAAGAACCCAAAGAGCTAGAGCTAAGATATTTGACATGAAATATCTTCTAGTGAGTGTCTACCAAGTTTGTTCAAATAAAAGCCCTGGGGTCAAAATTGGCCCTGCCCCGGGGGGTCATTGATTTTCCCTATATGCATATAGTAAAAACTTAAAAAATCTTCTTTTAAAGAACCCAAAGAGCTAGAGCTTAGATATTTGGCATGAAACATCTTCTAGTGAATGTCTACCAAGTTTGTTCAAATAAAAGCCCTGGGGTCAAAATTGGCCCCGTCCCAGGGGGTCATAGATTTTCCCTATATGCATATAGTAAAAACTTAAAAAATCTTCTTTTAAAGAACCCAAAGAGCTAGAGCTAAGATATTTAGCATGAAACATCTTCTAATGAGTGTCTACCAAGTTTGTTCAAATAAAAGCCCTGGGGTCAAAACTGGCCCCGCCCCGGGGGTCATTGATTTTCCTTATATGTGTATAGCAAAAACTTAAAAATCTTCTTTGAAAAAACCCAAATAGCTTGAGTTTAGATATTATACATGAAACATCTTTAAGTAAATATCTACAAAGTTTGTTAAAATAAAAGCCCAGGGGTCAAAACTGGCCCTGCCCCAGGGGTGTCATTGTTTTTAACTATATGTGTATAGTAAAAACTTAAAAAATCTGCTTTTAAGAAACCCAATGAGCTAGAACTTAGATGTTTAGCATGAAACATCTTTTTATTGGTGTCTACCAAATTTGTTGAAATAAAAGCCCTTGGGTTAAAATTGGCTCTGCCAGTGGGAGGGGGCTATATACAGGTGAGCGACCTCAGGGCCATCATGGCCCTCTTGTTTTTTTATAGTAATGAATGTCAGAAAATCCTTGCAATGTTCTGCTGGGGTGATCAGAAGGTTAGATGAAGTTGTGGTCAATCGTATAGCTGCAGGGGAAGTAATTCAAAGGCCAGCAAATGCTCTCAAAGAAATGATAGAAAACAGGTTAGTTCCCTTGTTAGCTCACCTGTCACAAAGTGACAGGGTGAGCTTTTGTGATTGCTTTTCGTCCGGCGTCCGTCCGTCCGTCCGTCCGTCGTCCGTCTGTAAACTTTTGCTATAAATGACATCTCCTCATAAACCACTGAGCCATTTTCATCCAAACTTCACAGGAATGTTCCTTTGGTGGTCACCTTTAAAAATTGTTCAAAGAATTTAATTCCATACAGAACTCTGGTTGCCATGGCAACCGAAAGAAAAATCTTTAAATATCTTCTTTTAAACAACCCTAAGAGCTAGAGCTTACATATTTAGCATGAAACATCTTCTAATGAGTGTCTACCAAGTTTGTTCAAATAAAAGCCCTGGGGTCAAAATTGGCCCCGCCCCAGGGGGTCATAGATTTTCCCTATATGCATATAGTAAAAACTTAAAAAATCTTCTTTTATAGAACCCAAAGAGCTAGAGCTAAGATATTTGACATGAAACATCTTCTAGTGAGTGTCTACCAAGTTTGTTCAAATAAAAACCCTGGGGTCAAAATTGGCCCCGCCCCAGGGGGTCATTGTTTTTCCCTATATGCATATAGTAAAAACTTAAAAAATCTTCTTTTAAAGAACCCAAAGAGCTAGAGCTAAGATATTTGGCATGAAACATCTTCTAGTGAGTGTCTACCAAGTTTATTCAAATAAAAACCCTGGGGTCAAAATTGGCCCCGCCCCGGGGGTCATTGATTTTCCCTATATGCATATAGTAAAAACTTAAAAAATCTTCTTTTAAAGAACTGTAAGAGCTAGAGCTTAGATATTTGGCATGAAACATCTTCTAGTGAATGTCTACCAAGTTTGTTCAAATAAAAGCCCTGGGGTCAAAATTGGCCCCGCCCCTGGGGGTCATTGATTTTCCCTATATGCATATAGTTAAAACTTAAAAAATCTTCTTTTAAAGAACCTTAAGAGCTAGAGCTTAGATATTTGGCATGAAACATCTTCTAGTGAATGTCTATCAAGTTTGTTGAAATAAAAGCCCTTGGGTCAAAATTGGCCCCGCCCCAGGGAGTCCTTGATTTTCCCTATATGCATATAGTAAAAACTTAAAAAATCTTCTTTAAAGAACCCAAAGAGCTAGAGCTAAGATATTTAGCATGAAACATGTTCTAATGGGTGTCTACCAAGTATGTTCAAATAAAAGCCCTGGGGTCAAAACTGGCCCTGCCCCGGGGGTCATTGGTTTTCCTTATATGTGTATAGCAAAAACTTAAAAATCTTCTTTGAAAAAACCCAAATAGCTACAGTTTAGATATTAAGCATAAAACATCTTTAAGTAAATATCTACAAAGTTTGTTCAAATAAATACCCAGGGGTCAAAACTGGCCCTGCCCCAGGGGTGTCATTGTTTTTAACTATATGTGTATAGTAAAAACTTAAAAAATCTTCTTTTAAAAAACCGATTGAGCCAGAACTTAGATGTTTAGCATGAAACATCTTCTTATGGGTATCTTCCAAGTTTGTTCAAATAAACAAATTAAAGGCCTTGGGTAAAAATTGGGGGGGGGGGGGGGGGGCTATATACAGGTGAGCGACCTCAGGGCCATCAGGCCCTCTTGTTATCATTTGGTACTTGGTTTTATGATATCTGTAGTGTATGAATATTATAAGTTAGTTTACACCAATAACCCTTACAGCTAGTAGTTTGAATCCAGCCGGGTACTTTGCATTCTTTCATGTGAGGAAGTTATCCAGGTACTTGTAGCTTATTGAATGATTGAATGAACTTAGGTGCCTGCTTGTGCCTGAAATAATACATGGAAGGATACCCAAAGTTCCTCCATCAGTAAAGCTGGAAATTTGCCTTATGACCCTTAAAGTATTGGTACAATTTAAACCCCCCTCCCCCCCCTCCCCCCCAAAAAAAGTAAGTTGACATCTTTATGATATAATAATCAAATGGAGGACAAATAAATACTAACAACACAGTAAGACAGCAGTCTTTGGACCTCACACACTATTTCAGATGTGATTTAAGCTTTAAGTATAATATGAAAATAAGGGAAAAAGAAATGTTGAGTACATGCAACTTCCAATGTGTCTTTTTCTTCATTAACTGTAACATGTTAATTTCTACCTGTATTGGGACAAAGTACCAACAAATATATAAAAACGGTGATGAAATGGTAAATTTCAATGCCCTGTAAAAAATTTATTTTGTGTAATATTTCCTAACAATGTTTGTACCCAAATATAGCCATTTTTTGCTCACCTGTCACTTTGTGACAGGGTAACCTTTTGTGATCGCTTTTCGTCCGGCGTCCATCCGTCCGTCGTCCGTAAACTTTAACTTTAAATGACATCTCTTCATAAACCGCTAAGCCAATTTCATCCAAACTTCACAGGAATGTTCCTTTGGTGGTCACCTTTGAAAATTATTCAAAGAATTTAATTCCATGCAGAAATCTGGTTGCCATGGCAACCAAAAGAAAAAACTTTAAATATCTTCTTCTAAAAAACCCAAAGAGCTAAGGCTTAGACATTTGGCATGAAACATCTTCTAGTGAGTGTCTACCAAGTTTGTTCAAATAAAAGCCCTGGGGTCAAAATTGGCCGGGCCCCAGGGGGTCATTGATTTTCCCTTAGTATATGTATATACAGTTGACATTCAATAAGTCAAAATCGCTTTACTCAAAATTCCGCCTTAGTCGAATAATTTCTAAAGTCCCGTCAAATTTCCTTCTTTATCTTTGTATTTTAACTCCGCATTGGTCAAATTTTGACTTACCGAGACTCCTGTTTAGTCGAAAAGAAAATTTGGTCCCGTCAATTAAAGTCCACATATTTTCATCTCAATTAGTCGAAGTGTGAAAACCGCCGACTGATCAAAGGTCGGCGACATCAAGATGAGATGTTGTCACTCGTGATTAACACGTTTCATAGTAATTTTTAATTGCCGGTCATCATGTATTATTAACACGTCGTAAAAGTGTCTTTTATCCGTTGCACGACTTAATTGGTTTTAACAGTTAGATAACTAAATTAAAATTTAATTACATTTCTTTAAAAAAGTTGACTCGTGCCAGTCTGACGGGTGTTAGTCAAATAACAGCCTAGTCAAATAACAGCCTAGGTATTGATGTGTATTATCAACGTAAATGATATTTGTATAATTAATGTTACGTCATTATAATTGCATACATTAATTTGTACTTCCGGTTCACGATAGTTGCTAATTTCGTTTTCGTCAGATGATCAATTAAATCAAATATAATTGTGTGTTTATGTTTCACTATTAATATACATGTATTAAATTTTGAATGATATATTTTTGTTCATTTATAATTTGTAGTTGAAAGTGATTTACCGTCATTTCAATGGTTAAATATTGCAGCATTGCCGCTAACAACAATAAGAAACCTACTTATTTGCACATTCAATCAGGTACATGTATATACATGTACGAAGTCAACGTAATGGCGGTAGTTCCACGTTACTCGAATTCCGTTTCTCTCGAAGTAAAATACCTAGTCCTTTGGATTTCGAGTTACCGAGAGTCAACTGTACAATGTAGTAAAAACTTAAAAAATCTTCTTTTAAAGAACGCAAAGACCTAGAGCTAAGATATTTAGCATGAAACATCTTCTAATAGGTGTCTACCAAGTTTGTTCAAATAAAAACCCTGGGGTTGAATTTGGCCCAGCCCCAGGGGGTCATTGATTTTTCCTATATGCATATAGTAAAAACTTAAAAATCTTCTTTTAAAGAACCCAAAGAGCTAGAGCTGAGATATTTAGCATGAAACATGTTCTAATGGATGTCTACCAAGTTTTTTCAAATAAGAGCCCTGGGGTCAAAATTGGCCCCGCCCCGGGGACATTGATTTTCCTTATATCAGTGTATATAGCAAAAACTTAAAAATCTTCTTCGAAAAAACCCGAATAGCTAGAGTTTAGATATTAAGCATGAAACATCTTCTAGTAAGTGTCTTCAAAGATTGTTCAAATAAAAGCCCTGGGGTCAAAACTGGCCTTGCCCCAGGGGTGTCATTGTTTTTAACTATATGTGTATAGTAAAAACTTAAAAAATCTTCTTTTAAAAAACCCAACAAGCTAGAGCTTAGATGTTTTATCATGAAACATGTTCTAATGGGTGTCTATCAAGTTTGTTCAAATAAAAGCCCTGGGGTTTAAACTGGCCCCGCTCGGGGGGGGGGGGGGGGGGGGGGGGGGGGGGGGGGGGGAGACCTATATACAGGTGAGCGTTTTCAGGGCCATCATGTCCCTCTTGTATAATTCAATTGTTATATCTTGATGACTAAGGAAGTAGATTCTAGATTAATTATAGTTATTCCCATTCTTTGTGTTTGTCCTAATGTGTAGTTCCTTATTTTTATGCCCCGGCCATGTAATGGCCGGGGCATATAGTGTTACCCTGTTCCGTCCTTCCGTCCTTCCGTCATTCTGTCATCATCAGTTTCCGTTCATTATCTTAAGAACGATTGCACACATTCAACTCAAATTGGACATATGTATAATTATGTCATGAGAAAAAACAGGTCAAGTTCGAATTTGGTCATGGTTTGATGATTTTTAGCAGAGTTATGCCCCTTTTACTTTGAAAATAATATGAAATTTCAGTTTCCGTTCATTATCTCCCCAACGGTACAACACATTCCACTCAAATTTGACACATGGATATGTCATGAGAAAATACAGGTCAAGTTCGAATTTGGTCATGGTTCGATGATTTTTGGCAGAGTTATGCCCCTTTTACTTTGAAAATAATATGAAATTTTCAGTTTCCGTTCATTATCTCCCCAACGGTACAACACATTCAACTCAAATTTGACATATGGATATGTCATGAGAAAATACAGGTCAAGTTCGAATTTGGTCATGGTTCGATGATTTTTGGCAGAGTTATGCCCCTTTTACTTTGAAAATAATATGAAATTTTCAGTTTTCGTTCATTATCTCCCCAAAGGTACAACACATTCAACTCAAACTTGACATATGGATGCGTCAAAGGAATGTGCAGGTCAAGTTCAAATTTGGTCATGGTTCAATGATTTTTGGCAGAGTTATGCCCCTTTCACTTTGAAAGTAATATGAAATTTTCAGTTTCCGTTTATTATCTCCCCAATGGTACAACACATTCAACTCAAATTTGACATATGGATATGTTTTTGGAATGCCCAGGCCAAGTTCGAATTTTGTCTTGGTTCAATGATTTTTGGCAGAGTAATGCCCCTTTCACTTTGAAAATAATATGAAATTTACAGTTTCTGTTCATTAACTACCCAACAGTGTTACATATTCAACTTAAATTTGACATATGGATATGTCCAAGGAATGGGCAGGTCAAGTTGGAATTTGGTCATGGTTTGATGATTTCTTGGCAGAGTTATGTCCCTTTCACTTTGAAAATAATATAGATACATCTTAGGAATAAGCAGTTCAAGTTTGAATTTGGTCGTGGTTCAATGATTTTAGACAAACTTATCTTTCCTGAATGTTGGAAAAATTTTGAACTTTCAGTTTCAGCACTCATACTTTTAGCCATTATTTTGGCTACAAATATGCAATATGCTATTTTTCAAAGGTTAAGACTGAATCATTTCAGTGCCTTGAACATTGTATGAAAATGGTTTGTGTTAACATTGAAAAGTTTTAAGGGCTTTGAACTTAAAATGAAAAAAATAATTAATGCACCATCTGAAATTTTGGCTGCAAATGGTTTGTGTTAACATTGAAAAGTTTTAAGGGCTTTGAACTTAAAATGAAAAAAATAATTAATGCACCATCTGAAATTTTGGCTGCATGCGGGGGCATCCGTGGCATGATGACACATTTCTAGTCTTATTTTAATTGAAGTTATTTTAAGTTTTAATATTATCATTTTATGATTTGAATTATAACAAAGATTATGAATTAAACTGTAACCAATTGTTTGTATTAATTCAGCCTTGATGCTAAATCTACGAATATAACAGTGACTGTTAAACAAGGTGGTCTCAAACTGTTACAGATACAGGACAATGGTTCAGGAATCAAGGTATATTATCTTTATTTTGTTTCTGATTTTTAACACAACCCTTGAATGTATAAGCCATTATATACAGATCTTAAATATAATTATGCTTCCCAACAGAGAGATATAAAGTCATAGTGGCTGTTTCATCTGTCTGTCTGTCCGTTTCCACTTCTTGTCTGCTTTTTTTCTCAGTAACCACTGACTTGAATTTAATCAAAACTTTATAGAAAGTTTCAAATACCATGAAGTTTATGTTGTTCTATTTCTCTTACCTTACAAAAAAAAAACAATAAGAAACAAAAAAACGCTTAAATGTTGTTATAAACACAGGTAAATTTAATACAAACATTGTTTGTCTTTACAGAAAGATGACATGAATATAGTGTGTGAGAGATTCACTACCAGCAAATTATCAAAATTTGAAGATTTGAATTCCATAGCAACATATGGTTTCCGTGGTGAGGCATTGGCAAGTATCAGCCATGTTGCTCATGTTACTATAGTAACAAGAACTGCAGATTCTAAATGTGCTTACAGGTATATATTTTTTTAGTTTGTGATTTAGAAAATGTATTATAAGAATGGAAATTTATGCCATATGCTGTATGTTTTTATGGCAAAACAGTTTTATTATCCACATTTTGTTGGAAAATCAGTCAGTCCTTTGGTCTTTAGGTGTCTAGGAATTCTAGATCATAAAAATGACCAACCCTTTCGTCAAGATCAAAAGATGGACAAGTCCTTAAGATATTTAGGGTGATTACTGTTAAATATGGCCTTTTATCAATCATAACAGAGAAAAACTTGCTTCTTTTATTAACGTAGTATTAAAACTTCTTCTAGCTGGATGTTATTGTTTTGACTAGCATTAATAGTTATTTGTGTCTATTGTCAATGTATCATATTAGTGATACTAACAAATGTTAGATAGTGATCTCTTATTTTGGGGGTATTTAGTCTTTTTGGAAATAGATATTTATTTCTGAGGTTAGCTCACTTTGAGTGTGATTTAGATTACATCTTCAATGTACTTTAACTGCATGAAAAATTAAAACATAAATTTTCTAGGAATGAAATTGATATTTATTACAGAGGTAGCTATATTGATATTTATTACAGAGGTAGCTATATTGATATTTATTACAGAGGTAGCTATATTGATATTTATTACAGAGGTAGCTAAATTGATATTTATTACAGAGGTAGCTATATTGATATTTATTACAGAGGTAGCTATATTGATATTTATTACAGAGGTAGCTATATTGATATTTATTACAGAGGTAGCTATATTGATATTTATTACAGAGGTAGCTATATTGATATTTATTACAGAGGTAGCTATATTGATATTTATTACAGAGGTAGCTATATTGATGGTAAGCTGAAGGAAGCAGTTAAACCATGTGCTGGTAATGTAGGAACTCAAATTACTGTAAGTACATTATTCATCCTCATTATTCATCAGAGATTTACAGATTTACAAAACAACCTGTGGCTTTTTGAAGGGGAAAATATAGCACAATAAATTATATAAGAGGGAAAGTCTGAAATCAAATTCCATCAATTCCATCAACTAAGAATGGAATTTACACAGCAGGTGTGTCTGTATTTCTTTCATTAAAAAATAAATTAACATGCATAGTACATAGTCAACACTATCTATAGGGACAAGTTTCTGTCTGTCAATCAATGAAATTCATCAATTCATAATTCTGTTGAAGAAGTGCACAGGGTAAAATGTTAGCATTTAAGGGTATTGGGCTACTTAAATATTGGGCAAAATGAAATTTGTTTTAAAGTTAAATGAAATATACCCATCTTTAAGTTTTGTTTACATATATTTTCACTTATGCTTTGCATTTTTGAAAGTATTTAGAAATTCTCACTTCAACCAGTTCCATTTTCTCTAAAATCCTGTATAAATCTACAACTATAGAAATTCTGATGGTAGCACTGGACATAATGTTTTAAAACTTAACACATGTATAGTGCATGATAGGAAGTCCATCATTTTCAAAGAAATTGGTAATTACTGGTAAGTTCTTCAGGGTTTCTTTCCAAGATTTTGGGAACATGACCCATACCCACAGAATTGGGGAATTTCAGCAATGTTTTGTTAAAAATTGGGAAAAAATGCATGACTGAAATTGATTTAATGAATGCAAAGAATCAATGTCTAGGATGGCATCTTAAAGCATTTAAACACTATAACAGTGAAGAAGCCCTTATTGTCCAAGGTTTAGAAGTTGTTATTCAATGTTTTTATTTGGTAACTTTCAACTGTGGAATGGGAAAATAATATACTATTTTCAGTTGAGAATATGACCGATTATCACATATAAAATAAGCCAAAAATTCCAAGGTTATTCAAGGAAAGATTGAGTACTAGCTTATTAGATATGACCAAATGTGTGAAAAGTGGCATAAAATTCAGATAAACAAACTTTCAGCCAAGAAACTACCATTTTTCTGAGTTATCTCATATGCAATAAACCAAGCTTTTTTTAGGTTGAAGATGTATTTTATAACATATCTACTAGAAGGAAAGCATTGAAGAGTCCAGCTGAAGAGCATGCCAAGATTGTGGAAGTTGTTAGCAGGTGTGTCTGTATTTCTTCCGTTAAACAATTTCTAAATTAGAAATAATAATAAAAATGATTCATAAATAATCCACACTATAAGTTCTTCAGTTGTTATGATTTACAAACAAAACCTTCAATAAAATTTGTAGCTTGACTTTTGGAATAATAGTTGGGCTCTGCTCAACTATCCATTAATGTCTGTATAACACTCGGTTTAAGTTTGGGTGCTATTTTATGTCTTAGTAACCAGTTAAGGTCTGGTATTTAGATTAAACTAACACGCATCTTTTCAGGAGCACTGCACAACACCTATAGATCGACTGAATATTTCAACTGTAAATTGAAAACATTCTTGTTAAAGTTTAAATCTGGACAAGCACTGAACATATTTCACTTAACACATGTATTGTGATTTATAATTGTTGGTTAATGGCAAAACCTACAATACCACTCTTTACTGTATTGTTCCTGAAATTCTTGAAAATTCTTGTATGATCCATGTTCTTGTTTAACTGTCAAGCATTAGCAACTTTTGTTATGCCCCTGCCTATAGTGTTACCCCTGTCCGTATATGTGTACATGCGTGGGTCTATATGTCTGTTTGAAAGCCTTGTCTGGTCTATAACTCTGTCATAATTCATCAAAGGATTTTGAAATTAGTTGGCACAAATGTGTAACATGATGAGATGGTGTGTCATGCATGCACAAGACTTGAACACTTAGCTCCATGGTCAGGATCACAAAGGTCAGCTGTTACAAAATTTTGTTGCCCATAACTCATACATTCTCAGATGGCTCAAATATTTTGCATGATGAAACTGCATCATGCATAAGAGCAATGCTCCAAGGTCAAGGTCACCCTTTGAAGTCAAAGGTCAGCATTTAGAAAACCTTAGCTGGTCCATTAATGTGTGATGTATCAAGGGATTTTGAAGTCAGTTGTTACCAACTGTCATCTGTCCTTACATTAAAAAGTACTTCTAGTGCCAAAAAAAAGAAGAAAGACTGTCTTAGTATCATGCTCTCCAGTTATAACTTTTATATTGGTAATTTGTCTTAACATATATACCAGGGGCATCCTTCACATATGTTTCTAGTTTTCTTTAGAAATGGATTGCTGTGTGTCACTGTTTTAGTACAGATAATGTGTATGTCACTGTTACACTGTTATTTTACAGGTATTGACTGCGTATATCAGTATTATAAGTCAAGGAGTATTATTCTGAAAGCAAATGAAAGCAATATTTTTAGGAGTTATGTCCCTTTTTAGCTCACCTGAGCTTGCTCAGGGTGAGCTTTTAGGATCGGTGAATGTCCGTCGTCCGTCGTCCGTCCGCCGTCCACAATTGCTTGTGAACACTCTAGCGGTCGCATTTTTTCCTCAATCATCATCAAACTTGGTCAGTATGCTTATCTAGTTGAAAGCTCGGATGAGTTCGAACATGGGTCATCTCGGATGAAAAACTAGGTCACAAGAGCTAAAAATAGAAAAACCTTGTGAACACTCTAGAGGTCACATTTTTGACCCAATCATCATCAAACTTGGTCAGGATGTTTGTCTAGGTGATAGCTCAGATGAGTTCGAACATGGGTCATCTCGGATGAAAAAGTAGGTCACAGGAGCTATAAATAGAAAAACCTTGTGAACACTCTAGTGGTCACATTTTTTAACCAATCATCATCAAACTTGGTCAGAATGCTTGTCTAGTCAATTGCTTGGATGAGTTCGAACATGGGTCATCTCTGATGAAAAACTAGGTCACAGGAGCTAAAAATAGAAAAACCTTTTGAACACTCTAGTGGTCACATTTTTGACCCAATCATCATTAAACTTTGTCAGGATGCTTGTTTAGATAATAGCTCAGATGAGTTCGAATATGGGTCATCTCGGATGAAAAACTAGGTCACCGGAGCTATAAATAGAAAAACCTTGTTAACACTCTAGCGGTCACATTTTTGCATCAATCATCATCAAACTTGGTCAGGATGCTTATCTAGTTGGTAGCTTGGATGAGTTCGAACATGGGTCATCTCGGATGAAAAAGTAGGTCACCAGAGCTAAAAATAGAAAAACCTTGTTAACACTTGAGCGGTCACATTTTTGCATCAATCATCATCAAACTTGATCAAGATACTTGTCTAGGTGATAGCTCGGATGAGTTCGAACATGGGTCATCTCGGATGAAAAACTAGGTCACAGGAGCTAAAAATAGAAAAACCTTGTTAACACTAGTGGTCACAATTTTGACTCAATTGTCATCAAACTTGGTCAGGAAACTTGTGTAGGTCATTGCTGGGAATAAATCGAACATGGGACATCTCGGATGAAAAACTAGGTCACAGGAGATAAAAATAGAAAAATCTTGTGAACACTCTAGTGGCTACTGTTGTGATCCAAATATTCTGTTAATTGGTCTGAAAGTTTGTTTTGATGATTTCTAAGTCAAGATCGAACATGGGTCATCTTGGATGAAAAACTAGGTCACACCGCCCAAATATGGAAAAACCTTGTTAACATTCTAGTGGTCACATTTTTCGACTCAATTATCATCAAACTTGATTAGGATGCTTGTCTAGGTAATTGCTTGGATGAGTTCGAAATCGCATGTGAAACTAGGTCACAGGAGCTTAAAATAGAAGAATCTTGTTAACACTCTAGTTGCTACTGTTTTGATCCAAGTATCCTGGAAATTGGTCTGAAAGTTTGTTTTGATGATTTCTAGGTCAAGTTTGAATATGTGTCACCTGGGTAAAAAACTAGGTCGCACTGCTCAAATATGGATAATCCTTGTTAACACTGTAGTGGTCACATTTTTGACTCACCTGTCATGAGACTTGGTCAGAATGCTTGTCTAGGTAATTGTTTGGATGAGTTTGATAATTCAGGTGAGCGATCTAGGGCCATCATGGCCCTCTTGTTTAATAAAACGGACATTAACACCTTGCAGTGCTCTTCTACTGGTAATGACTGTTTCACACTGTTTTTTTAGCTCACCTGTCACAAAGTGACAGGGTGAGCTTTTGTGATCGCTTTTCGTCCGGCGTCCGTCCGGCGTCCATCCGTCCGTCGTCCGTCCGTAAACTTTTACTTTAAATGACATCTCCTCATAAACCACTAAGCCAGTTTCATCCAAACTTCACAGGAATGTTCTTTTGGTGGTCACCTTTAAAAATTGTTCAAAGGATTTAATTCAATGCAGAACTCTGGTTGCCATGGCAACCGAAAGAAAAAACTTTAAATATCTTCTTTTAAAAAACCATAAGAGCTAGAGCTTAGATATTTGGTGTGAAACATCTTCTAGTGAGTGTCTACCAAGTTTGTTCAAATAAAAGCCCTGGGGTCAAAATTGGCGCCGCCCCGGGGGGTCATTGATTTTCCCTATATGCATATAGTAAAAACTGAAAAAATCTTCTTTTAAAGAACCCAAAGAGCTAGAGCTAAGATATTTAGCATGAAACATGTTCTAATGGGTGTCTACCAAGTTTGTTCAAATAAAAGCCCTGGGGTCAAAATTGGCCTCGCCCCTGGGGGTCATTGATTTTCCCTATATGCATATAGTAAAAACTTAAAAAATCTTCTTTTAAAGAACTCAAAGAGCTATGGCTAAGATATTGAGCATCAAACATGTTCTAATAGGTGTCTACCAAGTTTGTTCAAATAAAAGCCCTAGGGTCAAAATTGGCCCCGCCCCAGGGGGTCATTGATTTTCCCTATATGCATATAGTAAAAACTTAAAAAATCTTCTTTTAAAGAACTCAAAGAGCTATGGCTAAGATATTTAGCATCAAACATGTTCTAATAGGTGTCTACCAAGTTTGTTCAAATAAAAGCCCTGGGGTCAAAATTGGCACCGCCCCGGGGGTCATTGATTTTCTTTATATGTGTATAGCAAAAACTTAAAATCTTCTTTGAAAAAAACCAAATAGCTAGAGTTTAGATATAAAGCATGAAACATCTTCTAGTAAGTGTCTACAAAGTTTGTTTAAATAAAAGCCCTGGGGTCAAAACTGGCCCGGCCCCAGGGGTGTCATTGTTTTTAACTATATGTGTATAGTAAAAACTTAAAAAAAAATCTTCTTTTAAAAAGCCCAATGAGCTAGAGCTTAGATGTTTAGCATGAAACATCTTCTTATAGGTGTCTACCAAGTTTGTGCAAATAAAAGCCCTTGGGGTTAAATTGGCCCTGCAACGTTGGGGGGGGGGGGGGGGGTTGGGGAGGCCTATATACAGGTAAGCGACCTCAGGGCCATCATGGCCCTCTTGTTTACAGGTATTGACTGTTTCAAACTGTTTTTTACAGGTATGCAGTGCACAATTGTAAAGTTGGGTTTACTTTAAAGAAGGTAATTTTCATTACTGATATCTAATTGGCTAATTTCATAGCTGACCCCTAAATACATGTAAGATAAAGTAACTTGCCTTTATGTTTTGGTTGGTTAAAAATTTTATAATAAAAATCTAGCAAGCAGGTCAGTGGTTCTACCCTGATGTAAACAACTTAGAAGGTTATCAACAAACCTTCTATTGCCAAAATATTGAAAACAAAACCACCAAAAAAACAGGTGATTAATTTTTAAGTACATTTCTTTAACTTTCCATCAAAGGAATTATAAGAAAGAAAGTCTTGAAACATGGCATATATTTAAATTATTATTCCATCCTAGAAGAGTTGATCATAATATACTTTATAATTTTTTCTGTAGTACAATTATACAGTAATGGGTGGTTATCAGTCAAACCTTTTGTCAAATTTACTCAAGCACACTAGTTGTTTGTGTTTATAACATGAAGTTTATTCTACAAAACTCAAAGTTTTATCATCATTGAAATTTATTTGTTATATATAAGAGTTGCTGGGTCAATTTCAATCTTTTATTACTTTAAATACATCTTATTTTAGTATAATTTGTTGGAACACACACTCTGGAATCTATTCCTTGAACCAACCAGTACTGAGCAATGAGTGTAAAGGTTCTTGCTCAAGGAAACCATGGCTTGCCTCTGACTGGGTTTGAACTCAGCAGTTAGGGATCATTAGATTACAAGTCTGAAGAGTTAACCACTTGGTCATGCTGCCATCTCGCATTTATTTTTTATAGCACCTTTATTTATCAAACTGATTCAAAAGTGTAATACTGTTATCTTTCTATGGATATGGGTTTCAGATTGATTTTTTCAAGGTCATTAAGGCTACATATAAAGAATTCATACTTTTTGTCACAGTTAGGCCAAGTTTTAAGCCTTTTAAAAGTATCTACTTGGATAATATACTGGTGTTTAAGTTAGCCATGTATTTTATTGGTAGCATGGAGAAGTATCTACTAGGATAATATACTGGTGTTTAAGTTAACCTTGTATTTTATTGGTAGCATGGAGAAGGAATGGCTGATGTAAGGACGCCAAGTAATTCTACATACACAGACAATATAAGGACCATCTTCGGACCAGCTGTAGCAAGGTTTGTCACATTCCTCACACCTGAAATTCCTCCATACCTGAAAATTCCCTGACTTTTCTAGATTGCATAAAAATGGTCTCTTAAATCTGTAATTTATGAAAATATATTAACATAGGCTACATAATAGAAACCCCCCACCCACGAAGGAGAAAAAAAAGACATACATTTAATGTTATGTGTACTAGAACATGTATCTATTCAATGAAAATTTTAACTGAAGCAACATGCTTTACATATTTCCTATCTTTGTAATGTTGAAAATATCATTATATACAATATTATTATATCGGTTAATTTATAACAAAACCATGGGTAAATAATATGAGCTCGTGTAATATCACTTGATTCCAAGAAAGGAAACAATAATGTTAATTTATAGTGGAGTATTACATTGGTATTTGTATGTTGGCTTTTCCCCCTTCTTTTTATGTTTGTAACATGTTGTTTTATATTGTTTTGTCTATATGTACATAAAAAAACTCTTAAATCGCATTGTATTGTCTATATGTACATAAAAAAACTCTTAAATCGCATTTTGCTATATGTCGGGCACAACAATGCACTTAAGCATAAATATAATGTGCATTATATAGCCAGTAGAAAAACTAGTGATATGTAACAGTGCAATTAACATCAATGCAATCAGTGCAGCTGTTAGAAATTGCACTTTTTGAAATAATTGCATGTCTTGCACAAAAAATTTGAATATGAGAAATAAAAGCGATGTCAATAACATAATGATATCATGTGATAATAATGATATCGTAATTACTTAATGATATCATAACAATCACTGTGCATTGTTATATATTCAGGAGCAAGTTGTTTTGTCCTGTTTGATTGCTTTTAATGTTGACCTGTCCATTATAGTAAGTCAAAAAAGTCCTTTGTGAGTTTGACTAACGATACATGCTGTTTAATACTTACAATTTCAATTGAGGACATCTGAAAGTTTGTCTCTTTAATATGATAGAACGTCGATGGTTCTCGGGTGCCTGTTCGTGCCTGAAATATTGCACGGAAGGGCACCTGAGGTCTTCCTCCACCAGTAAAGCTCCGGGAACGTCACGATATGACCTATACTGTGCCGATGTGATGTAAAACCCAATAAAAAAAAAGTATGACAGGAGAGTGTTTTTATTTCCAATATTTGATGTTGGATGTTATGGAGCATATTGTCTGTATTATCCAACATTAATTTTTCAAATCACAATCTGCATCTTCTATTTCACATAGTGTTTTTATCGCTGTTTCATCTATTCAAGATTGGGCTTCTTTTGTAGACATTTGGTTCAGTATCAATGCCTTTGTTTACTCATTAAATTCATTTAAATCAAAGCTTGTTTTCAACAAATTTATAAATAGCTGTGAAGTCTGAATCAACAAACTGTTGTGTGTTCTTCCTGTTTAACAGACAAGATGATCTTGTGTGGTATAAATTTAATGTGTAGGAACAGGACTTATTTTCTGATGACACATTTATTATAATATTTCTGTGTTGATCTCACCAAAGAACATAATGCTGACTGAATCATTATGACTAAAGCTGTCTGTTTGCCATATTTTTGTTGTCCACAATTTTTTAGCTCGACTATACAAAGTATATGGAGAGATGTCCTACTTGTCCAGGTGTCGGCGTCGGCGTCTGCGTCCACATTTCATATTAAAGTTTTGGTGCAGTAAAATATTTTTCACTAAAACTTTTTCATTTCTTAAGGTACCAACTTCAAATATATGTTCCTTATCAACAACCACATCTTATGTGACAAGGTTCATACCTCTAGCATATGATGGACAAAATTTTCCTGGCTGGTATTACACATGTCATATAATATGACGGGTGCCCAGTTGACCTGGGTTCTGGGGTCATGGCTAGTAAACATTTTAAAATAAACTTAATTGACACCATCATATTTGACTGATGAGAAATTGCTGCTGTTGCATGAAAGACTATTTGTCAATTAATCTTGTCACTGAAATTTGTTCAAAGCAACAAAACAAGTCTTTCCAGAAACTGGTACAGTATGTGTGTGTTTGGGTTTGTTTACTCTCGTTACCGGAAAAAAACCATATGGGCGAACATATACTTCATTATGTATGTGAGGTTAAACAGTTATAGCCACATTTAGAATAAGTAATTTATACATATGGCAGATGGTGTATACATTTACAATAATTGTTTGTTAATTAGTGGCATATCACACATTCATTTTATGTTATATTTAACACTTGGACAGCAGTTGACAGGACAGTAATTAACCATCTGAAAAATCAATTACAAATGCATGTTGCTAATAACTGCCTTACTGTACATAGAGCTGAGATAATATATATGTCCACACTGTGTGACTTTGGCTGAAAGGCTGTTTCAATTAAGAAATTGTTAATTTTCATCAATATAGATAAAGTTTATGCTTTGCTTAAAACAGGCCATTGTGGGTCTTTACTTCATTTTATTTTGTTTAATTTACAGGTATTTCATAAGTACAAATACAAGAATAATGTTGTTGTACTGAAAACAGTCTTTCAAATTATCATTTCAGATCTGTACAGAAATTGTAAATTATGAATGGTCATTTATTGAAGCGCAAAAAAAATGACAATGACTTTTATTTACATGTATTCATAAGTATATAGATAAACTTGCTGACAGTAAATGATGAATAATTTTTGCTACACCTCTCTATTTATGGCCATTAATGCTGCAGGCATTTTGACCTGTGTAAATGATAGATGGTATAACTGAATTTGAACTGGTAATGGTCAGTACATTAGACCTTAAAGCAAAGGCAGATTTTTATTTTTAGTATTAGGTACACTCATAAAAAGTAATTAAAACTGTAACCAGCGCTTTGATTTTGTAAATTAAGTTAAAATGTTCTAATGTCCAGAAATCAGAGTTATAATTATTTGATTATGACAGCATTAAGCAACCTGCCAAATGTAAGCCAAACTCTTACATTAACCATTGGGATAAGTGGGACAAACTCTTACATTTACCATTGGGAAAAGTGGGGACAAACTCTTACATTAACCATTGGGATAAGTGGGGACAAACTCTTACATTAACCATTGGGATAAGTGGGGACAAACTCTTACATTAACCATTGGGATAAGTGGGACAAACTCTTACATTTACCATTGGGATAAGTGGGGACAAACTCTTACATTAACCATTGGGATAAGTGGGGACAAACTCTTACATTAACCATTGGGATAAGTGGGACAAACTCTTACATTAACCATTGGGATATGGGGGACAAACTCTTACATTAACCATTGGGATAAGTTGGACAAACTCTTACATTTACCATTGGGAAAAGTGGGACAAACTCTTACATTTACCATTGGGAAAAGTGGGGACAAACTCTTACATAAACCATTGGGATAAGTGGGACAAACTCTTACATTTACCATTGGGAAAAGTGGGGACAAACTCTTACATTTACCATTGGGAAAAGTGGGACAAACTCTTACATTTACCATTGGGATAAGTGGGACAAACTCTTACATTAACCATTGGGATAAGTGGGACAAACTCTTACATTAACCATTGGGAAAAGTGGGGACAAACTCTTACATTTACCATTGGGATAAGTGGGACAAACTCTTAAATTAACCATTGGGATAAGTGAGGACAAACTCTTACATTAACCATTGGGATAAGTGGGGACAAACTCTTACATTTACCATTGGGATAAGTAGGGACAAACTCTTACATTAACCATTGGGATAAGTGGGGACAAACTCTTACATTAACCATTGGGATAAGTGGGGACAAACTCTTACATTTACCATTGGGATAAGTAGGGACTTTGACTTTTGAATAAGCAATACCATAAAGGACAACATTGTTGGGCCAGTAATACAGTTAAGTATCCTTGCTAAATGCCAACACTGCAAGTTGGACATATCCCCAGCTATTTTGGTGATATTTAGGGCCTGAAATAAGACCAATAGGAGATGAAAGGTAAAAATTCAACTCTTTTTTCCTGTCTGAGCTATTTCCAATACTTTCCTCAGGAGTGGGAAGTTGGGGTTTTGGAAGATGGTGGGAGAGGGGGGAGGGCTGTGGTGCATGGTTCATAAGATATCTACAGATAAGCATTTGTGTAACATGTACACTCATGTAGACATAGGATGGGAAAGACTGGGTTTAGTTAAGTGTTGAAATACGACATTTTGTGACTGATTTATGGCATATTTGACATTATGTTGGCATGTCATAACTTTATGTTAGTTTGTTACAGATTATATACTGGACATTAAAAAAGGTTTAACTCATAAAAAGTATATTAAAACTGTAACCAGCGCTTTGATTTTGTAAATTAAGTTAAAATGTTCTAATGTCCAGAAATCAGAGTTTTAATTATTTGATTATGACAGCATTAAGCAACCTGCCAAATGTAAGCCAAACTCTTACATTAACCATTGGGATAAGTGGGACAAACTCTTACATTTACCATTGGGAAAAGTGGGGACAAACTCTTACATTTACCATTGGGATAAGTGGGGACAAACTCTTACATTAACCATTGGGATAAGTGGGGACAAACTCTTACATTAACCATTGGGATAAGTGGGACAAACTCTTACATTTACCATTGGGATAAGTGGGGACAAACTCTTACATTAACCATTGGGATAAGTGGGGACAAACTCTTACATTAACCATTGGGATAAGTGGGACAAACTCTTACATTAACCATTGGGATATGGGGGACAAACTCTTACATTAACCATTGGGATAAGTTGGACAAACTCTTACATTTACCATTGGGAAAAGTGGGACAAACTCTTACATTTACCATTGGGATAAGTAGGGACTTTGACTTTTGAATAAGCAATACCATAAAGGACAACATTGTTGGGCCAGTAATACAGTTAAGTATCCTTGCTAAATGCCAACACTGCAAGTTGGACATATCCCCAGCTATTTTGGTGATATTTAGGGCCTGAAATAAGACCAATAGGAGATGAAAGGTAAAAATTCAACTCTTTTTTCCTGTCTGAGCTATTTCCAATACTTTCCTCAGGAGTGGGAAGTTGGGGTTTTGGAAGATGGTGGGAGAGGGGGGAGGGCTGTGGTGCATGGTTCATAAGATATCTACAGATAAGCATTTGTGTAACATGTACACTCATGTAGACATAGGATGGGAAAGACTGGGTTTAGTTAAGTGTTGAAATACGACATTTTGTGACTGATTTATGGCATATTTGACATTATGTTGGCATGTCATAGCTTTATGTTAGTTTGTTACAGATTATATACTGGACATTAAAAAAGGTTTTTCTGTTTAGTTAAACCTTGAACAAAATGATTAAGTGTCTCTTTGATAATCAACGGGTCCAGATTGATCTTAGTCATGTGATTATTATTATATTGGTTATGTTATAGGGAAGGCAGCGCCATTGCATTACCATTGTATTTTCAGTTTTATTTCCAGTGGATTGTCAGTGTTTTATTTACCACCTGTCATCTCATTGTTTTACTAGATGTGGCAACATTATTACAATTATCTGGCAATAAACTGGCATTTATAATTACAGAAACACACTTGGATCTGATATATATGTCCATACAGTCGTCTAGGTAAATCACAAAGTCTATACAAAATGTGTACATGACCAAACAATGTTCAAGGTAAAACACAAGTCCATACAAAATAGTGTAGATGACCAAACAATGTTCAAGGTAAATCACAAGTCCATACAAAATAGTGTAGATGATCATACAATGGTCAAGGTAATTCACAAAGTCCATTATAAGTACAGCTAGGGTTAAGTTGGTCACTCATATTAAAAGTTAATTTGACCATTTTGCTGACCAGGATTGTCATTTTTTTTATGTGTCCAAATGTTACTAAAAAAGAGGATATAATGATGAACCATTAATACGTATAATTGATGACACAATGTATCATCTCCCATGGCATGCTCATAAACATGATATTGAAGGACAGTCTTTTCTTAAGGTTTAAATATATATACTTTAATAATAGAAAAATGTCCAAAGAATATTACTAACTAAATAATTATTGAAATGAAAGTATTGTTAACACATAGAGTTAATTTGCCAGTTTTTCTTTTACATTGATGTGAAATAAATCATATTAATGAAATTTTGTGTAACTTTTTTCAGAATTAATTACAAGAATGCACACATGTTCTTTCGATCATTTTTTTGTCCATTTGTGAGTGAAGACTTTATTGGGACATGTGAAAGGTTACTGACTTTGAATGTCTTGCCATAAATCATTGTGGGTTTGAATTATGTACTTTCACAGGCTACTGCAGGTTCTACTTAATTCAGCACCAGATAAGAAAATAAATTTTTAAAAAAATCAGTTTTTCAAATATATATATACATATAATATATATACATATAAATATATATATATATGAAAGCTCTATTGAGGTTCAAAAGCCTAAAATCATAAAATTTGAAAATCTTGCATAGATCAACTTTGGCATTTAAAACAGAAAAATATCAAAAAGATAATAAAGAAATGTTATAAAAAACGATTATTTTGAATGATCCTTAATCCGATTTAAGTAAAAAGTATAGAAATGCTTTCATTTTTAGGTTATTTTGCACAATTATAATGCAAGTTATTTTAAGTTTTGCACATATGTTATTGATAGAGACCTACTATAAATGGTATTAAAATTTAGAAAGAAAAAGAAGTCCCATAACATAACACAGGAATGAATATGAATGACTTGTTTTTTTCTGTGATTAACCAACACTCTCTGGAACATTCATCTGTTGTTAACCAACACTTAGGCACATCTTACTGTGACTAACCAACACTGACATGTTTTACTTTGGTTAACCAACACTGACATGTTTTACTCTGGATAACCAACACTCTTTGGTGCATTCAACTGTTTTTACCAACACTCTGGCACATCCTAATGTGGTTAACCAACACTGACATGTTTTACTCTGGTTAACCAACACTCTTTGGTGCATTTTACTGTGGTTTTTTAATACTCTGGCACATCTTACTGTGGTTAACCAACACTGACATGTTTTACTCTGGTTAACCAACACTCTTTGGTGCATTCAACTGTTTTTACCAACACTCTGGCAAATCTTAATGTGGTTAACCAACACTGACATGTTTTACTCTGGTTAACCAACACTCTTTGGTGCATTTTACTGTGGTTATCCAATACTCTGGCACTTCTTACTGTGGTTAACCAACACTGACATGTTTTACTCTGGTTAACCAACACTCTTTGGTGCATTTTATTGTAGTTATCCAATACTTTATGACATATTTTTCAATGGTTAACACTGGCACTTTAACATTTTACTGTGATTTTCCAAAAATCTATGGTACATCTAAATGAGGTTATACAAAACTCTATGCCAGCCAGTCTCTGCCACATTATACTTTGATTATTCAGCACTCTCTGGCAGCTAGTCTCTGCAACATTATACTTTGATTATCCAACAATCTCTGGCAGCCAGTCTCTGCCACATTATACTTTGATAATCCAACAATCTCTGGCAGCCAGTCTCTGCCACATTATACTTTGATTATCCAACAATCTCTGGCAGTCAATCTCTGCCACATTATACTTTGATTATCCAACAATCTCTGGCAGCCAGTCTCTGCCACATTATACTTTGATTATCCAACAATCTCTGGCAGCCAGTCTCTGCTAGATTATACTTTGATTATCCAACACTCTCTGGCAGCCAGTCTCTGCCACATTATACTTTGATTATCCAGCACTCTCTGGTAGCCAGTCTCTGCCACATTATACTTTGATTATCCAACAATCTCTGGCAACTAGTCTCTGCTAGATTATACTTTGATTATCCAGCACTCTCTGGCAGTCTGTCTCTGCCACATTATACTTTGATTATCCAACAATCTCTGGCAACTAGTCTCTGCTAGATTATACTTTGATTATCCAGCACTCTCTGGCAGTCAGTCTCTGCCACATTATACTTTGATTATCCAACAATCTCTGGCAACTAGTCTCTGCTAGATTATACTTTGATTATCCAGCACTCTCTGGCAGTCAGTCTCTGCCACATTATACTTTGATTATCCAACAATCTCTGGCAACTAGTCTCTGCTACATTATACTATGATTATTCAGCACTCTCTGGCAGTCAGTCTCTGCCACATTATACTTTGATTATCCAACAATCTCTGGCAGTCAGTCTCTGCCACATTATACTTTGATTATCCAACAATCTCTGGCAGCCAGTCTTTGCTAGATTATACTTTGATTATCCAACAAATTCTGGCAACTAGTCTCTGCTAGATTATACTTTGATTATCCAACAATCTCTGGCAGTCAGTCTCTGCCACATTATACTTTGATTATCCAACAATCTCTGGCACATTTATCATGATGTTGAACTTTTAAGAATTCATTATTCTGATAAGAGATAATTTAATCCTTAACCTGCGGAATTTGTGCTTTTGATTTGCCCTTTAAATTTAAAAAGTCCATTTAAATTAAGGGAATTTTTGTATCAAAACTTTGATTGGTCAGATTATTGGTGTATATTGGGCATTTTAAAAACTGTTACAAAACGTTTTTTCATCCATTTCATTAATTATTATTTTAGTTGAAAAACTTTTTGTTTTTTTTTGGCAATGAGGCATTTAAAAAATTTAAACGCTCAAAAAGGGTGAAAGTAATTTTGAAAATTTTTTACTACAAACATTAACCAATTCATAGACGGGAAAATTTAAAAACAAATTATGGAAAAAATTTGAATGGCTTTCATTTAAATACTCAGTAAATAGACAAAAATAAAAAATTTAAAACACTTAGAGGATTTTTATTTGCACAAAATGTATTCAGTCTGAAATTTTTAAATAACCCGGGCCTTTTGTAAATTTTGGATGTTACCATGTTTTCCATAAAAATCCCCTAAAAATCAAAATATTTCCAAAACAAACATTTTCAATTTCTGGCTGAAACGTTTCATTCGACCATTTTAAGTATTTTTATGTATTATTATCTTGGTAGGAGACAGATAATATAGATGCTAAAACAATGTCTGATCTATAAATAGCTATAATGGTATATTTTATGAGGGCACTGCGTCACTATTATCATTATTAGAGTGATATGGCGTATAGCTGCTGACAGTTAGAGGGATTTTACTGAGTACAAGCTGACAACAGCATAATGACAAAAACATTTAGCCATCTACTTTTTTTGCAGTAAAACACTGCAGAAACCATGAATAGTAATCGATTTATTACACACTTTTCTTGAATGTAGATACACACTTATTTGAAGGAGCGGCATTAATGTTTAAAACACATTATAATTACAAAAAAATGTGAAATTTTTTGTTGACCCTTTGGGGGGAGCTTGCTTAGTTCCCCATTGTCCTTAATTTTGTGTTTTCCTTCCAATTATCTTTTTGTCAAAGATTTGTCATGCCACTTTAGCTGCTCGAAAAATGATGTTTCAGAAAACATAAAAATTTTCTTTCAGGGGGATTTTGGGTCCGACATAACCAGGTAACGGTCAGAGTTTAAAGGGGTCACCTAAAAGCAATTTCAGATTTTGCCTTGGAAAAAAAAAGGGGATATTTGAGCACTTCTCCCCTATGTAATCACTTTCTCTGAAACTTATAGTTCATTTGGAAATTAAGATAAGGGGCACGAAAATTTTGCCTGTGGGCATTCTTTTTTATAAAAAATAATGTTCTTGTTTAAATCTATTTGGATAAGGAAACACACAAACTATCTTCGGGTTGGGTTTTAAAAAGTCATATTAACATTGTTACAGCAATAACTCCCTGTACTCATTTTGGGTAATTTTTTGACAAATGCAGGAAGTATGGATGCTAAACTGAGGATATAAAGTGACAGTTTAATTAAGATGTAACTTTTTTTTACTGGACAATCAAGATACAAGGTGACCTCCAATAAAAGGTAAATGTTAGGGCTGGTTTGACAGTTTATAACACAAAACATTACAGAAATTTCTTTTTATGACACTGTATAATTATGATGACCCAGTTTGGGATCATTTAGCATTGTCGCATTGCCAAAAATTAGCGTCCTTGACAAAGATTTTGTAAAGAACTTCCTATAGTAAACCTCTACAAAAGTTGCTGGAATCAATGGCCCTTGAGTCAGGAATAGCTTTTGTGGGCACTTTTGTTACTTAAAATCATGATTGTATGAAACTTAATTAAACTTAAAAAAAAATTCTCAGCAAATACAGTGCTCTGTCAGCCAAGATATGTAACAGTACATTCCCTTTTTTGCCCTTTGGATCATGTTGCCCCCTTTTTGGGAAATTAGATTCAAGTTTAAACCCTTTTTAAACAAAACGAACCCAAAATGGGGGCCTTTCCCAACATTAATAATAGAGCCGGGCCACCAGTACTTCATACATTTTGGCCATTTTTATACTTTTGGAAAAAATTTTAGTATTTTCACAACTTTAATTTTGAAATCGCTGAAATTTTTAAAATGAAAAATCTTAACAAAATTAAAAGCCGGTAGTGACCCCCATATAACCAAAATTTATGATACAGATTGAACCCCATGCTAAACGAAAAAACCTGGTGATAGTGAACCCAACAGTAAACCAGTTATACAGTTTTTGAAGCCATGCTAACAGAAACCTTTTGCGATACATATTGAACCAGCAACAGAAAACCATTGTGATAAGTTTTGAAGCCATGCTAAAAGTAAACCAATTGTGATACAGTATTGAAGCCATGCTAAAAGTAAACCAGTTGTGATACAGTATTGAAGCCATGCTAACAATAAACCAGTTGTGATACAGTATTGAAGCCATGCTAAAGATAAACCAGTTTTGATACAGTATTGAAGCCATGCTAACGATAAACCTGTGTGATGCAGTATTGAAGCCATGCTAATGATAAACCAGTTGTGATACAGTATTGAAGCCATGCTAACAGTAAACCAGTTTGATACAGTATTGAAGCCATGCTAACGATAAACCAGTTGTGATACAGTATTGAAGCCACACTAATAGTAAACCAGTTGTGATACAGTTTTGAAGCCATGCTAACGATAAACCAGTTGTGATACAGTATTGAAGAAAATAATTAAGACATTATTTATATGAAAATATTTATTTATTTAATCATCATAACAACATTTTCAGTAACATTTCAATCAATACAAGTATAATTGAAATAAATACATAATATTTCAAGACATAATAAAAAGAAATGTCTTCATCTTTCTACAGGGAAATAAAAAAATAGAACTTCGGGGATATTAAAAAGGAAAAAAATTTTTAAAATTTATTTAAAACTTTTCAATTATAAAATTAATTTAATTTAGATATTTAAGCAAAAAATAAAACATGACAAAATGAAAAAGGGGAAAAATGAAGTACTTGATAATTTTATAACTAAAAATACCCCCGGGTCATAGATATGGGATGGGGGTGATCATTCTGCATATCGACAGGGGTTCCATCAAATTTAATTCATGCGGAAATTTTTATTTCATGGGTAGCCGAATCTGCGCTAATCTTTTTGCCATTTTTTGCATGAAAGCTTTTAAAAAGATTCATTTTTCACCAATTTTTTTTGGTCCAAAGAATCATTTTTGGTTTTGAACAAAGTTTTAAAAATTTAAAGCATTGGTACTTTTTAGGGAAAAAAATTTTAAAACAATAGAAATGCAAAACTGAATTGATGCGGTTTAGACGGGAAAAATTTTGTCCCCCCTGACCCTAACAAGAACAAATTAAAAAATGGGAAAAAAGGAATATAATTACAAAAGTATAAAAACAAAAAACCTTGGGGCATGTAATTGTAAATTGGGACTTATTACAAAAAAAACAAAAATTTTTTTTATAAAAACTTTTTAATTTTTTAACTTATATTTAAGGTTTAAAAAATGTTTTATTTTTAAACAAAAGTTTGCTCCTTTTGCTTTTTGGGCCCTTTTTACATTAATATTCCATTTTTCATAGAAAAAAAAATACCATTTTTTAAAATTAAACAAAATATACGTAACTTTTTGATTTAAACCCAGGGAACATTTCAAAATTTAAAATTATCTCAAAAATTGATTATGTTGTTTTCAAAACCTTCTGGTCTTTTAATTACATCAAGATAGCAAGGCCTATTTCCATAAGCAATACTGTTGAAAAAGCCCCAATTTAATCTTGAAAATTTCTAAAAATTGAAACACCAACCCAACACCCCCACCATCCATACAGTCCCCTCAAGTTAACTCAACTATGAATGCATATTTTTAAGTGTTTCTTTTAAAGAAAAAAGTGCAATGTTTGTTACATGCAATAAAAGTAAAAAGTTATTTCTTGATTAATACTGTTATGAAATGTACTGTCATGAACAAGAAAACAGAATAAATTGTTCTGAATATAATTTTTAACTTTATATTTTAAAAGGTGTTGCGCTGTTATTTTCTGCTGGCAATTTTAGAAACTAACTTAAGTAAACATAATTATTTCAATAAAGTTATGATTTTTATCTAAATAAAAACTAATTACACATAGCTTTATATAGCTTTAAAACATTTAAATATACATTGTTTTGAGACTTTGCCAGGTAAACCTGACCACTTGACCTGATATAATTGACCATTGATATTTTATAAAAAAGATGATGAATTATTTCAAAAGCAAACCAGAACTGACCCAAAAAACAAAGTCAATGTGTTAAAGTGGATTGGTCTACAATTGGTACATTTTCCATAAGTATTTCAAATTTTGATAAAAACAAAAGTAATATTCTTATATGAAATAAAAAAGTTGATAAAGTTTGAAGTGATTTAGAGATAAACCTTTGCCACAAGCATAGGGAAAGGCCAACCTGCACTGCCATGACTGTTGACTGACAAACATGATCTTTTCTTCTTGATATCCCCAAAACTGGTAATGGATAGTTCCAAAATTGGAAAAGTCCATTTCAGAAATTCAAGGCAGGCCGGTTCCAATATCCAAATTCTAAAATTGAGTTCTCAGCAGTATCATAATTATAGAGAACCTTGTCAGACACTGTATGAATTTGCAGACTTATCTAATAGTATTTTAGTGGCACAAGTAAGTCATGGCAAAGCAGTAGCAAGTCATGGCAAGGCAGTATTATTTCTTAAAGGGTATAAAGCTACATGTATATCTTATAACATAACTGGCAATAAAGTTATACTATTTCCATAATCTATAATGGTTGATTCTCGATAGAGTTGTAAAACAAACATGAATACTGTACATAAACTGAATAATATGTTGCAGAACAAAATATTATTTTTCTATTTTAAATAGATTTTTATCTGTTTAGCAATGATTTAATTTATGCGCCATTTGCTTATAAAGCAATTTGAAAGTATCCTTTTTACGCCTCCAAAGGGAGGCATATTAAAATCGCATCGTCTGTCTGTCCGTATGAACCTAGAGGTACTTGTGTGACTTGGAGAACAATGGGTAACAGTAAATTCTCTTTGATCCTATTTATTCTGATTTTACTTGTGTGTCTTTTTTTAAGCCTTGTGTGACTAAAAATGGCCAAAAAGATCAAAGGAAATGTCACAAAAGTACCATTTTGTGCGTACGTCAGTCCCCTTTTTCGTTTGGGCAAACCCAAAAAGATAGGGGGCCCTTTTTACTGTAAAAAACAAAAAAACAATAAATCATTTCCCTAACAATAAACAGCGCTAAGGGGCCCCCCATAAACCCAAAAAAAAAAACAGTAGAAATGGCCCTATCCCTATTTGGTTGGATGTCGGTCTGTCTGTGCATCCCCACTTCATTTGTGTCTGGACTGTAACTTACAGACATACATTGAGGGTTTTTGAAATAACTTACCACAAATGTCTACCACATCAAGTTGATGTGTCGCGTCCAAGATCTGTCCCTACCTCATAGGTCAAGGTCACACTATCATTTTAAAGTTTCATATTTAAGAAATTAGTGTAAAAAGGTACACACATTTGTGTCCTGACTGTAATTTTGTCATGCATCAAATGATTTCAAAATATCCAGGCATTAATGTCTACCTCATCAAGACGATGTTGCGTCCAATAATTACATCCCTACCTCAAAGGTCAAGGTCACACTAACATTTTGAAGATTCCCATTATCACAATTTGAATTAATAGGTTACTTACACACAATAATGTCCTGGCTGAAACTTTGTCATGCATGGAAGGATTTTAAAATAATTTGGCATAAATGTCTACCACATAGAGATACTGTGTTGCGTTCAATAATCATGTCCATACCTCAAAGGTCAAGGTCCCACTAACATTTTGAAGTTCACTTTATCACAATTAGAGTTTGTAGGTACACACATTCGTGTCCGGGCTGTAACTTTGTCATGTATTGAAGGATTTTAAAATAACTAGGCAAAAATGTCTACCACATCAAAATGACATGTTGCAACATTAAGACCCATGTCCCTACCTTCAAGGTCAAGGTCACACTTATAGTTAGAAGGTACTAATTCTCTCGAGAAGAGTTTGAAGATACACTTTCATGTCTGGACTGTAACTTTATCATGCATGGAAGGATTTTAAAATAACTTTGCATATTATGTCTACAACATCAAATTGATGTGTTGCATCTAAGACCCATGTCCCAAGGTGGTAAGTTTGCTATAAATAGCACTTCATTTTACAAGAACAATATTAAGCAATTCTCTTTCCTTTTCATAATAACTTTCTGCAATGTGTAAGAAACCTTTGAAAATTCCAACAGTAATTTTGTGAACAGATATAATTATGTATATAGATCTAGCTTTATATCCTTTCATATTTCAGTTACAACATTCTGATAATAAAAACAATTACCTTGAACCTCAATAGTTATTTGCAATATGTATATATTTAGATAAATTATATTCAATCATTTACATACAGCAATAGTCTAAATCCACATCTGTAACACTTCTGCATGATGAACACAATTTATCAATCCGAATTGAGCACTTTAACTTGGTTTTCCACTATGAATGAGGTAGTACTGTTATTTTGTAGCATTGAGTGTCCAGTTTCATTTTCTGATTGAAAATTTGAATCGGAATGTATAGTAACTATGGGAACGATTTCTTGCATTGTTGATTCTTGCTCCTGTCCGGAAGCTGCTGCGGAATGTTCATGAAACGTTACCATAGGTATCAGTTCATTATCATTAACATCACTTTCATCGGACATTTTAAGAAACGGTTTATTATCAAAATCCGCTGTTTGAATTTCACTGTCAAAATGAGGCTGTGCATCAGTCACTACTTCAATCGGCACTCTAGTGAAAGTTCTCCGTCGTAATGTTTCCGTTTGTGTCCTAGATTTATTTACTTTTCGAACAAAAGATTTTGTTTTATTGAAACTATTTTGCAGACGTTTTAAAAAATTGAGGTAACCCTTTTTTACAATTTTAAGTCTTACAGCATAAATGATAGGGTCAAAGAGACAATTTGCAAGTTGTAGTATATATAAGTATTTACTTACTAACAAGAATGTATCAAATAGTTTGTACACATTTCTTTTGTTAATGTGTATTTCCACGATCATTGTCAGTTGGAAGATACAGTTTGGCATCCAACATAATATAAAAGTTCCGATGATTAGGAGTGTTGTGATTAATGCCTTTTTGTTATGCAATGTAAAACACCGCGTAAATTGCATTTTTGCTTGTATTCTACGCACTTCAAAGAAAATGCGCATGTATATAAATATGATCGCAAATAAGCAAATCAAGGTTACTCCAAATATCAGATACTCTGCATGGTAATTGTCATACATTATATATTCACAAATGTTAAAAAGAGTCTGTGAATGATACCCTATTGTCCCGAATATAAAGTTAGAAAATCCGCCAAGTGCTGCTAACAGCCACATGCAGGCAATAAGAATATATCCATTCCTTTTTGACATGATATAAGGGTACCTGTATGGTTTCATAATAGCTATATAATGGTCCATAGCCATAGCTAATAGGTTGAGCAGCACTATAAGAAATGACATAATGTTTAATGAGTTGATACTTGCGAAAAAGCACGAATTAAGCAAACGTGTATTTGGTTTTGTCATTCCAATAGTCAAAGGTGACATTGTGTAGTTGAAAATTTTATTCACAATGTGAATTAACACACTAATAACAATTATAATATCAGACACTGCCAAGTTAATAATTAGTTTCAGATGAGTCGTTAGCGAGTGCTTTATATGAGAGACCGCGATAATTGATAAAATATTCGTAAGCAGTGCAAATATACAAAGTATTAGAATTACGATGTATTCTGGTTGTTGAAGAATTTTTTCTGCTTGCTCCTTCCAATTGTATGGCTGCAGTGAAGGCCATAGAGATGATTTTAAGAGACTCTCGGTGATATTTTGTAAGCTTACTTCAGTTGTATTACTTAAACTAGCAAGTAAATCCTCTAGATCAATGTCGAGATCAAATGATTTTTCGCCGGTCTCTGCAGATTCAGTTTTGTATGTGGCATTTTTTGTATTGAAAAAATTGAAAGAACTTAACATATTCTATGAACAGAGAGAGATTTTATAGTTCTAAACTAGCATCTTTATCTCTCGGTTAAAATCCTCATCCACCATTTGAATAAAAGAACACAATAGATTGTTCTTGAACATACATTGCTTCAATGTTTTTGTATTTTATTGTCATTTTAACATAATTAAGTATGCCTTAATTTCGGGAAATAACGGGATGCAATGTAAACTGTACGAAATCCATTACATTGTTTATGCATCCTAATTTAGTAACTTGGTAGCTATAAAAAAGCCACATAATGTCAGACATTGACATGTGTGTGGGTTGAAGTGGTCACAACAAGATTATGCATTCACTTCTGTTTAATGACTTATTTCATAAACAGTTCTCTAGAAATGGAACATCCTGGTAATGTGACTTTAAACACTGGTCAGACAACTTACTGTTTTAAACCAGCATCGTGTACATATCATTGCTTTCCATATTATCCAGATTGACCTGCAAGTAAAATAATGACATTCATTAAGTAATGTGAATATGATAGATTTCCATTAAGCATGTTACATGTTAATGAACAGTAGTTTTCAGATTTTATATACATTGTGAAAGATTGTTTTGTTTGTAAGGAATTAAATCATATTTACTTTGTTATTATTACTTTGTTATGGTTTTGTATCCATATCCCAAATTACATCAACTACTGAAAAGTTCAATTTCATGCCCCAGAACGGGCGGCATATCATAATCCGTCTGTCTGTCTGTGCGTCCCAACTTCATTCGTGGGAGCATATCTTCTACATGCATGGAGGAATTTTTATAAAACTTCATAGAAATCAAATGTTAACCACTATGAGAAGCAGTGCCACATGCATGAACCAGGTCTCTTTGTCATAGGTCAAGGTCACAGTTACAGGTCATTGAAAAATGCTTGTCCAGAGCAAAACTTTTACATGCATAGAAGGATTTCAATATAACTTGGCACAAATGTTCACCATTGTGAGGCGAAGTGTGGCGTGCAAAATTTCGGTCCCTTTTGCCATGGTCAAGGTCACATGAAGAGGTCAAAGTTTGTGCATGGGGACCATTTAGCTATCATTTATTGATGGATTGTAACACAAATGATAATTATCAGGACTACAAGTGTGACGCATGTAATTTAGGTTAATATTTTCAAGGTCAAGGTCACTAGAGATGATAAAATATCCAGAGATTTTTTCGGAAATTGCCCAGATCATATCTCCTATATGCATATCTATAATGCCCACGTCTCTGTTAAAAGCTTTTGTGACGGGCATATTTTGCGACAATGTTGCCCTTGTTTATTTTGTAAAGTTAGATGACTTAAGCCTCTACCATAGGTCTTCCTCCAGCAGTAAAGCTGGGAAGTTACCACATGATCATTACAAATTGTCAGTATTGCTTGAAACCCAACAAAATAAATATTTAAGGTGAAATTACATTAAAAAAAAAGAAAAGAAAAAAAACAAGGTTCCAGAATGTGTTGTAAAAAATTAATTTGCATCTAGCAAAAAAATGCAAAGGAGCATCGATGCCCCTTGAAGGTCTTTATTTTTTTTAATAAGCCCAATAATTTGCTTTGAAAGAACAATTTGGTAAATATTGTAATTTCTTTTAAGCATTGATAAGATTATGAAATTATGTTTATAATTAGTATGAAACTAAATCTTTTTGTTTTAATTTTTCTTTCCAAGTTTATATAAAAGTGTTAATAATGTTTAAAATATTTACTCTTACTTACCCTTTTATTTAAAGCATTGTAATAAATCCAACTAAATCTTTCAAGTAAAATATTATACCTTTTGGGGTTTTTATTTTGTTTTTGTTTTTTTCAAAATTGAAATCTTTAACAAGATTAAAATCTTTTAAATTCCATGCTCAATTTTTGTTTACACACACACCAGTATATTTATTACAAATGAATGAATAATTGGTAGAGTCATTTGTACACTATTTTTCATATTTTTCTATAATATAAAATCTTAATAAACTGTCCGTCTTTTGTCCGTTTTCTGGTCATGAACTGTTATATTTAGCAACAAGATTGTTTTGATGTTCAGTAGAAATGGGGTTGTTTTTCTAACATTATAATTGTCTGATGGGCTGTACTTTGTACATTATTCTTATTTTCATAGTGTAAGGCAGTGAATGTCATTTTGTTAATAAAAACAACAGATTTATTTCGTGTTGGGTGTTTTTATAACATCATCCAGAAGATGACCATGTCTAAAAATAGGACAATAATTTATATAATAGCCTTGCAGTTCGGTATTTACCTGTGACCTTGCAGTTCGGTATTTATGTGTGACCTTTTTTCTGGACAGCTAACCAGTTAAATGTTTAAACCTTACCATGCTAAAATATCATAATAAATTTGTCTGTCTTGAAATATAGTCAAATCCAGCCATCATTTTAAAAGAAGCACAACTTATGATTTATGCCAATTTTCAAGGAAGTTTTGAAAATGTAGTAAAGAGTAAAATATTGTGATGTGAATAAAGAAAATCATTTTCACATTGCAAACAGCACAAACAACGCATGTAAACTATCAAAAAGAGGTCAAAATATGCAAAAATAGCCCTTAATAGTTACCGTAAAATTCCTATTAAACGCCCCTTGGGGCTAAACATTTTCCAAAAGGGGGCACAGTTTTTCCTAAATCCAAAAATCATTGTAAACATTGTGTTAAGATTTTAAAGTTCATATTAAAAATAAAATGGATTCTGAATGATTTCAATGAAATTATGGATTTACCCATGAGTAGATTGTTTTTCTTATCAAAAGGCCTGGGGGGCCTTTATTAGGGGAGGGGCGTTTATTAGGAATTTTACGGTATGCTATTAACATATTAGAAATTATGGTGAAAAATACTGCAAAATCACTCATAAATAATAGCACTTAAGATGGAAATTACTTTTATGTTGAATCTTTTTAACTTGTTTTAAGATCTCAGTACTTTTTTCTCAAGTTTGATTTTGTTGAAATATTTTGGCACTGCAGCTTTAATAGGGAAATTTCAAAATTTATGTAGAGTGAAAAGTGAACTGTGCAGACCAATTTATGACACTATATGAATGTGCCTTGTAAAGCACCAATTGCAAAAGAAATTATGTTAGTTGATTATGCCCCCCCCTGTAAACCTGGGTTAGTCAAAATGCATTCAAAGGCTCACTGAGAGAAATGTTTAAAAAAAAAGTAAAAAAAAGATAGTAAGAGTAAAAAATAAAAAAAGAAGAACAAAGTTAAAAAAATTATTATAGAAAAAAAAGTTAAAAAAATTATTAAAGAAAAAAAAGTTAAATAATTGTTTAAACCATTAGTACAACATAAAAAAATACAGAAGTTTAAATATATAATAATTACATCTACCTTCTTTCCAGATAACAGAGAGTGTTTTCAGACTTGACTTTCATTTTATCTGTCTGTAATTTTGATAGTTCTTAGCTGATCAAAATGATGCTGCTATGGTAAGTTCTCAATTCCATGTATCTCATGACCAGATTATCTTTGAACACTTGAATTTTAAATATATACACTTTTTTTGCTTATTACAGATGAAACAAACTTCCCAATACCAGCACCTATCTCCCTAGTGACTGGAATTTTATATGGTTACATCACTTATATAACTTGTAATATAACTCTTGAAATGCTAGGTGTCATTTTATTTTTACAGCCATTTTGAACAAATAGTTTGTATTTCCCTCTAGAAAATCCAGCAAATGTTCATCCTTTATCTACTTGTTACTGTGCTTCATGAAATGTGTAACACTTTGTTATAATAATTTATTCAGCTTTTTTTGTTCATAAAGCAGTCTGTATTGATTTATACATTATTCTATAAATATATATATTATATTATTTATATAACTTTGAACATATGTTATTCAAATATGAGGAAAGTTAATTTACAGTGTACTTTGCAGTTTAATTATTGTAATAGAGAAATTGGTAACTGGCCATATTTTTTTATGCTTCTAAATTTAATCCTTAACTTATTGAACTTCTCACCAATTTCTTGTAATTTTGACTCGCTAAATTCTAAATTGGCCTATTTAAGTCAGTAGGGAGAGCATCATCAAATTTGTAATTCAGGAGTCACTGCTTTGATCATAAGTTGTCAATGACAGTTGATCTTGCTGCTTGGATAACTGTTTTCAAGCAATTGCCAGCCCTAAAACCCGGATTGCCAGCCGAAAAACAGATTGCCAGCCTAAAAACCGAAGTCCAGTATAATGATCTACCAGGAATGTATTGTAAATGATCCATTTGTTCAGTAATTTCACTTTTCTCTAAAAAATTGAAGTTTGCTTTTTTATAGATTTGTTATAAATATATATTACTGGTTATATGGCTGTATATTAATGGTTATTTTCTATATAGCCATAATCATCACCTAATATCTCAGGTTATATTTTGTATTTAAAAAAACGGGTTTATTTTGGGTAAATAAAAACCTGCCCCCAAAAAGCCCTTTTACAACTTTATTATTTGGAAGTGTTTTTTGACCCCCCATAAACAAAAATTTAATTTTAACCTTTTTAAGCCCAGGGGACAGCAATTTTAATTGTTTGAAATTTTGGGGGGAAACCCTTTCTCCATTCAACCACTTAACAATTACTAGTAAAAATTTTTTTAATTTATATTTAACTTTGAGAAATCTGTTTTTGGGCCCTTAGGGAAACTTTAACATTTTTTACCGGGGGAATTTTATGAATTAGAATCTAGTTTTTTTTTTTATTTTGGGCGGGGCCCAAGTTTAAAAATTTGGGACGGTTTTGAAAAAGGGCACTTTTAAAGCTTTTTTTTTCCAACAGTTACATTTTTTATGAAAAAAGCCCATTTAAATTTAAAGGTGAAATTTGGTTTATTGTGTTTTGTTTAATTTAAAATTTTTTTTAAAGGAATTTACAAAAAAAAATTATCAAAAGGGGCTGGTGAATTTTACTGGTTTTTTAGACTTTTTAAAAGGGTTTTTTGTTTTGGCTTAGCATTTTTTTAAATTAAAATTTTTGTCCCATTACTTTAAAAATCCCCCCCTCACCCAAAGCATTTTGGGGGAAGGGATGAGGGGACATTTTTGGGAAATTTTTAAAAACCCGGGGGCCGGGAACATGTATAAATTTAAACCCGGGGAAAACACAAACCCCCTTTTAAAAGGCCTTTGTAAAAGGCGCGTTTTAAAAAAAAAAAAAATTTTCCCCCTTATTTCCCAACCTGTTTTTACTTTTTAAAACGCCCAACCGAAACCTTTGCCCCCGGGGAAAAAAAACCCCCCGGGCTGAACTTCAAAAATTTTAAATACTTTTTGGGGCCCAATTTCCCCCAAAAAAACCATGGGGGGGTTTAAAAAAAAAAAAAAAATACGTAAAACTTTTAAGAAAAAAAACTAAAATGTTTAAAATTTTTTTGAATAAAAAAACTTCAAGGGGGGGATCATCCCTTGGGGCCGGGGGGCCTTTTTCCCCTTTAATGTCCCTCTTTCCTTTCCCCAAAAATGTTTGGGGTTTGGGGGGGAAATTTTTTTTAAAAGGGCCCCCGGCTTTCGCATTTTATAAAATTAGCTTTTTCTTTAAAGATTTTTTCAAAAAAAAGAAAAAATTTCTTAAAGAAAAAATGAAAAAAAAATTTTTTTCCTTTCAAAAAAAAAAAAAAGAGAATTATTTTTTTCCCCCAAAAACAAAAAAATGAAAATTTAACATGTAAATAAAAAAACCCCATTTTTTTTAAAATTTTTTAGAATTCATTTTTAAAAAAATTCCCTTTAAAAAATTTCTTTTGGAAAAAGCTTCATTAAAAAAAGTCCCCCATTATTTTTAAAGGGTTAGCTGCCCCTTTACAGTGGGAATTTATAAAAAATTCTTTTTTTCCATTTTTCCCAATTAGCTGTTTTCCAAAAAAAGGGTTTAAAAAGGGGAACCCCTTTTGTTTAAATTTTTAAAAACGGGAAAGCTGACCTATAAGAATGAGTTTTTTGAAAAATTTTAAAAAATCAACCCCCCCTGGCATTTTCCCAAAAAATTTGTTTTTTAAAAACCCCCCTTTGATGGTACTATTTTGACACAGGGGATAAGTCACAAAAGGGAATCCAAAAATTTTGTTTTGTTTTTCCCTTAGGGGTTTTTGTAACACTGATTTTTAATATGGAAAAAGGAAATGCTTTCCCACAAAAATTGGGTTTCTTCGGGAAAAATTGTTTTAAGTTAAAAAAACATAGTTATTTGATCTACCTGCTTGCGTACTTTTTAGGAGGTTCGGAAAAAAGAAAACAACTTGAGATTGTTTAACACACAATTATTATCCAAATCCATTGAAACCATTGTTTGTGCTCTAGGTGCACAAGCTAATGCAATTAAAGCTGTTAACTTCAAAGTTAACATTTTCAAATTTAATTTACACAGAGGAAATAAACCTTTCAGGTAGTTAAGGACAATAGAAACATCCCATGTTGATTTATATCTAACTCGAGGTGGATTAACATTAAAGATCCCTTTCATAAATCTTGAAATCAGAAAAGTTTTCGTACACCAACTATTACCAAAAAATGGCAAAGTTTGCAAAAGCATACTTTTATGTAAATTTAAAACAGAATACGATTTTTTGTTACGAAACAAAAAACATAAATAATCCATTAAATCAAATTCAGACGCATGAAAGGGATTTTTAGACTTTTGTAAACGCCAAAAATACCATCTTGACCATGCCATTGCATATTGCTTACGAGTTCCATTTCTCCACGATTGTAAGATAACATCCGTAACTTCTGATGAAAAGCCTCTACTAGTAAGGGATCTCCGGATAAAACCACACCAACCATCTTTATCTTCTTTGCTAAAGGATGTCTTTGACCGTTGCTTGGTAAAACTAACAGGTCCCTGTGTCTTGGCAACCTGACAGGAAAATCAGCAATATTAGCTAATACTAAGGGAAACCATGATTGAGATTTCCAAAAAGGTAAAACTACTATTATTTTTTCCACTTTATCTTCAACAATTTTGTTTACAACTTTACTAAGCATATTAAAAGGTGGAAAAGCATATGGTAATAAACCATGCCATGAAATAGAAAAGGCATCATAGAATTTTGCTTCAGTATCCGGAAACCATGACACAAAATCTTTTAGTTGTCTATTTAATTTTGAAGCAAAAAGATCAAAATCTGGCTGAAAGAAATGATTACACAAACGCTTAAAAATATCTGATTTTAACATCCATTCTGTGGAGTCAGAGAAATTCCTAGAGAAATAATCAGCAACAACATTGTCTGAACCTGGTATATACACAGCAGATATGAAAATATTTCTTTTCAGACACCAAGTCCATATGTCAAAAGCTAAATCATTCATTCCCATGGATGCCATCCCACCCATGTCATTAACATAGGAAATAGCACAAACATTATCACACTGAATCTGAATATGTGTATCAGAAACATGCTTGTATAATGATTTAAGAGTTAGGAAAATAGCTAAAAGCTCTAAATAATTGATATGCATTTGTGCTTCTATAACTGACCATTGACCTTGAGCAATCTTGTTTGATGCAATATCACAACATCCCCAGTCTAAACACGAGGCATCCGAGGTACATTGAAATTGAACTTTAACAGGCCTTATTCTTTTACCATTCTTCATTACTACATTTATAATCCACCATTTCAGTTCTTCCCTACTTCCCTTTGACAGAGTAATACATTTCTCATAATTACCCGATTGATCTAAACCATTTATTTTATCTCTCTCTAAACATCTATAATGCATTTTAGCTTCAAGAACTGCATGAAAAGCATTAATGATTAACCCAATAAATGAGGCCAAATCTCTTATGACAACAATATTCTTGTTTAATAAAATATTAGCTTTATCAATGATTTTACAAATCTTATCCTCAGTAAGAAAGACTTTGAACTCCACAGAGTCTAATAAAAAACCAAAGAAGACTATTCTTTGTGTTGGTAAGAACTGTGATTTCTTTTTATTAATACTAAAACCTAAAGAAGTAAGTGTATTACAAATCAGGTCTGTATTTTGACCACAAACTTCGGCAGTTTGATTCATATTGAGAGAATCGTCAATATAATATGCACATCGCACACCCTGCTGCCTAAGCCAGGCATAAACTGGTTTCAAAATTTTTGTAAACACTTTTGGAGCTGAACTTAAGCCAAAAGGTAAACAAACAAATTTCCAAAGAACATTATTCCACTCAAATTTCAAAAATTTTTGGTAATCTATATGAATAGGTACTGAAAAATATGCATCACAAAGGTCTACTGATGTAAAGAAATCATTTTGTTGTATTAAATCTAAAACTACTTTGAAATGTTCCTGTTTAAAATGTTCATATTTAACAAATTTATTGAGTCTTTTCAAATTAATTATAGGTCTATATTTCCCATTTGGTTTAGGAACAACAAAAATATTTGATAAAAATTGATTTTCTTCCCAATAAGAATGAACTATAGCTCCTTTTTTACTTAATTCCAAGATTTCATTATCAACAACTTCTCTTTCTTTTGGAGAAAAACTTATTTCAGAAGGAATGAAATCTTGTGAAGGAATGCTTTCAAGCTCAATTTTATAACCGTTTATGGTTTCAAGGATCCAATCATCCTTTGTATAAAATTTCCACATATGAGAAAAATATTTCAACCTACCTACCTGAGGCAAAACTTCCTCTGTATCTATTCGTTTGGGACATCCCTTTGAGAAGATGTCACCGTAGCAGAGGGTCGTCTACGACCTCTAAAGCTCCCTCTTTCTTTGAAGTTACTCCACTGGGGGTCTGATAAAACTGACTGATATGTACCCATTTTTCCCCCTTTAAAATGGAAAGGGAAAACCCACGACCTCTTCCCCCTTTAAAAATAACTCTGCTTTTGGAAAGGGTTTAAAATTTTCAAAAATCAAAAACTAATAATGCCCTTTAGGTCCCGCATCAAAAATTTTTATTTCTTTTTGCAAAAATCGTCACCCAAAAATTTGAAGGGGCCGTACGGAGTGCTTTGATTTCACAAAAATTTTTAATTTTTCTTCTTATACCTGGGGGCCCAATCAAATATCTTCTTCTTAAAGACAATTGGTATTGAGCTTGTCCAAAAAGAGTCAGACACTCAGAAATGAGTTCTTTCGCCTTGTCATTTTTACTTATAACATCTTTCAAAATGGTCACAAGTTTGATAACTGGAACCATACCAGTTGCAAGTAAGTTTTGAATTTCCACAAACAAATGATCATAACTACGCGTTCTTTTGTCTAGTACTTTCCAAACCTCTTGATTAATAAGAGGGGGTGGCAACATTTCACAATTTTTTGGAACCGGATACTTTAAAACCAGTTTTTCTGTTTCACATGGTGTTGTACAAGCAACATTTATCAAAGATGCCAAAGAAGAATTTATAGATTCACCTTTTTGAGTAACTTTTAATTGAGGCATAATCCACTCATCACCAACGGAATTAACATTCTCATCAGAATCAGACCCAAACATGGCACTCAGAAGGTTCTTTGACATATCTTTATTACGTGTTACATTTTTATCAGCACGAAATTCACTTTCACTGTCTGAAAGATCAGCCCTATTAAAAGAGACTCTCATGTTACGCCCTCTTCTAAAATCTTCCCTGAAACTCGGGTCTACATTTTCATAATCTTCAGAGTCAATATAATCTGGTTCAAAAAGGTCCTCAGATTCTAAAATATTCACTGAACTTGAATTTTTTCCAGGCTTATCTATCATAAGCTTACTTCTCAATGTTTCCAAGTCTGCTTGAGACAAACTGTCTATATTAAAAACGGGCTTTGTGGGCTTTTTAGAATTTTTCTTTTTAGTCTGTTTTGGTTTAGATTTAACTTGTTTCGTAGAGCTTTTATCTTTTTTCTTATTTGTTTGCACCACATCTGATGTAACAATAACTTCCTCTCTTTCAATAGGTATATCCTCGGGACCTGAAAACCAGAAAACCCCTCATCAGAATCGGCAAAGTCCAATACCACGTGCTCGGACCGTTCACGGTGGGAGCTATCGTCCTCACTTCCACTCATAATTTAGGCAAAACAAAGCCCAAAATAACTGTCTGGACTACGTCCAAGACTTGAATATATAGTAAGGGGATAGGGAACCGATAAACATACCCAAAAATAACAACAAAAAGCTAAATAATATAAAACTAAATGTAATAGCACGTCTTCACATTGCTAGCGCAAAATATCAACTGAAGTCAGCTGGGGATTATTTCCGGTGCACGGTTTCGGTGACGTAAGAGTAACACAGGTGTAAATATAGGTATTTTTGTTTTATTTAAAGCGCGCTTCACAAGCCTAATAGTGCTAGTGTCATGCTAATTGATACATGCGAAAGCCGGAGGCTTTATGAAAATAATACTTAGGATCAGCCATTGGTCAAGCCATTAGTTTGACGGTGTGTAAGTTGGATATTGGCCTCGTACATCGATCTTTCTGTTTTAAAGGAAAGACCTGGTCACAAATTTCACGAAACACCTATGCGCTCTTGGTGTCACATGAAATTCGTGACCAGGTCCTTCCTAAACAGAAAGACCTCGTACTCGGTCGATATCCAATACATAAATTACCATAAATTAAAAAAGAGAACTTGGCTTAATTTAACCTTATCTACATATATTTTATGGTAAATCAGTTTGAAAGAAATTAATTAACGCATACAGCTGCTATAAGATATAACTATATTAAGATATACCATATTAAGATTGTTTTCCATGTTAATCTGCATGTACTTATAAATTTCCAGGTATATGTATACCAATTTTAGATCATTTGTGAATTTTGTGATAATGATAACTTGGGTACCATATGGATGAAGACATATGTTTTGTCAATATATTTGTTAATAAAATCATTTATTATATACTTTTAACTGAAATATTGATGAAAAAAAATGCAATATTTTCATTTTCCGTATTTTCACTGTAAAAATTTATTTTTCACTGCAGTGAAACATATTTTCCGTATTTTCACTGGTGTCTTGCCGGACTACTTTCTTTTTAAATTCTGCCAGTACTCAAAATTTAAGGGAAAGTCTTTCAAATTTTAATGTCCAGAAAGAGAAAAATGTATATAATAAACAGAAAATTCAAGTTTTTTCTATAAATACATGATTTATTTTCATCTTGTGGCATGAAAATTACAAAATTTCACTCGTGGCTACCGCCACTCATGAAATATTTATTTTCATACCACTCGATGAAAATAAATCATATATTTATAGAGAAAACTTGAATATCCTCTATTGATTTATTTCATTATTGTTATTGATGTTGGGTATAGTCCTGACACATTTGCTGAACTTCTCATGTAATGTAATTCTAAAAATAGCAAACATCATTAGATATGTCACTATTTATTGAGTGAGATCCAAAAAGGATTGTACCACCACAATAAATACAGTATTCCGGTATAAACCGGACAAGGTGCTTGAATGATAAAATACTAAAATCTCGACTTATTGTCAACGGAATGAACTTTAGAACGTCTAATCCATCTTTTCACACCAATTTTTATATGACAATAAATGAAAACTGTAAGAATCGGGGATAAATATTTTTTTTTTTTTTTGTGAGCATGATTTCTGCAAGCATCTAGAGGTACTGCTCATTAATCCTGTAATGAGTTAAATCCCTATTTTTATTGGGTTAAATGCAGATTTCGTGAGTGGTGTGCCAAGGCAGCACTTAATTGTAACTTCATAAAAAAAGTCTGAATCAAATTTAAGTGTTATTAATACCAGTAGATCAGCAAATATCTACCAAAATTAAAAATACAAATAAATTTTATATGCTCTATTATGCTCATGAATTACCATGAAGCACACAAGTCAAAAGTTGCTTCCATCATTTTGGCCAGGTTGTCTCTTTAAAAGCAAACACTTTCCTGGAAAGTATTTGTAATACAGATTCAAATATACTGTCTCAATGCCTGTATACACTAATTTAAATTTCTTTCAATTTGATTTACTATAGAATATGCTAGTCTGTGTATGTACCACATTGTTTCATTATGGTTATATATTGCACAGTTTTTGCATAACTATTGCATAATTATTTTGTGATATTCGTATTTCTGCATTACCAGTTATAGTCAGTAGAACTTCTATGAGTTGAACTATGATTCGTTGAATTTTCTCGATGTGTCATAGTAAATTGAAAGTCCCGATTTTTCCCCCTATGTTCTTTATAAAAACTTATTTATGAGTTGAAATTTTATGTGTAGAATTTTTCGATGTGTAGAATTTTTTGATGTGTTATGTTTTGTCTCCCATGATCTACTGTTGGTTTTTTGCAAACTCCTCGCAGCGGTTACTTCCCCTGATCTGTACAGTAGTGGTTACTGCCACCACAAGTAAATTCGGTCGAATATAGCCGATTATATTTTTTTTCAACATTTTTTAATTTTAAAATTTAGAATACTTTATATTCATTTTTAGTTTTCTTTCGTTAAATAGTTATGCTTATGTACAAGAAAAAAAATTAATACGTATAAAAATTATTTTTGTTAAAACATAACCCGAAAGATATTTTTCACTGTGACAACCGTATCATAGTAAACAATGGCAGAATATAAATAGTTTATTGAAGCGATTGCACAAAAAGATTTGAATCCTGCACTTGTTTTAAAGTGATAACAAATTGTGTGTCTTGAACTTATTTTGTCTGGTAAAAGGATGGGTATTATGAAATCTGCCAGTTTGATATGGGATCCTTGGTGTTCTGAAACTGGCCGCCATGTTTTTGTCACATGATACAACTATCATCACGTGATTTCAGTGGTGGCAGTGGTTAAAGTAGCAAAGCGTGACGTAACCGCTGTGAGGAGTTTGGGTTTTTTGGTCATTCTGTCTGTTTGTAAACTTTCACCTGGACCAAGAAAGATTAACTCAAGTTGTAGAGGATCCTAAAATATGATGGTGCAGTAATAACTGTTACTTTTCTTCTGTCAAGAAGTCTTTTACAATGGCAGACATAATTTTATATAGTTAAAGATATAAACCAACAGGATTTCAAAATAAGGAACATTAACTCTACATCATTATGTAAATGTTTGAGTTCATAGTTAACTCCCTTTGTTATAGTGTTTTTGTTAAATTTCTGTATTTTTACTGATATAGCAGCATTGTTTACTAGTAACAGTGAGTTTGATAAGGTCTTGAAAAATCTTCTTAAAATGCCAACTTCGGTCTTATCTTAAAACATTTTCTAAATGCCAAACTTTTGACCAGGTTTAAAAAACAACATATTAAATTTTCTGAAAACATATGAAAAAAAAAAATGGGGGCCCCCCCCAAAAACTTTGAAAAACCAGATTTAGAACACAATCTTACTGGCAATACATTGAACCAGTTTTAGAAACATTATCACATTGACCATGTTAAGTAACATCTTTCATAATGCCAAACTTTGCAGGAGTTTACATCTTAAATGAATACTTTAAAAAGATGATTGACAACAATTTTAATTGTTTTAGTCTTTATCTATCAAAATATTAAAAGTTCCAATCAAAACCACTTGTCATGGCATTTAAGCAATCCTTGCCAATTCTTTTTTGTGAAAGAATTTCGTTCGGATAAATGAGATGTGTTGCGCATGGCGCGGAAGCAGTGTTGCAATAATGGCGGAGAGTTTTCAACGTTGTTGAAACCTAATAACATTTGTTTTGATCGTAGATCAAAGTTTATCGGTTTATAGTACTCTTTAATTTGAGTGTTTTTTGTGAGATATATAATTATTATATTTATATTTGGTGTGTTTATAAATCGTTTTTGTGTTTTTATTCGTGGAAGCCTCACTCAAATTCTTTTACTTCAAAAGAATTCAAATCAAAACATCGACTTAACAAGGTAATTTCGTTTAATTTTTTTTTTAATTTTTGAGTCTCTTAATGTCAATGGGGTCAAAGGTCAAGGTCGCATTGACCTTGTATGTCCAAATTGGTTTCTGACCAAATAAGTCAACAACCATAAGGTCCCCTGGCCGTCAAACTTCATAAGTGCATTGGTCTTGGCCAGTAGATGACCCCTATTCATTTTAGGATCAAAGTCATATTGACCTGGTATGTCCAAACATTTTTCTGACCACTGAATTACTGAACAACCCATTGGTCCCTGGCCCCTCAAACTTCATTGGTGCTAAATTGGTGTTGGCAAGTAGATGAACCCTTTCTTTTTTGGGGTGCAGGGTCACATTGACCATGTATGTCAAATGGTTTCTTACCAATAACTTACACATCTATGAGACATCGTTGGAATGAGATGTTATAAAACTTGGTGAATGTAAACTTGATTTTGAAAAGATTTAAAGCACCTAGTAATAATGCTGACTCTCAAACGCTATTAATGGCTTTGATATATAACGTTCATCATGAGATTTGATTTATATTTGGCAAGTAGAAAATCATCATATTACCCCAACCATTTAAAAGAATTATATGGAATGAAAATGATGAAATTTGTGAAACTAAATTATCTATAGCTGTGCCTCTGATGCATTTTAATAGTGTTGTCGTCTGATGTATTTATTTCTTTTGCTTAACTTAATTTTTTAATGAAAATGATTGGTCTTGTATTAAGGGCAGTTCATAGTATATGAGTGTCCCAGCTTAGAATTTTAGATTGGCTTAACAGGTTGATACCTGACCAACCAACAAGTAAAAATAAAGACCAACAAAAATGCAGATTGAAAAGCTTTGTATGTGTCATCTTTTCTCAAGCTTTCTTATTACTTTGTTTATTGTACTTGCCTAAGACAATGAACAAGCATTGTTACTTACATTGACAAAGTTACATAAACTTGTGACCAGAGCAAAATAAGTTGTTTTTAGAAGGCAGTAGAGACCCTTTTAAGTCTTATGATGAGTTTGATGTGTGGTCCAAAAAAATACAAAAACCATACAACTTTAGAATTCAGGAATTAAGCAGAGTTTGGAATGATATGTTGTAATCAAAAAGAGGACAATCAAAATGCAATCTCTTTATTTACAACATCTGATTGAAAAAACAACAACAAAAACAAATAACATACATGTAGCTTCAAACAAAAAACCCATAGTAACATTTATGCATAAATTTACATATAATTATATAAAAAGATAACAAAGAAACATAAATATACTTTTTGAATGGCTTGTTGTAATGGAATGCAGTGCAGTACAATTCAATTACTTTATTTTCAACATAAGGCCTCCTTACCAAAATACAAAAATTTATTTGTAGCATTTAAGCAAAAATTATGCATAATAAAAATTTTTATTATATATAAAAGTACAATAATTAACAATCAAAATTACATTTTAAAATGATGCATTATAATTAAATGCAGTGCAGTTCAATAAAATACAATTACTTTCTTTGCAACATAAGGTGTCCATAAAGTAAAGAAAAAAAGTCAAACTTCTGGAAACATTGAAGCATTTAAGCATAATTTATACATATTTTACATCAAAAAATTATAACTAACAAAAACAGAGGAACATTTGGAATGACCTATTTTAATCAAATACAGTGCAGTTCAATAAAATACAATTACTTTCTTTACAACATATTAGGCATCCATACCAAAATACCAAAAATATAGCTTCAAACATCAGGGAACTTATTTGTAGCATTTAAGCATAAATTATACATGAATAATTTACTGTACTAGATTGCAGTACAATTCAATATAAAATCTTCATTTTAATGTATACTAAGGCCTCTATATAATACAAAAAATCATATAGCAAACATCTTTTGTAGTATTTAAGCATAAATCATACCTACACTTAATTAAAAAAACAAAAAAACAACAACAAATAAACAAAAACAAAAAACTTACAATCGGAATGACTTACTGTACTTGATTACAGTACAATTCAATACAAAATCTTTATGTGCAGTGTATAAGGCCTCCAATCAAAGCACAAATATAGCAGACATTGTAGTATTTAAGCATAAATTATACCTGCACTTATATTAATTAAAAAAAAACAACAACAATTTACAAATGGAGTGGCTTACTGTACTCTCGATTACAGTACAATTCAATACAAAAATTTTATTTGCAGTGTTACATAATGCCTCCATATAAAAGTGTAACACATAGTTTGTAGTATCAGATTAAAGCATAAATTATACCTGTACTTAAATTAATTAAAACTACAACAACAAAAACAAACAAACAGAATTATGAATAACATCCATACTGGCATGCGAGCAGTTCCCGTACAGAAGCAGTACCCGTATTTTTCATTTAAACTCTTGATTTTTACTTGCCTTCTTCAAAAATTCATTTCAAATCAAGCAGATACATAAACGAGACAAAATCTAATTGTCAGTTCGGCAGTACGTATATAAAGTCTCATTTTAACTCACTTTCACCTGTGCGTCGTCAAAACGTGACCTTGTTTTCTCTGGGGGATTCCGTCGCTTGCGCGCATGCGCAAAAATACTTACACTGAGGCTTGTTAAAGGGTTTTCCACTAATACCACCTGTTTACAAATAAGTAGGCAATGAGATGAAAAAATTGTTAATTATCAGAATGTTGACCAATATTACTATAAATAATAATTTTATGGCTTTGATGCGTAAAATATCATGCATACAAGCATGTTACTGCATATGAATGCGTTGGGGTAAGGTACCGGGGTAATAGATACGCCCGCGTTTAGTCTACGCTCTATTTCCTGAATTACATCTATTTATCTCTTAGATAATGGTCTGTTCAACAATTGTAAATGAAAAATAGGTCCGATATAATAAAATTGTATAATTATAATGGGTTAGATTTTATGTACGGGAACTACTTCTCTTCATACAAAATAATGGATAATTTCGGTACCCCATATGAGGCCTCATAAGTAAGGGTTATTCTATGTTTAGAACATGATGGAATTTCCATGATTTGTGTGACGAGCCGAATATTGATGTGTAACATTCAAATATTGGTGAGTGAGCGTAATAAAAAATAATGATTAAGTAACTGTGATTTTTGTACGGGAACTGCTCGCATGCCAGTAGGACACATGAATGTACATTAAAATAAATTTCAGCTAAAGCTTCCTCATTTTACTGTGCAGCATTATTAAGCGAGGACCAGGGATTATTATAAGCTATGGGCTGTCCATATACTGAAAATAGAAAGGTTGTCATCTAAACAGAACAAAAGAGAATCATAGCATTTATTCTGTAACAGTAGAATAATAAAGGGCATTTATCAAGATAACAAAAATAATAGGAGAGCAAGATTGTCTCCATCTTTAAAAATCTTTATAGAGAGAGAGAGAGAGAGAGAGAGAGAAATGACTTTCAGTTTTATTGTGGGTATTTATTAATTTACATACAATACAATTACTGTGGTCCATTGATCACTCTAACTTGATCATAAAGATGGCAACTAAAAAGTAAACTGCAGGTCGGTTTTGATAGTGTCAATATTTCATTTGAGGCAGTATTGACAAAATCTATAGTCTTTGTCTATCTCTTTATGATTTTCTTTTTCAATCATGAAGCTTAATTAACATGTTGAAATAACAAAATACTTATTTATAATGATTGTTGTTTCTTCATAATAATTTTATATCGCACATTAGGTCCGTCATTGATGGTTAATTTTGTTTCACTATATCAAATGCCAATTATTTATGATATATCAAATTAAATGGCTTATATGTGGAAACTATTTGAATATGTGTAATAAACGTTGATCTAGGTGATATGGAAGCATGTTTTATACCTACAAACACAGCATATCAGAAGAAATTAATTATAAATACTATGTTGTTTTTGTTTTATATTTTATAGCTCTGAAAATGACATTCCATGTTCAAACTTGTGATGAAAAGTCGCTTTTTCCTTTAACACAGAATAGAGATATTTTCACTACGCATGAAGAAATAGGTTTCAAATTGTATTGTTCAATGACAGCTCTTTTGCACATTACTTTATTGAACACTGCTTCTATTTGTATTCCATCTAGAAGATTTTATTTAGTATTTTAACAATTTCATGAGCTAAAAGACTTTTCTCAGACTTGTATTTCATCTCTAGAAATTCTTCTGTAAGAGTGGTCATGGTTTGAACTGTCTGATTTATCCGTTAGAAATGTATGAAATGTATCCTGTCTTCTCATGAACATCATGTTGTTCTGGTTGCGGAAGTCTTCCTCGTTAGCGGAGAAGCGACGATTTGGGAAAAATCTGTAAAACAATGCTTTGTAACCTTTTTGTACTTCTTGGAGTCTCGTGGCATAGATGAGTGGGTCAGCCAATGAATTCAGCAGTAGCATTAGGAACAGAAAGTTGTCAGCAAATACAAGGTGCTCGTAGTCATCAGAATGGAAATGTGTGTATATTTTGAATATGGCCATCGGTGTCCAGAAAATGACGAAAGTTCCGATGATAAGCACCATTGCTTTAATAGCTTTATAATTGTGCATGTTGTCATGGTAGAGCATTCTGTCACGCGCAATGATGTTCTTGGCAACGAAGTAAATATGCATGTAGAACATTACAATGCCAGTAAGAACCATGAAAACAAGGGTGATAACTATTATCTCAGTATCAAAATCATCTACAAAGATTTTCATGCAAAAAGATAGGTGGAGATCAAATTTAACTTCAGTCATCTGGCCAGCAATAATCTCTGAACATCCGATCATTAAACTTGTGATCCATATCAGTAAAATCAGACAGTGGCAGCGGAATCCTTTCATGAACCTGCTGTAGTTCATCGGGTTCATGATGGCTAGATAGTGATCACTTGCCATGGCGAGTAGGTTCAGAAGTGTCGCCAGAATGCCTATATCACGCAGGGCACGTTTTATAATAGACAGACAAGCAACCCACGATGTTAAGTACAAGAAATTGTGACCAAGTGCTGCCATCAGAATAAGGCTGTCGGATATATTTAGACTGATTATCAGTTTTGAATGTGGCGTCATACCATTGGGGATATTCACAATGGCAATTATTGACATGATATTTAGGAGCAGTCCAATGATGCAGATTATCAAATATATGCTTGTGAATGGACTGTCAAACATTCCTTGTTCCTCGTAAATATAATCATCTGTTGAAAAGTTGTAGTTGTAGGTGTAGGTGAAGTTTGCGAGTTGAACAGTCTCAGAAGAGGTTCTGGTAGTGGTTGGACGGTTTTCTGTCATCGTAGACAATAATGTGGAAACACTCATTATGTATACCATGAGCACATCTTTGATGAAATCTGAAATACAACATTAAAGTTAATGATATACAATGAACTCTACTTATAACAATATTGCCTGTAACAATATACTGCTTGTAAGGATGCTAATTTATACAATGTATGAATGTTATAATTATAATGTAGGATTCTAACTGACCTATATGACCAGTATCTCTACACATGATAAAGGCTGAAAACTGTAACCGCTACAGAGCCACAGCCTAGCCTTTAAGACAAGATTGTTGGCTGCTATTAATTTAACTGTTTTTATGAATGGTGGTGAATGCATCGGAGAAGGAATAAAAAAAAAAATATGGCTGCATCCAGGGTTCTTACCCTGTCAAGAGCAAGCTACATGTATTGTTTTCTTGAGCAAGAAACTTTACACTTATGACTTTGTACTGGTAAGGTCTAGAAACTGATACAAAATTGTATAAAGTCATAACTTCCTACAGAATAAATCTAAATATAAATCCTGTAAAAACTAAACTTTGAATCTTGAAACAAATAATAATATGGTGCTAAAATGAAGCAAGTCTGGGCAGACATGAGGATGTTTTCTTGTGGCATGTTGGGAAGTCTTTATCATTCATAAAATTGTCAGATTTGATATAATACTACTTAAATTCTTTGAGAATAATAAACTTGATAAAAATTTGAAAATTGAAAAATAAACACAAAAACAACACCTTTCTAAGCATGTTGTCAAAAGTCCACAAAATATCAGTTTGGTAGACAGAAACTTGGCTACTAGAAATTTTGCTTTCCAAATGATTTATTTTATTTTGATTTTTCTTTTTTGAAATAAAAGAGCCAATATGAATGATCGTCTTTAAATACACTTCAAGGTGTATTTTAGGGTTACTTATAGACATAATATATAGATTGACACATAGATTGCCATCTACGTAACAAATGTTACTTAGACTTTCCATTATCTTTAAAAAGAATATCTAAAAAGAAAACTTTTTTAAGCCAAAACAGATTTATGTCTATATGTGTTACACACTAGTTTTGCCATCTACATGCATGGAGAGATTTTAGAGAGATTGTAATGTTTTTAATGGCACAAATGTTCACCATTGTTTAGAGGGTTGTATCATGCACAATGTTACAGTGCTGGCAGTCAAGGTTACACCGACTTAGAGGTCAAAGGTTGGATATATTAAGAAAGTGTTGTATGGACACTGATACTAGTGATAGTCTTCAATTTAGGATTTTATCACAATCATGAAAAGGTGTCTTGCCAGCATAATCTCTGTCAATATAAAAAAAAAAGGTCAAGGTCACCAGAGGAAAATGCTTGGTATGGGGGAAAACTTGAACATTTTTGAAAGGCTTTTAATGTGACATGACACAAAATCTAATGTTCACCATTGTGAGGCAATGTTGAATGCATAATGCAAGTCCCTATGGCTAATGCCAAGCCAGGTCTACTTTGGTAGTCCAAGTTCAATTAAAAAACGGAAATTGGTTCTATAGTTCACTTAAAAATATGAATACGCTTGTATAGAAAAAATAGGTTTATATCACAAATGTTCACAATAATGTGACTGGGTATTGTGAACGTAATTCAGGTCAAAATTCAAGGTCAAGATCACAAGAAAAGATGTTGTGTTACACATATGAATCAGGTTTCAGTGTCAAAGGTCAAGATCAGAGGAAAACACCTGTGACACACATAAGGGATTGTTATGTAAGTCAAACTTCTATAAAGAAACCAATTAGAGGCATCACCAAAATGGTTGCTTTTCATTTTAGAATGAATTTTAAACAGACAAAAGGCAACTCTGCACATAGTGCTCTTGTATTATAGCATAAGGTGGTGTTCCATGAAACCACGAAAACTGGACAGGTAAAAATGGTAACTGGATGAAGAAACATATAGGACACACTAAGCTGACCAATTTATTAGTTGTTGTTGAAGAAGTCGCTTAACACAATAAAGATATAGAGACAAACTTGGATCAGGGGAAGTTAAAGTGGTTAGACTGTACAACATTGTTAAGCAGCGATAGTTGTGTGCTCAAAATTCAGATCCCTTTGGCCAAATCAAGGTCATAATTATGCAGGAGTCCGATGTCAAAATTAATAAGAAATTGAAAATGTTGAGTATTGATCATTTAGTCATAATAAATGGTGGGATTTTAAAGGCCCAAACTTCACTGATTTAATAGCTCCCAAAACACAGAAAGTTTGAAATTCTTGCCAAGATCCAGTTGAAAAAATAATTGCAAAAAGATGATAAAGAAATATTCTTAGAATTTAATTGAAGTATGATTTCTTAGCCTGATTTGAGTTTTAACTGTTTAAACGCTCTTCATTTTTATGTTATTTTGCACAAATCACTATTTGCATGTTTTTTTTCCATCAAAACTGATTTCAAAGTGCTGAAACTTCTCAATGAATTGAGATAGAGTAAAAGGCTTTTCAGCGTCGGTTACTAGTTAACCTAAGATCGACCTGAGGCCATTTTTAGCCTGTCACATGTCCAAAATTTTCTTGGAGATGAGGGGGACTCCGCCCCCCTTCAAACCCCACAAACAGAAGGGGGCACATCCCCCTTCTGGCAACCCCCTGATGTAATATTTGGATGGTGGACGGCGCCGAAAAAGTTGACACTTTTTTTAACAACATTTCTCAACGAAAAACAGTGTTGGGGGCCTAAATAGAGCATTTTTTCACTGTTTGAGGCCTAAAAAGAGGGGGGGGGGGTCAAAAAGCCGTTGAAACACGCTTATATAAGGGAAAAGGTTAAAAAGTACCGCCTCTGTGGTCGAGGGGTTAGAGTCGATGACTTCTAATCCAGTTACCTCTCTGGCGTGGGTTCGATCCCCAGGAGATGCTTTGGTAGTTTAGCACGGAGGAAGGTAGTCTAGTACTGGTGTAACTCTCCAGGAACGATGGTTAGGAAACTACCCGCCTATATGACTGAAATACTGTTGGGAAAAGGCGTAAAATGAAACAAACAAACAAAAAGTTCCTTTGTAATAAGTTATATACGCATGTTCCTATAAATGATCATGGACATGAACTTCTGTAGTTATACCCCCGCACAACAAAGTTGTAAGGGGGGTTTACTGGAATCAGCTTGTCCGTCCGTCCGGCTGTCCGTCGGTTTTTTCTTGTCCGCCCAATAACTTAAGATTCCTTTGTCCCTTAGTCTTTATATTTGGCATGGAGGTTAGTCATGATTAGTAGATGACCCCTATTGATTTTGAGGTCACTAGGTCAAAGGTCAAGGTCACAGGGGCCTTGACTTCAAAAAGCTTGTCCGCCCAATAACTTAAGATTCCTTTGACCTACAGTCGTCATATTTGGCATGGAGGTTAGTCATGATTAATAGATGACCCCTATTGATTTTGAGGTCACCAGGTCAAAGGTCAAGGTCACAGGGGCCTTGACTTCAAAAAGGTTGTCCGCCCAATAACTTAAGATTCCTTTGACCCACAGTCTTCATATTTGGCATGGAGGTTAGTCATGATAAGTAGATGACCCCTATTGACTTTGAGGTCACCAGGTCAAAGGTCAAGGTCACAGGGGCCTTGACTTAAAAAAGCTTGTCCGCCCTATAACTTAAGATTCCTTTGACCCACAGTCTTCATATTTGTCATGGAGGTTAGTCATGATTAGTAGATGACCCCTATTGATTTTGAGGTCACCAGGTCAAAGGTCAAGGTTACAGGGGCCTTGGCTTCAAAAAGCTTGTCTGCCCAATAACTTAAGATTCCTTTGACCCACAGTCTTCATATTTGGAATGTTGGTTAGTCATGATTAGTAGATGACCCCTATTGATTTTGAGGTCACCAGGTCAAAGGTCAAGGTCACAGGGACTTTGACTTCAAAAAGTTTGTCTGCCCAATAACTTTAGATTCCTTTGACCCACAGTCTTCATATTTGGCATGGATGTTGATTATGATAATAGTAGATGACCCCTGTTGATTTTGAATTCACTGGATCAAAGGTCAAGGTCATAGGGACTTTGACTTCAAAAAATTTGTCCACCCATTAACTTAAGATTCCTTTGACCCACAGTCTTCATATTTGGCATGGATGTTGATCATGACTATTAGGTGACACCTATTGATTTTGAGGTCACTGGGTTAAAGGTCAAGGTCACAGGGACCTTGACAAAAAAAAAGCTTTTCTTCTCAATTGCTAAAGAATGTCCTGTCCGCAATGTATTGATTTTCACATTTGAAGCATGTAGAATACATAACTTAGCAATGCACTGGCTTAGTAACCTCAGATTTGGCAGGGAGGTTGTCCTTGAGCTCTAAATGGCCTCTGTTGATTCTGACAAAGTGGTATGCGGGGGTATTCACGCCATGATAGTGGCAGTTCTAAGTAGTTAACTGTTGGAGCTGAATTTAACTTATCTCTTTTAGAATTTTCCTTTAAGAAACAGAAAATTGCGACTGTTCTTAAATGACATATGGGCAAAGCATTGCTGAGTGACTCCTCAAAAGATAATGTAAATCATTCCCCTAGGGTTAAAAAAATAACCAACTCCCCCATGTGGTCATTTTCTTTGTGATTGCAAAATATATTTTAACATTTTTTAAAATATAAACATTTACACCCAGATCATAAGCATTTTAAGTACAGTGAAACTGGGTTTAAATAATGTTGAACTCATGATGCCCTTGACATTTTGTGTGCTATATTCTAGGCTTTTTAAATAACCAATAAAAAGAATAAGTATCATATAATTTTTACAACCAATGTGATAAGTTATATAAATGATGGCCAGAGGCTTTACCAACTGCATTTTCTTTGAATTTAAATGCTTTATATTAAAAAAAAAAAAAAATAACATTCATTGCATGACTGATTCTATATATTTCTTGTATTTATAGAAACTTCAGACTAAATATTTATAAATTCCGCAAATGTTTAATATGCATATTTTTTTATAAAAAAAAATAGAAGCTAAGCAGTAAATTTTGATAAACTTGAATTTTATCTGAAATGTTTGAAGATGATAAGTGACTAAATATTTCAATTCTATTTTTTGAAAAGAGAAAAATGAAAAATAGGAAGAAATGGTTGGGAGGGGATTGGAGTTTCACATGGAAATGGAGACACTAATGATTGTGAAAACATTTTGCTGTTCAACACTAGTGATATTGTTACAATATGTTATCACCGGCCAGTTTGTTCATTAAATCTGTGCAATTTGATCATCTGAGGCTCTACAATATCTTTTACAAGTGCAAATCCTGGCTAGTCTGAGGCTAAACATTAATGCAGTCTGATTAGGCTAGATTGTATAGCTTCTTCCACTTGGACAAAACCAGGCTAGCCTGGAACATCATACAGTTTGATTAAGCTAGTGTATATTATAGCTTCGTCTACTGGGACAAAACCAGGTTAGCCTGGAAAATTTGAACAGTCCAATCAAGTTAGAGTATATTATAGCATCTTCCACTAGGACAAAACTAGGCTAGCCTGAAACATCTATACAGTCTGATTAGGGTAGAAGATATTATAGCATCTTCCACCAGGACAAAACCAGGCTAGCCTGGAAATTTGTACAGTCTGATTAGGGTAGAATATATTATAGCATCTTCCACCAGGACAAAACCAGGCTAGCCTGAAACATCTGTACAGTCTGATTAGGGTAGAATATATTATAGCATCTTCCACCAGGACAAAACCAGGCTAGCCTGAAACATCTGTATAGTCTGATCAGACGAGTGTAAAGCATCTTCCACTGGGATAAAACCAGGTTAGCCTGAAACATCTGTACAGTCTGATCAGACTAATGTATAGCATCTTCCACTGGGATAAAACCAGGCTAGCCTGGAACATTTTAGTCTGATCAGACTAGAGAATATATACCATCTTCCACCTGGATAAAACCAGGCTAGCCTGGAACATTGTGTAGTCTGATCAGGCTAGAGTGTATAGCCTCTTCCACTGGAACAAAACCAGGCCAGCCTGGAACATCTTTAAAGTCTGATCAGACTAGAGTATATAACATCTTCCACTTGGAGAAAACGAGGCCAGTCTGGAATATATGTACAGTCTGATCAGGCTAGAGTGTATAGCATCTTTCACCTGGATAAAACCAGGCTAGCCTGGAACATTGTGTATTCTGATCAGTCTAGGTTATATACCATCTTCCACAGGGACAAAACCAGGCTTGCCTGGAATATTGTGTAGTCTGATCAGACTAGAGTATATACCGTAACATCTTCCGCTGAGACAAAACCAGGCTAGCCTGGAACATCAGTACAGTCTGATCAGGCTAGAGTATATAGCATCTCTCACCTGGATAAAAAGCAGGCTAGCCTGGAATAATGTGTAGTCTGATCAGACTTTTTGGATGACTGAAAGTACCACTAAAATATTTCTAAATTGCATGTTGAACTTATCCTAGGTCATGTTAGTGTTTAAACAAAACTGCAGCATTGACTAAGCAGTATGGGGTCAGAAGGAACTTAAAAACTCTGCTTATTTCCCACTGTTGCTGTCCCTCATGTGACTGTGTGGCCATGTGCTACAATTGACTTGTGCATGAATTGTTGATATTTATACATGTATATTTCAAATTGATAAAAAAACACTTTTATTGGATGATAAAAGTGATGTTTAAAGACTCACTAATGTTTATATTCTATTCTGTGTAATTGATAACACTTAATCTATGCTTTTTATTAGATATGAGAATATAGCTCTTGCTAATTATTCATATTAAAATATTGGATTGTATAATTATGATGTAATCTATGTCTCATCTCATATCAATGGCTTTCCACTTTTCACCATTAGCAATTACAATAAAATCTAAATTTGTTTATTTTCTACATGAATATATTAAACATTATCTTTCTCAGATATCATGAAAGTTGTGTTTGAAATTTTTCAAGTGAAATATTTTCTATAATCATGACTTCATAATGTGGTATTTGCTTGCAGTTCAATTACATGTATTACTTTTTATAGTGTGAATGTAGGTAGTATTCAGGGGCTGATCCAGGATTTTCAGAGGGGATCACAAAACTTTGACTAGATGTAATGCAGCTTTCCAGAGAATTTTTTTATTTGAAGGCCAGAGTTATGTTTAAGGAGACAGTAAAGTTCAAAGCACTGAAGCCAACTTCTATTAAATGAGTTCCCTACATTATTTTGCCAAAGAGGCTTAAACGCTTCAAAAAGAATATTGCCAAAGAGGCTGCCAGTCCAAAACACTTGAAAAGCATATTGCCAAAGAAGCCATAAAACTACAAAAGCATATTGCAAAACAGGCCTTTAGCTCTTATATATATATTGCCAGTGGAGTCCTAAGCATTTCAAAAGTGTATTGCCAATGAGGTCCTAAACACTACATACAGTAAGCATATTGCCAGTGAGGTCCTAAACACTACAAAAGTATATTGCCAAAAAGGTCCTAACACTACAAAAGCATATTGTCAAAGAGGTCCTAAACACTACAAAAGCATATTAGCAAAGAGGTCCTTAACACTACAAAAGTATATTGCCAAAGAGGTCCTAAACACTACAAAAGTATATTGCCAAAGAGGTCCTAACACTACAAAAGTATATTGCGAAAGAGGTCCTAAAAGTACAAAAGCATATTGTCAAAGAGTTCCTAAATAATTCAGAAGTATATTGAAAATGATGTCCTAAACATTTTAAAAGCATATTGCCAAAGATGTCCTAATCATTTCAAAAGTATCTTGCCAATGAGGCCCTAAGCTCTTTAAAGGCAGATTGTTAATGGGAAGGCCTTTAATAAAATCACATTGCCAAAATGGGCCTATCACAAGCATATTTGTTGTCCAATTGAGTTTGTAAACCTTGCATCAGGTAACAATGTTTATCAACCTTGTATTTTTTTTTAATGACATATTTATAAACATACAGGTAATAGACTCCATCAATTGTTTTTTTAGTTATCCCTCAATACCTTAAAGGTCAGTGGCCAACATATTCACATGCCAATTCTAATATTTAATTTACTAGATGCATTTACCTACATAATAATTTCATGATATATGAACTTTGATAAAAATTGCTGATGGTGATCCATTTGCAGTTCAATGTTATATGTTTGAATCAGGCAGCCATGGACAAAATCACTATTTAGCTTCGGAAATAATGATGATCTCAAATTAAAAAGTAAACACTACTTACATTTTTTATATCCAACATAAAAATATCACTTTACTCCAACATAATTATATATATCTTTAAAGACAATAACTAACAGATTCCAGGGATTTATCCTAGTATCTTTGTGCTCTGTGATAGACCTAAGTAAGTAAGTTGTTATATACCCGGTTTTCATCACATTAAACAGTAGGCCTTAAATTGTATCAAACTAAACTAAATTCAATTATTCCTAAGAGCCAGATTTGAAACGTAACATTCTGAATCATGTGTCAACATAGTTTGCATTTTTCATTTACAAGAAGTAAGCGAATAGTTGCCTGTATTATTTGGAGACAAAACACCGACTTGTTTCTTGAAAATTCATAAATGTTGGTAACATTAACAAATAAACATTAGAAAAAAGATCAAATATTGTGATTTTAATTTGACGATTATCAAATATTATGATTTTGATTTGATGATTACATAAAATTTCATTCACCGTAACAGAATCATTATGCAATAAAGTTGGGCGGGTGTGATTAATGCAGTTCTAATTTTCTAATTACCAATGCATAAGGAATTATCTATTGGATAATAACTTGATTGGATTGCAAAATGGCCCCCCATCCAAGCTTTAGTGATGGATGGGGAGCATTATTTGATTAAAGCCGGAGGCTGAGCATGTATACAATAGCATGTTATTCTAACACTCACTTTATCAAGCGCATTTTAAAAAACCGAAATTACGTCACTATTACGTTCCGGATGAACGGCAAATATCCACACTATCCGATCATACTTTAAAAGTTGTTGCTTAAAAGATAATTATAAGGGAAGGGAACTATCATTCAAATTTTTCTGTTTATTAAATAACACATGGAACTTGTAAAAATATATAACCATGGGTGGGTGTATACATGCTCAGCCTCCGGCTTTAATCAAATAATGCTCCCCATCCATCACTAAAGCTTGGATGGGGGGCCATTATTTTTCATAAAGCCTCTGGCTTCACATGTATACAATAGCATCTTTAAAGAAAGCAACAACAAATGAAAACAAAATGAGCTTTAATAACAATTAAACAATAGCTCAAGACCCACATTTATACAAAACAAATGTAAACATAAAATTATAGTGTTTAACACAATATAATCCATTGAAAAGAAGCTCACTTGATAAAAAAGTAAAATTAAAGTCAAGATTTCATATTCAAATTTCATTTATGGAACACTGCTTCAGTAAAATTATCCCTGTCTCCAACAACAGATCTGTAGTAAAATTTGTAAAAGTTTTTATCTGAGGACCAATTAGCAGCTCTCAAAATACTTTTAACAGAACATCCCTTGTTAAAAGCTGAAGAAACCGCTGCAGATCTGTAACTATGAGGCTTAAAGATAGAAATATCAATCCCAGATAAATCTAAGACAGTCCTCAACCATCGGGCAATAGTACTTGTTGAAATGTTTAAAAAAGTAACATAAGAAATCAACAGAGATCTTGATTTTCTAACATTTTTTGTCTTACTTAAATAATACAGAATGCAGTGCATGGGACACACTCTTTCGTCTTTATAATGGCTAATTTTAAGAACAAAAGAATTGGCACGCCCGACTTTATAAGACTTTAAAACATTCGGAAAATAAAAAATAATTTCATTCTCATGAACAGTCATGTGATCTAAATTCAGCGAAACAAGTGTTTGAGCTCTGGAAGCGGAGGCCAATGTAATCAGAGCTGTAGTTTTCAAAGTCAACAACTTCAAACTTAAAGTTTCTAGAGGATATAAAGTCTTTAAAAAGTTCAATACAACTGAAACATCCCAAGTGAAAAGATATCTAGGTTTAGGGGGGTTAGAAATAAAAACCCCTTTCATGAAACGCGAAATAAGTAGACAATTATTACACCAGTCATTACTTCTATGCAATAAAGGCAATGTCTGCAAAAGCATAGCTTTATGTGTATTAAGTACAGAATATGATTTCCCATTTAAACGAAGAAAATTCAGATAATTCACTATAAATAAACTCAGACGTGCGAAAGGGATGGAAATCCCTCTGTAAACACAAAAAACTCCAGGCTTTCCATGCCAGTCCGTACTGTTTACGAGTTCCTTTACTCCACGACGACAAAATAGTTTCGATGCTTGATCCATCAATTCCCTGTTCTTGCAGGCCTTTCCGATAAAACAACAGCGCACATCTGAATCTGCTTTAGAGGATGTCTTTCCTCGTTGTGGACCAACGTAAGAAGGTCCTTGTGTCTTGGCAACCTGACAGGAAAAGAAGCAAGGTTAGCTAATACTAAAGGAAACCAAGACTGTGACTTCCAGTATGGAAACACTAATATACATTTTTCCACTTCATCAGTTAAAATTTTATTGATTACCTTTCCAACAAGGTTAAATGGTGGAAAAATATATGGAACAAAGTTTTGCCATGGTAATGTAAAAGCATCAACATGGAATGAACCGGGCTCTGGAAACCAAGACACAAAATTATCAATTTGCTTATTTAACCTTGAAGCAAAAAGATCAATGTTTGGAAAAAAGAAATGGTTGCATAATCTATTAAAAATGTCCTTTTTTAACATCCATTCGGTAGAGTCTGAAAAATTTCTTGAAAAATTTCTTGAATAATAATCTGCTTCTATATTATCAACACCATGTAAAAACACTGCAGATATATAAATATTTCTAATAATACACCACTGCCAAATATCAAACGCCAACTTATCCATAGGTAATGAATTCATTCCACCCATATTATTGATATAAGAAACTGCTGAAACATTATCAGACTGAACCAGAATATGCACACCCTGCAAATCTTTGTAAAATGATTGTAAACTATAAAAAATTGCTAATAGTTCTAAATAATTTATATGAAAAGAAGACTCTTTTTTACTCCATCTTCCACTAGCATGTTTTTCAGACTCTACCTCAAAACCTCCCCAGCCTTGAAGCGAAGAATCAGATCTACATGTGTAAGAAACTTTGAGTGGTCTAATTCTTTTACCATTATTTGCCACCACATTATTGATCCACCAGTTCAACTCTTGAATACTGCCTGGTGATAAAGTAACCCTGTTATTGAAATTTAAAGATTTACCTAAACCTTGAATTTTATTTCTCTCCATACTTCTGTAATGAAGGGGAGCTTCTAACACTGCATAAAAGGCATTTATAACCATACCAATAAAAGAAGCCAATTCTCTTACAAAAACAGTATTCTTTTCTATCAAGGTTTTTGCAGAAAACATGATCTTATGAATCTTCTCCTCAGTTAGATAAACCTTAAAACTAACTGAATCAATAATAAAACCAAAATATAAAATTTTTTGAGTTGGTAATAAAACTGACTTCTTTTTATTCACAACAAAACCTAACGATTCTAGTACTGTTGATATAGTTTCTGAATTTGAATAACATAAATCATACTCGGAATTCATGTTAAGCGAATCATCAATATAGTAACTACATCGGATTCCTTGTTGTCTAAACCAAGAATAAATAGGTTTTAGTATTTTAGTGAAAACCCTAGGAGCCGAACTTAAGCCAAATGCCAAACAAACAAAGGCAAAAAGTTTTCCATTCCAAACAAATTTAACATATTTTTGGTGTTGTCTATGTAAAGGTACGGAAAAGTAAGCATCTTGCAAATCAATAGATGTAAAAATAATCTGATTCCTGAATAAGATCTAAAACAATACTAAAATGTTCTTGTTTAAAATGTTCATATTTAACAAACTTATTAAGATGCTTTAAATTAATAATAGGCCTAAATTTTCCATTAGGCTTTGGTACCACAAAAATGTTAGAGATGAATTCATCAACTTCATGATTTGATTCAATAATTGCTCCTTTTTCTAGAAGACTATTTATTTCTGACTGAACAATGCAACTCTCTGAGTCATTAAAATTGATTTGACCAGGCAAAGAAAATTGAAAAGGTTGTGATTCAAATTCAATTCTATATCCCTTAACAGTCTCTAGAATCCAGGGATCATTTGTGAATTTTTCCCACATATATACACAATTTTTTAACTCACCTACCTTGGTTGGTAAAACATCTATTCGTTTGGGGTACTAACAGTGGCTGTGGCCTTTGACCCTCTGCCAAAACGTCTACCAACAAAGTTGCCCCTTTGACGAGCATTGTATCCAGAAGCATAATTGGTATAGCTCTGGTTCTGATTATATGGCTGGTATCTTCCTTGACCTCTCTTGAAATTGCCTCTATAAGAAGAACCTCTCATCTTATATGATTTGAAATCATTTCTTTCTTTCCCAAGGGACAACCCAAGGTCACAATTTTTTATTTCTTTAGAAATATCATCACCAAACAATTGATTGGTTACAGGTGTGGTAAAGTTACACAAGTTACGATACTTTTTACGGAGATTTGGCCTAATCAAATATCTACGTCTTAAAGACAGGTTGAATTGGACCTGTCCCAGTAAAGTAATAGCCTCACTAAAGAGACTTTTAGCCTCTGGTTTACTTGCTAAACTTGACTTAAGCAGATCAACCAATTTAATGATAGGTACCATACCTGTGGCCACCAAATTCTGTATGTCCACTAAATACTTATCTTGCGCTCTGGCTCTTTTATCAAGAATTTTATAAATTTCATGATTAATACTAGGAGGGAAAAGCCTGTCGCAATTCTCTGGGACTTTGTGTTTTGACAAAAAGTTCTCAGTATCACATTGAGATGTACAGGCCGTATTTATGAGCGCTGCCAAAGAATGTGATATTGGCTTGTCTTTTTCTAAAGCTTTTAATTTTGGCATGGACCATTCATCGTCCGAATTGCCATCATTATCTGACCCAAACAAGGCATCAATCAAATCGTTGTTGAAACTAGGCCCTGGGTTTCTTACATTCTGTTGGCCATCATTAAGATTAACTGAATAATCTTCTTCAGAATCTAAATTAATCTGATCAGCATCAACCTGTATATTTAGGTTGGGTACTTGTTCATTTCCCATTAAACCCAATTTCTTCTTTAATTCAATAAGATCAGAATTTGAAATATTATCTAAGAAATTTACCTTTTTCTTAGATTTACCTTTAGTTTTAGGGCGTTTACCACCAGATTCTGGTTTTTCTGTATTAATACCAGAACAGGAGGGAACAGGTTGAGTAGTTTTCTTGACTACATTCACCTTACTTTTAAGAGATTTCCCTTTACCCTTCACTAGAGGTGCATCTGGAACATCATGTGAACTTATTGTAACATTTGCACCAATGGGGGGAATAGTAAGAGATGGGAGAACATTTTCACCATCTTCATCGGAAAACCCCGAAAAGGAAGATTGATCATCATCATGAAAGAGGCTAATGGCATCCTCATCCATAATATAAAACACCGTAACACGGTAATGCCACAAAAATAAACGAGAAAAAACTCGCGAAAGGCGTCAAAATCAACTAAGAAACACGACAAAAAGTTTCTTACCGTAACACGGTTAACCGGGTTTGATACACCACGTAAACACTTGGACCCTCGTAACACGAGGTAAATTTTTTCCCGGAAAGGCTTCCCAGAAAAAAGTTGAAAACACGCAAAATATTACCGTAACACGGTTACAAAATAAAAAATATAAATATCAAAGCCGTAACACGGCGTAAAAAACAAATTCTAAGAAATAATCTGCTAGTTAAAACAGAATAACTAGCAAAACTTACAAAAAATTAATAACCATGCCTATCGGCCATGCTATCTGTGCAAGCGCTAGAATAACTATGATCGGATAGTGTGGATATTTGCCGTTCATCCGGAACGTAATAGTGACGTAATTTCGGTTTTTTAAAATGCGCTTGATAAAGTGAGTGTTAGAATAACATGCTATTGTATACATGTGAAGCCAGAGGCTTTATGAAAAATAATAAATGAATGACCGGTCTGATAGACCCCTTTAAGTATGTTGACACCAAAAACTTGCGAAAAACATAATCATCAGATCCTTTTGTCCACTGAGATCATTTTTAAGTTTTATTAAGCCCCCACTATTGGAGGGGGCACTTAGATTATGTGTGTGGATTAATTCAGTTTTGTCCTTTACTTAATAGAAATGGCCTGGAAAAGTGATCACTTTTTTAACACCATTTCTCAAACAAAAACAAGTGTTTAGGGTCTAAATAGGGCATTTTTTCACTATTTGAGGCCTCAAAGGGGGTGAAAAGATGTCTATATGAAGTAATGGGTTAAATTTCTTGAAAGTCCATCTTTCCAAACCATTTGTGATTCTTAGAGGAAAATTTCAAAATAAATACTGACAGAATAGTTTATTGTGCAGACCGTACAAAGATGACACTGTGCTATGTGATATTGGTATGCACTGATGGCATTGGTTTAACAAATATTGTCATCACAGGCACCCGTTAAAGCAGCATGAGTTCAGATTCATGCTATTTATTCATGAAAATATTTGAAAAAATGTTTTTAAAAGTAAAATATTGCAAAGTAAACAAAGAAAATGATTAACACATTGCAAACAGCACTGTCTTGCATTATGCACATAGATTACCAAAAAGAGGTAAAAATAAGCAAAAAAGTCCTTATTGCATTAGTAACATAGTAAAAATTAATGTAGTAATTAAATGCTTAATTTTACTGTGGAAGCAGTGCCTATATTATTAAAGAACATAATCAATTACTTAATGTAATAGTAATTAAAATACTTACCTTGATTAATGAAGAGTATCAGTAAATAGATGAGCACCTTACTAGAGCATCCTCTCATGTTCGTGTCACAATAAGCATATGGTGAAGTGTTGTTCTTAGGGCAACACCTGCTGCACTACTGTAAATCAGGTTCTTCTTGTGAGGAATTGTTTTTGTGTCTTTTCTTTTATATATACATGTATCTCATATTTATGAACTTCTTTATATCATATGTACTTGTATCTCATATTTATGAACTTATAGTTAAACATTTAAATTATAATTTCTTTGCAAGATGAACAATATTCACGTATGTCACCTTTTTTTACTGCAATTGTGTTCATTACCATTTTGACAATGGGCATGCAGTGTGATATTTAAAAAAAAAATTAAACATACAGACCCCTTATATTCAACTTCCTGATAGAAAAATGATCATCTGGAGTTCCACTGGAACTTAAACTATAATTCCATCTCAGTTCCACAGGTATTTTACTTGAATTTCGGTGAAATATTACCACTAGAATTCCAGATAAATACCACTAAAATTCCAGATATCTGCCACTAGAATTCAAGATAAATACCAATTGAATTACAGATATCTGCCACTAGAATTAAAGATACATACCACTAGAGTTCCAGATATATTTCAATAGAATTCCAGATAAATACAACTAGAATTTTAGAAATATTTCATTAAAATTCAAGATAAATACCACTAGAATTCTAGATTATAAGATACCACTGAAATGATAAATATCACTATAATACCAGATGTATGTCACTAGAATTCCAGATAAATACCACTAGAATTCTGGATACATATCACTGGAATTCATGATAAAGTCAACCAAATTTCCGCGCTGGACTATTCTTTGATTGTACAGTATGATGTTAAATTATTACAAAGTTAATGTATTAAATTATCATAATAAAACACTATTAAATAGAATTGTTATTGGCAGGGCTTGACTTTAATTATATCGCTGATTTATACTTTTTATGAAAAAAAAAATTGTTAAAAGTAAAATTGTTTTCAGAGTAAGGCAATGCAATCAGAAAATGTATGAATATTTTAAAAGTTCTTTTGTAAAATGAAATAACCATATGTGTTTATCATGAACATTATTTTCAATCTTGACTTATTTAATTGGAAATAGGGACTATTGTGTTAGAACTTTCAATAAATATTTAACACAATTTGAATGATTAATTAGTTTCTTCTCACAAATGATGACATATTTGTTATTGTTGTTGTTTCATTGATAATAAAGTTTGCCTTGTAAATATGTTTCCACTTGACTTATCATTAAATATAAATGAGACTATGTAATTATAATGTTATTAATGATATTTTCAGCAAAAACATTACGCATTGAGTGTTAGAAATGAAAATGTTTTTTTTTCTGCTTTAAAAGTGAATGTATATATTTCTGAATGTCACCTAAATGAGTGGCACTATTATGATCATCCAAAGAGGTGTCATTATTCAAAATTTTGAACGAGAAGCCCAAATATGTTCCCGATGATAACTGTATATACCTGAATCAGTGACTCTACAGTACAGCCCCTGCAGAGTGGCCCTCTGTCCAGCAGTTACCTCTTACCAACAGCCCAAAGTAAAGATTTCCATGTTGAGCAACACATCTGAAGCTCTGCAGAGGTTTAACTGGAGTTTGAGATATTAAAATTTTATTTGTATGGAAGCTTCAATCCACTCTTAAGCTTTTTGAAGGTCTCACAGTGTTTCAAACTTGGTAGTCCTAGCTTCTAGCCATTAAAAACTAGATGAAGTGCTTGAAAGGTGAATTAAAATGTGTTGGGCATCTGTGACAGAGTGGTTAATGTCAATTTATGTCTGATATAGTGCATGGAGGGGCACCTGAGGTCTTCTTCCAGCTGGCATGCCCTGTACTGAGTTTGTGCATTGTAAAACCAAACTAATAATAAAGGGTATCAAGTATTCATTGCCGTTTTGATGTATACATTAAGACAAGTCTTATCACAACGCAACCATACATCTATGGCCAAGTGGTTAAGTTCATTAACTTTGAACTATTTTCCCCACAGGCACACCACTGAAGGTTCAAATCTTGCCATGGAAGTCGGATTCTTTTATGTGAAGAAGATAATGAGTTAGATTAAGGTATGTCGGTGGTTCTACTCAGGTGTCTAATCTGTGCAGTACATGATACATCTATGAATCGTTTCACCTCTATAAAAATCACTGTACTGGAATAATTGCTGCTTATATGCTTATCTCCTCTTGGTTGTGGTTATGGAAGCTGCTTTTGAAATTTTAATTAAATCTAAGAAATAGTTCACACAAAATTTACATCATTAAAGGCTAAAAAGGGGAATTTTTTCTACCTTATGAAAAATCACTTAACCAGAAAATGTGGCTTATCTGCGGAAGTTTCTACATTCTAAATTTCACCATTTTCATGTTTAAATGTTGAATTCTGCTTAAGCCGGGGGGGGGGGGTGTGAACATTAAGTTGCTCTTACCATTACCTTCTCTGAACAGTTCATACAAACCGAGGCAGGTTTAACTATAGGCACTTCCAACTATACTATAGGTACCTCTGTGGAAAACATATGGTTCATTCAGTATGCAAAAGTCAAGTTAATATTTTCAATTTATGTATACATATATTCTGTTTGTCCTGAAATAGAAAATACACTTGGAGTTAGGCCTAATTAATATCAGTTGGTTTCATCACAAGTATTTCTAACCTGTTTTTAACAAGAATTTATCAAGTTTTTGTCATGTGAAACAGTTTCTTAATAGAGACATCTCAAAGTTTTGTGAAATATCACTGCCAGATAAGAAATCTTTTGACAGTTTGCATCTACAGTGAGATGAGTGATTGAAAATTTGATAGGGAAAACAGAAGTTATGTGAAACGCTAACAGCTACAAGACATTAACTTAACTCAAAAACAAATGATTAATTTTGTTTTATTTTCTCAGCATTTTATTTCAGAACTGCCAAAATAATTTGAAAAATATTATCAGTGTTCTGTAAGAATGATTAAGCATTTTTCATTGTTTTGAGGTTAATATCTAAAGAACAATTGAGCAAATTATTCAGATGTTTGTTGTTATCGGCTGTTTATGAAATTGTTTACACATTTGCCTTACATCATATCAGAATATAGAATATTTTTATCATCATTCTTAATATAGTTTTAATACAAAATATCCCAAAATGTTGATGCTAAAACTTTTAACAAACATCAACTTGTGGCTGTGTTATCAATCATGAGGAAACATCTTGAGTGATTTTTCTACCATGAATTTAATGTTAATTCACTTAATTGTGCTTGAAACATTGTTCCAATCTCCACTTTGGCTCAACACAGAAAAATGGTTCAAAGAGCTTTGTTAAAAATGAAATACTAACATTTATTCAAATGTGATTGAGCCATCGACAAGGTTCTGGCGCCTGAACAGCATTGTGAAAGAAATCTCGCATCTGTAATGAAGTAAACATGACCATTCAGTAAGGGCCAATATCAATTCTATCTCGATCCATTTGGAGATTCTCATTTAGTCTATCCATAAATCGCCATAATTCCATACTATCATCCTACAATTTAGTGTTGTATTTATGCCGTGGCATAGCATTGTTTTTCACAAATGCGATCTTGTTTATTACAAAAATAGTTTAGTTCTAGTAATATAACCTGATAACTTACAAGAGTTGACCTAAAAATATACTGAAGTGTCCAAAAGGGAACACTCCTGTTGATGGAGTTTTCACACAAAACAGTAATAAATGGTGATGAAAGGACATAAAAAAGAAAAACATTAATGTTATCAGTGTTGTAAAAACTTATAAATGATATACAGTATAAGCATAAGTAACGGTCAAAACTCCTACAGTAAATAATGAACTTTTAGTGAGAAACAGTTGTTGGATGTTACTTGATACTTTAATATATTATTTTTATATTATAATTAGACTGGTAGAGATTTATTAAAGACCCTTTTTACTCCAGAAGTGCCTTTATTTTTATTTTTCAAAAGTTTTTTTATTTTGGTGTTCAGTTATAATTTAGAAAAAAATAATAAGAGGTTATTTTTTCGTTTGCGTGAAATATGGTATATATTTTCACGAAACATGGTAAAATGCCACATATTTTCACGAACCGGGACGGCGAGTGAAAATATGTGGCATTTTATCATGTTGAGTGAAAATATATACCATATTTCACGAAAAACGAAAAAATAACCTTTTTATTTAATTTTATTATCAAAGAAAATGGTAACGAATCCCCTTGCTTGCTACCAACTGCAATTGTACAGTGCGCAGTAATTTATGCGCAAGCATGCGCTGTTTGGCGCTACATTGTGACGTCATGTAAACAACACTTTAAAACGTCTGTACAGCGTTAATTACTGAATTAAAGATATTGGTGTTCGGATTAATTTTCTTAGTTAGACCATTTTCTATCATGCTAGATAGTTTTCAAAACAATATTCAAGAAAAAGTTGTTTGTATGAGTTTTGACTCCGCCCACTTTCATATTTATATTTCATATTTATTTTTAAAAAATATGAAATATATTTGACTGATATAGCACCATATTTCATGGGTAAAATTAAATACATATCGACCATTTATCCGAGCCGTCTTTTGCTTCTGTTGCTTTTTGGCAACAAGTTATTTTATAGTGATTAAGTGTTTTTAATTACTGTAAATCCGGTATTATTCGCAATGTTTTATTTTTTGCTAATATTCGCAAACCAGTTGTACAGTGAATTCATGATGCTGCATAAATTTTATAACATATATTATACAGAAATTATATCCGAGAACAAAATTGTCCAAATTTTGATCAAGTTTGATAATGAATTTCATTATAATTAATTTGTGCAGGTTTTCTAACGGATTTTTCAAATTTCTATTTCTTTTTTTTCCCTCATTTATATCATATTTAACACAAAAGATAACATTATTTTCCAACAATGTCAACTAATTATGCACTAAACAGATAAATATGTACGCATATTGTTAAGATAATAATAGATTAACTGTAAAACAGTGATCAATGAACAATTTTTGCACTGTAGTCCAAGTATTATAAACAAATTTATAACACCTTTTTTTACAATCATGGAACGTTTTATAAAAATACCTTACATAATTTATCAGTTATGTTAGTATATGAAATCAAAATTGTCACTTTAAACAACATTTAAGGTATATTTACCATGAATAAGTTGTGCACAGTATGGAAATTAATTATAATATAATTTGAGACATCCAACCCTCTCAAATATAAATTTTTGACCCTGCCGTCACAAATTCATGAATCCATAAAATCATTCTGGAATGGGGTTTAAGCAAAATAAAGATCAACAAATATTAGTGATTTACAGTACATATTTCTACCTTAAGGAAAAGTAATTTTGAAAAATGAAATTAATATTATTTTGAGGGCTTACTTGACCTTATATGATCTTTAGCTCAAAAAATGACATGGTGAGCTTTTTGATCACATTTTGTCCATCGTCCATCCATTAACTTACTTTAAACCATATTATTCTCTGAATAAATTTCATCCAAACTGTGTAGGAATGTGGACCTTATGGGAAGTCACCTTTGACAATTGTTCAAAGAGCAGAACTCTGGTTGCCATTGCAAGGCAATGAAAAGAAAAACTGTGGGTTTAATATTGACCTGGCCCCTGGGGGCGTCATTGACTTCCCTTTTAATTATGTGAAGTAAATAATGGTGGGCTTATGTAATTTCAAAATGAAATAAATCCGTTCCAAATAAATAAAGAGGACAATGTTCTTGTCCTATAAAAAGACATGAACAACAAAATTAAAAGTACTTTACCATTAAAGACCTCAGCTAAAGGGTAATAAGAGTCCTCCTTTATAATCATTTATGCCATAAATCTTGATTGTCGGTCGGTCGGTCGGTCGGTCCGTTGGTCGGTCCGTCGGTCGGTCCACATCATGGTTTCCGGACGATAACTAGAGTTTGGAATGAGGTATTGTAATCAAACTTGGTATATAGCAACCTTATGTGGAAACTCCGGTTGGTATTGCATTTGGAACCCCTGGGGTCAAGGTCAAGGTCACCGTTACTAAAAATAGAAAAATGGTTTCCGGACAATAACTAGAGTTAGGAATGAGATATTGTTATCAAACTTGGTGTATAGCTAGCTTATCTGAAGACCTGGGTTGGTATTGCATTTGGGCCCCCTGGGGTCAAGGTCAAGGTCACCATTACTAAAAATATAAAAATGGTTTTCGGACAATAACTTGACTTAGGAATGAGGTACTGTAATCAAACTTGGTGTATAGCAAGCTTATATGAAGACCTGGGTTGGTAATGCATTTGGACCCCCTAGGGTCAAGGTCAAGGTCACTGTTACTAAAAATATAAAAATGGTTTCCGGACAATAACTAGAGTTAGAAATGAGATATTGTTATCAAACTTGGCGTATATCAAGCTTACATGAAAACCTGGGTTGGTATTGCATTTGGGCCCCTGGGGTCAAGGTCAAGGTCACTGTAAGGAAAAATAGAAAAATGGTTTTCGCACAATAACTAGAGTTAGGAATGAGATATTGTAATCTAATTTGGTGTAAAGGAAGCTTATATGAAGACCTGGGTTGGTATTGCATTTGGACCCCCTAGGGTCAAGGTCACCATTAACAGAGTTACTAAAAATAGAAAAATGGTTTCCGGACAATAACTAGAGTTAGGAATGAAATATTGTTATCAGACTTGGTGTATAGCAAGCTTATTTTGAGACCCCAGTTGCGATTACAATTAATTGAAATATTTCTTTGTACACAGTTGATAGTTTGTGTTCAAATTTTTCTTCAGACTACGTTTTTTTCAAAAAGTCAAAGTTGCTGGTGGGGGTATTAATCACCTTCAGTGATAGGTCTAGTTAGACTGGTAGAGATTTATTTAAGACCCTTTTTACTCCACAAGTGCCTTTATTTCTTATTTTTCAAAAAATTTTTTATTTTGGTGTTCAGTTATAATTTGAGCCGCGTCACGACAAAACCAACATAATGGGTTTGCGACCAGCATGGATCCAGACCAGCCTGCGCATCCATGCAGTCTGATCAGGATCCATGCTGTTCGCTATCAGTTTCTCTACTTGTTGTAGGGTTTGTAAGCGAACAACATGTATCCTGATCAGACTGCGCAGATGCGCAGGCTGGTCTGGATCCATGCTGGTTGCAAACCAATTATGTTGGTTTTGTTGTGACACGGCTCATTTAAAAAAAGATACATATCGGCCATTTACCCGAGCCGTCTTTTTGCTTCTGTTGTTTTTTGGCAACAAGTTATTTTATAGTGATTAAGTGTTTTAATTACTGTAAATCCTGTATTATTCGCAATGTTTTAATTTTTGCTAATATTCGAGAACCAGTTGTACAGTGAATTCATGATGCTGCATAAATTTTATAACATATATTATACAGAAATTATATCCGAGAACAAAATTGTCCAAATTTTGATCAAGTTTGATAATGAATTTTCATAAAAATTAATTTGTGCATTTTTTTTTTTTTATTATATAATAAAGGTATGAAGGTTTTGTAACAGATTTTTCAAATTTTATTTCTTTTTTTTCCCCTCATTAATATCATAAACACAAAAGATAACATTATTTTCCAACAATATCAACTAATTATGCACTAAACAGATAAATATGTACGCATATTGTTAAGATAATAATAGATTAACTGTAAAACAGTGATCAATGAACAATTTTCCCACTGTAGTCCAAGTATTATAAACAAATTTATAACACCTTTTTTTACAAACATGGAACGTTTTATAAAAATACCTTACATAATTTATCAGTTATGTTAGTATATGAAATCAAAATTGTCTCTTTAAACAACATTTAAGGTATATTTACCATGAATAAGTTGTGCACAGTATGGAAATTAATTATAATATAATTTGAGACATCCAACCCTCTCATATATAAATTTTTGACCCTCAGCCGTCACAAATTCATGAATCCATAAAATCATTCTTGAATGGGGTTTCAGCGAAATAAAGATCAACAAATTATTGTGATTTACAGTACATATTGCTACCTTAATGAAAAGTAATTTTGAAAAATGAAATTAATATTATTTTGAGGGCTTACTTGACCTTATATGATTTTTAGCTCAAAAAATGACATGGTGAGCTTTTTGATCACATTTTGTCCATCGTCCATCCATTAACTTACTTTAAACCATATTATTCTCTGAACCAATTTCATCCAAACTTTGTAGGAATGTGGACCTTATGGGAAGTCACCTTTGATAATTGTTCAAAGAGCAGAACTCTGGTTGCCATTGCAAGGCAATGAAAAGAAAAACTGTGGGTTTAATATTGACCTGGCCCCAGGGGGGGTCATTGACTTCCCTTATATGTGAAGTAAATAATGTTGGGCTTATATAATTTCAAAATAAAATGAATCCGTTCCAAATAAATAAAGAGGACAATGTTCTTGTCCTATAAAAAGACATGAACAACAAAATTAAAAGTACTTTACCATTAAAGACCTCAGCTAAAGGGTAATAAGAGTCCTCCTTTATAATCATTTATGTCATAAATCTTGATTGAAATCACTCCAAGACATTACAGAAATATTAAAGTCTCCATAAATTGGAATCAGTAGCCTAGAGAGTTAGTTACAGATGACAGTGACCATTAATTGACTTTGGTCCTAATGCAATACATTACCTGCTGCCAATGTAATAACAGTTTGGAGGCTAAATCTGGTTGTCTGTCAAACTCCTCTAGTGTAGTAATGGAATTAAATGACCATAGGCTTGTCATATTTTGATATCTAATACTTCTTTAGTAATAAGATCAAAAACCTCAAAACACACAATGATAAATGAAATAAGAGGTCAACATGGGAGAGCAAATTGTTTACAAGTTCATCATGATCTAGTCACAATAGAAAGACAAAAAAGGGGAAAATGCAGGAAAAGGTATTTAAAGGGCTGAGCAAAGAGGGAGTGTCTATTTATAAATCATTCAAATGTTTTTTATTAACCAGGTTTTCCGAAAGAAAAAACTGGTTATTAGACTGAGGTATGTCGGCGTGTGGGCGGACCAGCGGGCGTAAACAATTTATTCTGTGCGCAACTACTCCTACATTTCTCAACGGATTTTGACCAAACTTTCACAGAAGCTTTGTCATCAAGTGGCTGGCGCATATTGTCGGGGTTTTGTGATTGGATAATATTTGACCTAATTATGGCCCTTTGTTTTTTGTCCTTATATAGATTATATAGTGAACAATTTCTTCTGTGCCCAAATTCTCCTACATTTCTCAACGGATTTTGACCAAACTTTCACAGACTAGCTTTGTCTTCAATTGCCCTGATGCATGTTGTCTGGGTTTTGTGATTGGATAAGTTTTTACCTAATTATGGCCCTTTGTTTCTCCATAAAATTTTATTATTAGTGTATTATATCCTTTTAATCACAACAAACTTAAAAGTATTTAGTTATAAAACAGAAACTATCTAGGTTGTTGCACGCCTGCCAGCTCATCTGCCTGCTTTTGGGTCCTGTAGAGTCAAGGTCATTGTTGCTAAAAATAGAAAATCTGTTTTCAGTCAGGTCACTGTTACTAAAAATAGAAAATAGGTTTCTGGTCAATAACTAGTTTGGAATAAGATATTTTTATGAAATTTGGTGTAAAGCAAGTTTTTATAAAGACCTAACTTGGGATGGCTTTTGGGCCCCCTAGGGTCAAGGTTACAATTATTTAAAAATGGAAAATTCATTATTCATGATTTACATTGCACATAGTTACATTGTTTGTTGCTTGTATTTGTATTTTATCTACAACATATTTATCTACAATGGTGATAATTGAAAACCTGGTTTCATGGCATTGCCATGTTTCTAAAAATGTTTAATACTTCACACATGTATCTGAAAATTTTGATTTCTTTCTTTCGTAATATGAACTTTTTTTCTCAATAAATTAGTCAAAATATGGGTTGGAAAATAATGGTATTAGTAGAATGATGATAAAAGTGCTTGTTAAAACTTTGTACTTGATGAAAAGGAAGAATACAAAGAAACTACACGTGTCAACACCAGATAAATGTGAACAAAATTTTAATAGAGATCTGTCTGGTTCTTCATCAGGAACTTGTTTATACTTGTATACCTGTGATGATATTTTGATATTAGGTCTTATCAGATTCACCTACACATGTGAACACCAGTTTAAGTTGCTGAAACAGCTGTGTCATTGCTGATACTGTCACAAACACTTTTACTAGTCTTTTAAGACTATATATTATTATAAACAAAACCATTACAGCTTCAAATTGATGCTGTGAATTCTATATATTGTGATACATTACAGGCCTCTGATGATTTTATCTGGCAAGCTGTTCTGTCATATAATAATTGTGACTCCTTTGCAGTCTATAAATAGATGTCACATGACACCTCTAAAAGTTCATATAAATTTTCATTAGACCAGTCTGGAAAATAAAAACTGACGAGTCGCAAAGTTATTAGAATGAAATGTCATAATTGTATTTTTAGTGGTGGTTAATTTTGAAAGTTCCTAATAAAAGGTTCTTGCATTTTAACTTTCTTTTGTCATAAAACTTCTTATATTGCTAACAAATAATTGCTTTTGTATTAGTTCAGACAAACACAAATAGAAACAAATTATTTGGTGGTTGAACTTAAAGTTTTATTTATATATAAAGAGAGCATTTTGATAACCTGAATGTCAGATAAGCGATTTGATTGTGTTCTATTGTCTGATATAGCATAATAGTTGATACATTTGATAAATGTTTGAGATATTTATACTTTTAATTACACATATGAGCTAAAAACATGAAAAAATGACTTCACATGTAGTTACACTTTGATTATTCACAATTATAACAAACATCAATGGTTTGGTTTATATGGCTCATCAGTGTATATGCAGTGTAACTTCTGAAAACCGAACACTTGTGGGATTAGCCAAAAAATTCTGAATTTGGAAGTTTCCGGAATTCAGAAGTTCAGAAAGTAGCCTAAGAAACATTTAACATCAATTGGATGAAAAATATGAAGCTGATTAAATTCATAAAATGGCAAAAGTATTGGACATAAAAGTGTTAAAACTTTTTTATATCAATTTATCACCTAAAACTGAATTTGTTGATTCTGTACAGTTACTTATCACAATTTATCCTTCAAAATTAGCATATTCCATAAAGTACCTGTGTGTCCAGCTATTTAATTATGGGTGGGTGGGGGGGGGAACCGATTAGGCCGCATCCTCTTCGACAAAATTCATTGAAACTGCAATTTTCGTTTTCTAAGGTGTTCTTTTCTTTGTGAGGCATTTTGAAAACGAGCATGCAAGAGGTTGTGGACGGATGTTTAGGTCCGTATAGATCTGTGGCAATTCGTTCTTCTCCGTATCAAAATTCGTTCTTCTCCGTATCAGACCGTACTTATTCGTACTAACCTGTGCTTATACGTAGCAGACCGTGGTGTATCGTAAAGTGCGTCCGTCCTGATTCGTGTCGTTCCGTAATCAAACCGTTGATTGTCCGTAACAATCCGTGTCTCTCCGGGGCTTTTGGTGGAAAATCCATCGGGACTCCGTACTCATACCGTTTGTGTCAGTACTGGAACCCCGTAGCGGACTACGGAATTTCACATTTCCGTAGTAATCCGTGAACGATTAGACCGTAGCTCTTCCGTGGCATTATCCGTGAATATGTGACCGGGGCTTAAGCAAATGAAGTTAAGTATACGGGTGACGTGTATTATCCAATAATATCAATTAAACAATGCAACGCTCCGCCCCTACTGATGTGGTGTATACACTCCGCTTGTTGACATTTAGACTGCATTGAATTGACCTTGAACTTGATCAGCAATTAAATTAGATGTAGTTTGTTTATTTCGAATGAAAAATGCACAACAGAAAAAACGTCTTCACTAGTAGGGTTTTCGTGTTGGAGAGAAGGAAAAACAACGGAGAAGTTAAACAATTCGGGAAAAAATGTCACTTTGTATAAAAATGGTTTGTGTTAACATTGAATAGTTTTAAGGGCTTTGAACTTAAAATGAAAAAAAAAAATTTGTGCAAGCAAATTTGGAACTAAATAATTTATAACATCTGAAATTTTGGCTGCATGCGGGGGCATCCGTGGCGTGACGACGCATTTCTAGTTATTTTCACACTTTAATCATAGCTTACGGAACGTGAGTGGTTCTACTCAGGTGCCCGTTTGTACCTAAAATAATGCATAGAAGGGCACCTGAGGTCTTCCTCCACCAGTAATTTGCTTGAATGTCGCCAAATGACCTATACTGTGTTGGTGTGACAACCGCATGGCAGATTTTGCTTAAACTTTTAGGGATGAACAACCTTAATGTGTAGATGGTAGTAAAGGAAGGAATTTTCGCTGCGACCAAATTTAACAGAATTATGGCCCTTTTGTTGATATTTTCCACTATGTTATGTGGAGAAACTTTGTGTGAACGCAACTCCTCTTAAACCGGGGATGGAATTTTTTAAACTTCCAGGGGATGAACAACCCTTAATGTGTAGAGTGGTAGTAAAGGTAAGGAATTTTTCGCTGCTTGGTCCAATTTAAACAAATTATGGCCCTTGTTTTGATTTTAGCAGCCTCGACTATTCATAAGAATAAGTAGAGCTATTGCAGTATCACCCGAGCGTCGGCGTCGGCGTAACCACTTTATGTTAAAGTTTTTGTAATAGTTCAAATATTTTCAAAGTCCATTGACATATGGCTTTTGAAACTTTGCACACTTGTTCACACATCATGACCCCAACCTGTAGACAGGAGGAGGTAACTCTATCAAGCATTTTGACAGAATTATGCCCCTTTTTCGACTTAGAATTTACGTTAAAGTTTTTGTAATAGTTCAAATATTTTCAAAGTCCATTGACATATGGCTTTGAAACTTTGCACACTTGTTCACCATCATGACCCCAACCTGTAGACAGGAGGAGGTAACTCTATCAAGCATTTTGACAGAATTATGCCCCCTTTTTCGACTTAGAATTTACGTTAAAGTTTTTGTAATAGTTCAAATATTTTCAAAGTCCATTGACATATGGCTTTGAAACTTTGCACACTTGTTCACCATCATGACCCCAACCTGTAGACAGGAGGAGGTAACTCTATCAAGCATTTTGACAGAATTATGCCCCTTTTTCGACTTAGAATTTATGTTAAAGTTTTTGTAATAGTTCAAATATTTTCAAATCCATTGACATATGGCTTTGAAACTTTGCACACTTGTTCAACATCATGACCCCAATCTGTAAACAGGAGGAGGTAACTCTATCAAGCATTTTGACAGAATTATGCCCCTTTTTCGACTTAGAATTTACGTTTAAAGTTTTTGTAATAGTTTCAAATATTTTCAAAGTCCATTGACATATGGCTTTTGAAACTTTGCACACTTTGTTCACCATCATGACCCCAACCTGTAAACAGGAGGAGGGTAACTGTATCAAGCATTTTTTTTACTATCAAGCACTAAGAATAGTCGAGCGTTGCTGTCCTACCGACAGCTCTTGTTTCACTATATACTATGTAGAAATTTTGTGAATGCAACTCCTCTTAAACCGGATGGCAGATTTTGCTTAAACTTCCAGGGATGAACAACCTTAATGTGTAGATGGTAGTAAAGGAAGGAATTTTTGCTGCGACCAAATTTAACAGAATTATGGCCCTTTGTTGATTTTTAGTTTTCAACTTGGGGCACATGTAGTCCAAAAAATATTTGACCTAGAGTCATAAGATTGACAGAACCGTGGCATGTGGGGGCATCAGTGTCCTATGGACACATTTCTAGTTTTTTGTATTTTGACATGCATTGATTTAAATTGGGAAATTTCTAGTGCAATTTGTTCTGTTAATATTGTTCACATGGGCATGTCATATCATTACTAGATCTCAGAATTTCTGTGTGTTTTTTCAGGTATTTAAGCTGATTTGAACACCTCGTTTTTGTCAAATCTTCATGATATATCAATCAAACTGTCTTTCCTGGATAACTTACCTGTAACTACCAATTTTTCCACAAGTGATTGACTACATATCCCACATGATTTCTAAATCAGTGGTTAGAGACAAATGCCTATGACACTCAATATCAGAAATCAGTTTTCACAGAAAAATAACGCCTTAGGATCAAACCAGCTACCCCAGGATTACCAGTCTGATGCTCTCTCTATTAAGCTAACCAAACATATTCTCGAGATCTCAGAAAGTTGTTATCATAATAATCAGATATTATAAATGATAAGATTTTATATCATTGTTAAAATTTGGAAAAATAACGATGAGCACAGTGAAGTAATAATTTTATTATTTTACATAATAGTTTAAAAATTCAAAAAAAAAAATAGATAATATCATATTCAGATCATTCTCAGAGAAAAACACATTGATTTTCAGGTACATCACATGAACACCATAAAAAATACCAAAAATAATATCACAATAACTTTATGTTGTTGTTTTTCTTATTTCTTTTTATAAAGAAATATAAGTGGCCATCCAAAATTTACAAAAAAAAGAAAATTGGCATTGTATTTATGAATGCCTGTAGGCCTAAAATAGAATTATAATTTAGTTCAACAATTTTCAACCAACTCTACCAAAATAAACTCTGCTTGTTTGAAAACATTTCAATTAATTGAAAATTAATAATATAGTAAATGATTCTTTCTTTGTTTCCAGGCAAGATATTTGCTTTGTTTTCTTTTAAGATTGTTGGAAAGGAGCCCTTAAATAACCAATAAAATAAAACATCACTTATAAACATGAAAAAAGTGTTTATATATACATTAAGAAATATAATATAAAAGTTCCATCAGTCACTTACAATTTAACAAGAAATTAATATTGAGAAAAAGTAAAAAGAACAAGTTGTTACAAACAATTGTAATAAAAGAGAATAAACAAAAAATCATAAAAATTCAACAAAAAAATGGAGATATTTGAAAATATGCAGAATGAAATCTAAACAATAGAAATGGAGATCAACAAGTTAATTTGCTGGGGAAAATAGAGAAATTTGAGGTTTTGAAAAATTTAACAGAAGTAGAAACAAAGCATGGAATAATATATAAATGTGCGCCAAATATTTTGAAAGTACATGAAGCTATTCTGATGAAATATTTTTGTAAAAACTAAAAAGCTAACTTGAGTTTTGTACAAAAACATATTGTATGTTTTGGAACAAAATATTTTGCTGCTATTTTAGTAGGTTTGGCTATGATTTCAAGAATGTTCCACTTGCTTTATATCAAATATACTGACAAATTTCTTACATTCATGTTCTTTACAGTTCAACCAGAATAATATACAATAATTTAACAATCCACAGACTACATTGTATATAGCTTTATACACTTAAATCCCAACCCAAATTTTTATGCCCCCACTTCGAAGAAGAGGGGGTATATTGCTTTGCACTTGTCGGTCCGTCTGTCCATTGGTCCGTCTGTCCGTCGGTCCGTAGACCAAATGGTTTCCGAGTGATAACTAAAGAACCCTTAGGCCTAGGAACTTCAAACTTGGTATGGTGATTGGTCATGACCAGTTGATGACCCCTATTGATTTTGGGGTCAAAGGTCAAGGTCACATTGACCTTGCATGTTAAAACGGTTTCCGATCAATAACTAAAGAATGCATAAGCCTAGGAACTTCAAACTTGATATGGTGATTGGTCATGACCAGCAGATGACCCCTATTGATTTGGGGTCAAGGGGTCAAAGGTCAAGGTCACATTGACCTTGTAGGTAAAAACGGTTTCCGATCAATAACTAAAGAACCCTTATGCCTAGGAACTTCAAACTTAGTATGGTGATTGGTCATGACCAGCAGATGACCCCAATTGATTTTGGGGTCAAGGGGTCAAAGGTCAAGGTCACATTGACCTTTTAGGTAAAAACCGTTTCCGATCAATAACTAAAAAACCCTTAGGCCTAGGTACTTCAAACTTGGTAAGATGATTGGTCATGACCAGCAGATGACCCTTATTGATGTTAGGGTCAAGGGGTCAAAGGTCAAGGTCACATTGACCTTGTAGGTGAAAATGGTTTCCGATCAATAAATAAAGAACGCTTAGGCCTAGGTACTTCAAACTTGGGATCATGATTAGTCATGACCAGCAGATGACCCTTATTGATTTTTGGGTCAAGGGGTCAAAGGTCAAGGTCACATTGACCTTGTAGGTAAAAACGGTTTCCGATCAATAACTAAAGAACGCTTAGGCCTAGGAACTTCAAACTTGGTATGATGATTGGTCATGACCAGCAGATGACCCTATTGATTTTGGGGTCAAGGGTCAAAGGTCAAGGTCACATTGATCTTGTAGGTTAAAACCGTTTCCGATCAATAACTAAAGAACCCTTAGGCCTAGTGACTTCAAACTTGGTAAGATGATTGGTCATGACCAGCAGATGACCCCTATTGATATTGGGGTCAAGGGGGAAGGTCAAGGTCACATTGACCTTGTAGGTAAAAAACGGTTTCTGATCAATAACTAAAAAACTCTTAGGCCTAGGAATTTCAAACTTGGTATGATGATTGGTCATGACCAGCAGATGACCCCTATTGATTTTGGGGTCAAAGGTCAAGGTCACATTGACCTTGTAGGTTAAAACGGTTTCCGATCAATAACTAAAGAACCCTTAGTCTTAGGAACTTCAAACTTGGTATGATGATTGGTCATGACCAGCAGATGACCCCTATTGATTTTGGGGTCAAGGGGTCAAAAGTCAAGGTCACATTGACCTTGTAGGTAAAAACGGTTTCCGATCAATAACTTAAGAACCCTTAGGCCTAGGAACTTCAAACTTGGTATGATGATTGGTCATGACCAGTAGATGACCCCTATTGATTTTCGGGTCTAGGGGTCAATGTCATAGTGACCTTGTACTTAATGACCGTTTCTGACCAATAACTCAACAACTCAAGATGCCTTGGTTGATATTTTTATGTGCTTTTTGTATACACATTTGAAGGTCTTATGTAATATAACAACTTGGCTGTCATTAATGAGGCCTATGTGATTCATAAAATTTATGTATATATTATTTGATAAGATTTATGATAACTTTAATTGCTGCACACAACCTATGGGGTCACAATAATTATTACCTTGTGACTAATCATGACCAGTAGATACTAGATAACCCTTATTAATTGCTTGTTCACTGGGTCAGAAGTCATGCATAATAACCTGATCACATGACCAATTGGCTGCCGATAGGGGGCATACATGTTTTACAAACATATCTTGTTTATTTATAATGTGAATAATGAAAACTTCACTATAAGACTTTAAATTTATCAGACAGTTACGTCCCGTTGGGGACAGTTATGTCCCGTTGGGGACAGTTATGTCCTGTTGGGGACAGTTATGTCCCGTTGGGGACAGTTATGCCCCGTTGGGGACAGTTATGCCCCGTTGGGGACAGTTATGTTCCATTGGGGACAGTTATGTCCTGTTGGGGACAGTTATGTCCTGTTGGGGACAGTTATGTCCTGTTGGGGACAGTTATGTCCCGTTGGGGACAGTTATGCCCCGTTGGGGACAGTTATGTCCCGTTGGGGACAGTTATGCCCCGTTGGGGACAGTTATGCCCCGTTGGGGACAGTTATGCCCCCGTTGGGGACAGTTATGCCCCGTTGGGGACAGTTATGTCCTGTTGGGGACAGTTATGTCCTGTTGGGGACAGTTATGTCCCATTGGGGGACAGTTATGTCCTGTTGGGGACATTATGTCCCATTGGGGACAGTTATGTCCTGTTGGGGACAGTTATGTCCTGTTGGCGACAGTTATGTCCTGTTGGGGACAGTTATGTCCTGTTGGGGACAGTTATGTCCTGTTGGGACAGTTATGCCCCATTGGGGATAGTGATGTCCGTTGGGGACAGTTATGTCCCGTTGGGGACAGTTATGTCCTGTTGGGGGACAGTTATTGTCCCGTTGGGGACAGTTATTGCCCCGTTGGGGACAGTTATGCCCCGTTGGAGACAGTTATAAATTCCTGTTGGGGACAGTTAGATGGAAAATCTCTGTCAAACCCATACAGTCCATTCCAAGCAATTTGGGTCTAAGGTTATTTTTGGAGCAAAAACGAGACAACTTGACTAGGTTACAAACAACTAAAACATTGTTTAAAGGTATAACATTTGTTATAAGAAAACTTTAAATTGCTTTAAATACAACAAATTGTGGATTTTTTTATATCAACAACACTTTTTACCCAGGCCATCCTTAAAAAAATGTTTGTTTGCAGTAACCCGACCCAGTTTTCAAGGTGGGTAGGTAGGTGGATTTTTTTTTTTTTTTTTTTTTTTATTGAACTGTACTCCCAAATAAACATGGAATTTCAAAATGCTGGACAATATATGCTTTGATAATCTGGTAACAATTAATAAATTGATGACTGAATTCTAATTTAATAAGAACTAATGTGATTTTATTTCTTCTATTAACCTTTAAAAGAACGAAAACAAAGCACAAGGCATAATTTTCTGATTAAAAAAAAAAAAATTATTCAGACCATGAAAAAAAAATTTGAGTAGGGGCAAATTTTGTGAGTCGGTTGCGTTACTGCAAAAACATTTTTTTAAGGATGGCCCCATTTTTAATTGCTTTGATTGCAACTTTGGTTGTTTTACTTTTTTTTATTCATACCAACAAATTTGTTGTTTTATTTTTTTTTTCATACCAACAAATTGTTTTTTTTTCTTTTTCTTTGTTAATTATCAACAAATTTTAACCCAGTCATAAATAAACACTGTAATTATACAGTATAAAATATGAAATGCTTATAAAAAAACAATTAAGTTGATAAGTGTTTATATAATATAGACTTACAAAAAATTACATAATACACTGGCACCACGTTACAATACTTAAGTTGGGATCCAAGGTCTCAACATCATGATATAAACAAGTTATAATAATTATAATGCTCATCACTAGATTGGATTGATGATAGGTTGAAATTTATTGTATTAATTACATTACCCACTAACATATCCCACACAATGGTAATTTAGTTTTGTTAAATTTCAATAAATAGCCAATATTATTATCTTCTTAAATCATACTGCACAGAAGGGCATGTTGGCCTGGTTCTACATTCAATAAGAACAATAAGGGATTACACAGGTTTAAATGTAGCTATTAAAGATAATAACTCCCGAGATATTTGTAATGAAATTTTTCAATGTGTATAACTCACAGCCATATTTTTCATACAACATTAATAGAAAGCTGTTGGTGTAGACCCTTGTGTTACTTTGAAGTTTGGAACACTCAAGGTAAGCCAAAACCATCTTTCCTGCTTCAGCCTGCCCTACCCTATACTGTGTCTGTGTGCAGTTTAACCAGACAAACAAACATGATTGTAATCTGAACATTAGAAATGAGCACTACCAAAATGCAGAGGGAACAGGTAATTTCTCGATTAATATACTTGAATAAATTTCACTCATAAATGCCATACAATATCTTCACACTTTGGATGTAAAGGGTCAGTTTCTTTAGTTTCTATCAGTTCTTCATTTTCACTGACCATTGTGTCAGATCTGTTGTTAAAATCAAATTGTTCATCAGCAATATAGTCAGTGATAGTTTCATTTTTATTTTCTTCCCCATCCATCATAATATTTACTGCTTCAGAGTGTTTATCAGTTTCACCAACACAGTTTTCCTTGCTGTCAAAGGCGATGTATGATTCACCATTCCTATCAATGTCATCTTTATCATGGTCTACCTCCTGACTTACCATATTTTGTTGTGCAGTGTCATTATCAGTCTTATCTATTTTAATTTGAATGTAATTTCTGATGTTGTTTCCAATAATCTCTTTATCCAAAAGTTCTTTAGTAATGAAGGATGATTCATCAGTTATTTCTAATTCATTTCTAAACAACTTTTCATTATTATGGTTGTCAAATGCTTTTTCAAACACTTTGTCTTGCAGACTATCAGGGCTGCTCACTGTATCATTAACTATTGTTGGATTTGTATTTCTTCTGAATGATGTGAATGACAGATGATTGTGGCGAAACTCCTCCTCGTTTAAAGATGATCTGTACCTCGGGAATAACTTGTAAAACACAACTTTGTAGCCACGTTGAACTTCACGAAGACGAATTGCATAAATCAAAGGATCCGCCAATGAATTAAACTGTAGGAGCAGAAACAAGATGTCATTTATAGTAGTGAATCTTTTAACATTCATATAGACATAAAACCTGTCTGTTTTCAATTTTATATACATGTACACTTGAAAGATCCCGTCGGGAGCCCAAAATAACGTAAATGTTCCGATAATAAGCAATGTAGTCACAATTGCTTTATAGCTATGCATTTCATCTTGATGCATCATTCGGTCTCTATTCATTAATTGTTTGACTAAGGTGTAAATTCTGACGTAAATCACTACAATAGCAAGAAGCACGAAGAAAATTACGCCAATAATAATCAGTTCAATGTCGAACTCGTCGTTTGATACTACGATGCAAAATGGTTGTTTCATTTGTCCTTTAGTCACCAGTCCAACTATCACTTCTGTTAGACCCATAATCAAGCTGAATACCCATATAAAAATGATGAGACAATTCCCACGAAATTTGGACATAAAACGTCTGTAATGAAGAGGCTTCATAATGGCTAAGTTATGATCTATGGCCATCACAAACAAGTTTATAAGTGTTGCAAGAAGGGCTGTGTCTAAAATTAGACGTTTGGTCAGTTTTGTACAAGCATCCCATGATGTAAATATGTACATTAAATTGTGTAAGAGTATGGCGATGAGAATAAGGCTGTCCGATACACCGAGACTGATGATTAGTTTAGAATGTGTCGACTGACCATGTGGTATGTGAATGGTCGCTATTATCGATAGACAGTTTGCAATTAGACCAAGCACACATATTATAAAAGAAGTCACTTCAATAGGATTTGTGAAGATTTCAGAAGCTCTGTCAGCGGTAGTACTGATCTGGTCAATTGTTGCAGCATCCGCAATTGAATACTCTCCAGTGTCGTTGGTTTCCATTTTTCACATGTGGTTATCTGAAATTACAATTATATAAATGTAAAACTATGATGGTCACCTCATATTGTTCTCATAAACTAACTCACCATGCTCATATTTAGCTGGACTATTTGATAAGAATAAATAGAGCTATCTATAAGTCACCCGAGCGGCAGTGTAACCACTTATGTTTAAAGTTTTTGTACCACCTCAAAGAATTTCAAAGTCCATTGACATATGGTTTTGAAACTTTGCACAATTGTTCACCATCATGCCCCCAACCTGTAAAACAGGAGGAGTTAACTCTATCAAGCATTTTGACAGAAAAAATGCCCCTTTTTCCACATAGAATTTATGTTAAAGTTTGCATACACCTCAGATATTTTTATATTCCATTGACATCTGGCCTCGAAAGAAGTTTTATACAATAAATTATAAATTTTATACACTTCTTTGAGTCCATGATAGGACTCTCGAAGGCCTATAACTGTCACATGGATTTGAAAAAAAAGTTATTGTTAACATAGAAAATTTTACATTATCAAGGCTCTTTTTGCTATCAGTAAAAAATTTGTGAATAGTATAAGCCCTTAATATTGTAAAGGTGATAATTTCAAGACCTATTGCATAAGGGATGATAATTTCTGTGATGGCTTTTTATACCCCCGCACAACAAAGTTGTAAGGGGGGTATACTGGAATCAGATTGTCCGTCCGGCCGTCTGGCCGTCTGGCCGTCCGGCGTCCGTCGGTTTTTTCTTGTCCGCCCAATAACTAAAGATTCCTTTGACCCACAGTCTTCATATTTGGCATGGGGGTTAGTCTTGATTAGTAGATGACCCCTATTGATTTTGAGGTCACCAGGTCAAAGGTCAAGGTCACAGGGGCCTTGACTTCAAAAAGCTTGTCCGCCCAATAACTTAAGATTCCTTTGACCCACAGTCTTCATATTTGGCATGGGGGTTAGTCATGATAAGTAGATGACCCCTATTGATTTTGAGGTCACCAGGTCAAAGGTCAAGGTCACAGGGGCCTTGACTTCAAAAAGCTTGTCCGCCCAATAACTTAAGATTCCTTTGACCCACAGTCTTCATATTTGGCATGGAGGTTAGTCGTGATAAGTAGATGACCCCTATCGATTTTGAGGTCACCAGGTCAAAGGTCAAGGTCACAGGGGCCTTGACTTCAAAAAGCTTGTCCGCCCAATAACTTAAAGATTCCTATGACCCACAGTCTTCATATTTGGCATGGAGGTTAGTCGTGATTAGTAGATGACCCCTATTGATTTTGAGGTCACCAGGTCAAAGGTCAAGGTCACAGGGGCCTTGACTTCAAAAGCTTGTCCGCCCAATAACTTAAGATTCCTTTGACCCACAGTCTTCATATTTGGCATGGAGGTTAGTCATGATTAGTAGATGACCCCTATTGATTTTGAGGTCACCAGGTCAAAGGTCAAGGTCACATATTTGGCATGGAGGTTAGTCATGATAAGTAAATGATCTGTATTGATTTTGAGATCACTGGGTCAAAGGTCAAGGTCACAGGGACCTTGTCAAAATAAAGCTTTTCCTCTCAATTGCTTCAGAGTGCCTGTCCAGAGTGTATTGATTTTGACATTTTCACATTTGAAGCATGTAGAATACATAACTTAGCAATGCACTGGCTAATAGTAACCTCAGATTTGGCAGGGAGGTTGTCCTTGAGTTCTAAATGGCCACTGTTGATTCTGACAAAGTGGTATGCGGGGGTATTCACGCCATGATAGTGGCAGTTCTAGTTAACTTAGAAAATATCTAATTATACCCCCAAAAACGAAGTTTGGGGGGGTATATAGGAGTCACCCGGCGGTCGGTTGGTCTGGCGGTCAGTCTGTCGGTCCAGACCACCGTTGCATTTTCCTTGTCCGGAGCTTAACTTGAAGACTAATGGTTGGAATTCAATTTAACTACATACAATGGTCAAGCACATTGAGAGGAAGTGCAGTGCACAAGAACCATAACTCTATCGTGACTAATTACAGAGTTATTGCCCTTTGTTACTTTTCCTTGTTCAGGGCATAACTTGAAAACTACTGGTTGGAATTCAAAACAATTTCATACAATTGTCAAACACAGTAAGGGGAAGTGCAGTGCATAAGAGCCATAACTCCATTTTGACAAAATACAGAGTTACTGCCCTTTGATACTTTTCCTTGTCTGGAGCATAACTTTAAACATACTGGTTGGAATTCAAAACAACTTCATACAATGGTCAAGCACAAAAAGAGGAAGTGCAGTACACAAGAACTATAACTCCATCTTCAATATTTATAGAGTTATTGCCCTTTGTTCCTTTTCTTTGTCTTTCTGGGCTTATTACAGAGTAATTCAATAAAACTTTATCAATTGCCAACCACATTGAAAGGAAATGCAACATACAGGAACCACAACTATCTTTAATTGCCCACAACCATAACTCTATATTTCAATTATTTTACAAGGTATTCTGTTACTAGTAACATCCTCATTTCCGAAGCAGTCTTGTGGGGGTATTAATCACATTTAGTGATAGTTCTAGTTGTATCAAAAAATGATAAACACCTCTTGTTTAAAAGGGTTAAAATTTGTGATTGTGGTATTTAATTACAAAAAAATAACATAGCATGCTTTGGTACTGAAGTTTGCACGCTTTATTATCAATTAAATAATGTCTTAATACAGTATGAAGAACTCAATGCAAAACAAAATTTATTTTAACATTTTTTGTTGTTTGTAAGTTATTTATAGACCACTTTAAAAGCTTTATAAGAGACAAACACTCCACTTGACAAAAATTTATTAGCTAATTTGTTGTTTATAGACCTTTATTAAAGCAGATTAGAGTTATTTATAGACATCTTGATCAGTCTTTAAGTTATTAACAGTTCATTTGGACAATCTGTAAGTTATTAACAGATCATTTTTGGCCAAAGAGACACCTGCAACTCTGTATTTATATCATGATATTGTAGAAGATTATATTAAAGAGAAATTCGGTTTCTCTAGAGTAATTTGGTATTGATCAGGGGTGCCATGAGTATCTCTAGAAGACATCATGGAAATCTCTTTTAGCCGATTATTAAAATCTTGTAATTGTATTATTACAAAAATTACCTTAATGTAGACTTTACTACATCAGACAAAATCTGTTTTACATCAGATATTTCGTTTATTCTATGAACTGTTGTGTTTTATGGAGTAATTTATATGTTGGGCTTCATTATTATGAATTGTTGACTTACTGTATGTTAAGATTAAGCAATTTTGTCCCTATATTCTTTCTTATGCAATATCAATTAAAAGCTTAATTAGCACACCAAAGTTTGTTAATTATCAATCAATTTAAATCATGTTTATCATCATTTATGTGAGATTAATTGAGTGATGGTGATACTACAGACTTTCCAGCTCTTGCCATGCAGTTACTGAGACCTGTCCCTGAGATACCCTCATTGTTGTATTTTAGACATGAATAACTTGAAGAATAGGATGGGCAGCATGTAGCGTTGCACTTGTCCGTCCGTACGTACGTCTGTCCAAGCGCATGAGAGGGTATATGTTGGGTACTAAATACCCAACAACTACCAATCCTACTCACACCGTATGTATTGTTGGGTATTTTTATTGAATTTTGATGTATTGTTGGGTACTTTTTGAGCTCGACTATTCGATAAGAATAAGTAGAGCTATTGTAGTCACCCGAGCATTGGCATCGGCGTCGGCATCGGCGTCAGCGTCGGCGTAACCACTTATGTTAAAGTTTTTGTAATACCTCAAATATTTTCAAAGTTCATTGACATATGGCTTTGAAACTTTGCACACTTGTTCACCATCATGACCCCAACCTGTAGACAGGAGGAGGTAACTCTATCAAGCATTTTGACAGAATTATGCCTCTTTTTTGACTTAGAATTTACGTTACAAATTTTTGTAATACCTCAAATATTTTCATAGTCCATTGACATATGGCCTTAAACCTTTGCATGTACTTGTTGACCATCATGACCCCAACCTGTAAACAGGAGGAGGTAACTCTATCAAGCATTTTGACAGAATTATGCCCCTTTTCCGACTTTGAATTTACGTTAAAGTTTTTGTAATACCTCAAATATTTTCAAAGTTCATTGACATAAGGCTTTGAAACATGTTGAAATTTTATACTCTTCCTTGAGAGCATAATAGGACTCTCTCCAATTCCTAAAACTGTAATATGGATTTAAAGAAAAATTTTGCCTTTTATTTTACTAAGAAAATTTAACTTTTAATCAAGGCTTTTTTTACTATCAAGCACTAAGAATAGTCGAGCGTTGCTGTCCTACCGACAGCTCTTGTTACACAGTAAAATACCCAACAAGACTACAAATGTAAGGACGTATGTCCGTCCGTACGTCCCGAAATCTTGTGAATGCAACTCCTCTTAAACTGGATGGCAGATTTTGCTTAAACTTCCAGGGATGAACAACCTTAATGTGAAGATGGAAGTAAAGGAAGGAATTTTTGCTGCGACCAAATTTAACAGAATTATGGCCTTTTGTTGATTTTTTCACTATATACTATGTAGAAATTTTGTGAACACAACTCCTCTTAAACTGGATGGCAGATTTTGCTTAAATTTCAAGGGATGAACAACCTTAATGTGTAGATGGTAGTAAAGGAAGGAATTTTTGCTGAGACCAAATTTAACAGAATTTATAATGGCCCTTTGTTGATTTTTTCACTATATACCATATGTATGTTGTCAGTGGGGGCATCCATGTCCTTTGGACACAGTTCTAGTTTCTATTACATAAGTACTTGAGAAACAAAGTTTGTTATTTCAAATGATTTTGTAACAAAAGGATACAGCTCTATGTACAGTATGTGGGTGGGATGATAACCCGGGTGTAGATTTTCCAAGGTTTTTGGCTCAAAATCCTTGGAAAAAAACCTCGGAGTATTGGAACAAGAAAATGCAAAACTTTGCTATTAAAAAAACCTTGGAAAATAGGGAGAGGGTGAAAAACCTTGTAAAAAATTTCCGAGTTTTTATTAAAAAAACCTCGTAAAAAGTATGACCTCGGAGTATTGGAACGATTTCCAAGGATTTCAGAATAAAAACCTCGTTAAATAATTTCCGAGGATTTTTTTTAGAAAACCTTGGAAAATGAGTGACCTCGGAGTATTGGAACGATTTCCAAGGATTTTTCAAGTGTTTCCGTGGTTTGTTTTCCAAGGTTTTTAAATGAAAACCTCGGAAAGTTTCTCACAACTGGGAATACTGTTATATTTTCGAGGATTCTTACTTAAGGGCATCAGAGAATTTTCCAAGGTTTATTTGAGCAAAAACCTTGGAAATTTCTAGAATATCCATGGAAAATAAGAAAATATAACATCCAATGAAATATTCTGAAAAGAGCAATTATATTGTCCTTTTAAGGAATTAAGAAACTTCTTTATAATAATACAGAGCAAAAAATGATCACATGACTCACTGAAACATTTAATGTCAGTGTGAAGTAAATAGTAATGCACTACAAATGAAAAGTAAAGTTAGTTATAGTCTTTAATGGTAAATATTACAATCAATGTTCAGTTATAATTTTTTGATATCCGGCTATATTTTAATGTATTCAAATATCTATCTTTTGAATTCCTGTTCACTCTCCATGATTTTAAAGTGTCCCTTAGTTTTTCCCTCACCATCACAGGGGTCACATGTGGAAAATGCTCCAGGATACAATTCCTGAAATAAATAAAGTAAATATTTAATAAAGTACAGCCATTGAAAGAAGTTAGAAAAACAATTATATAAAATCACCACTGGGCGCTTCCCTCTCCATGTGGTCAGGATCAAAGACTTCAAACTACTTGCCTTACAACATTGTATTTTTGACTCCCGGTGAAGCCCAGATGGGCTTCTTCCCTCTGAGGGAGCTATCCAGCCCAGGATTAAGGAACACCTGTGGTTATACTCAGGACAGTTCAGTATGTGTAGGCAATCAGAATTACATCATTTAATTTCTTTTTTATTAATCCATAAAAAAAATGATACGTTCCTTAAACGTTTCCATAGACAAAATATCAGTTCACTGTTGATATATATTGTTTTAAAAAATCAGCACTTTTGTGAAAAGAAATACATCTTTTGAGTGATCCAAAACTACTTGAATGACAAGTTGTTTAAGACCTTTGCTTAAAATGAAGGCTTTAATATTTTCAAATGACCTTTTCTGTAGTTACTTTTAAATGTTTGTCTACTGTTTTGAAATAGTGAATTTAATTTTTTTCATGTTGATTTCTATTTTTTCTTCATCAGTACTTTAAGTGTTAGGATTTCAAGAAAACTTTGGTAAGCAGTGTGACAATTCTGCGATGTTAAGAAAAGAAACGATGTCTGTTACTATTATTTTAGATTATGTCATACTGGATGTTACAACCTAAAGCACTCCAAAAATATTGCAAAAAATAACGCTTTTCATAAGGTGATTCCGATTGCCTTACTAATTGTATCTGTCTGCTCAAAGTGACATCTGCATCAATAAAGCTGGAGAGTCATCATGTAACATTAACAGCATTTCCAACAAAGTATCAAGAAAAAATCAGTTCCAGAAACCTTCATTCATTCAAATTTCAAATTGAAACTTTCAAAACCTAGTTTTAAAACAAAAACATACTGTAGTATATTCCTTGAAGCCTTTCCTGGTCTACAGTTGGCTTCCTTTATCACTTGACTTTGAAGGTGCCAATGCCAATGACATTCCAGTATATTCCTCTGCTTTATACTATGATAAAACACAGCAAAGCTGGATAGTTTGGAACAGTCCTGCAAACTTGCTTACAAGCTGACTCTGTAATTAAAATTTGTAGATTCAAATAATAGATGAAAGATGAAAGTTTATAAATAATGTCATCATAGTTTAATGCACTCATCTTGTTCAATACAATCATAGACAAACATAGCATTTATACTCATAAAATATCCTCTAAACAATTGTTACAGTATTTAAACTAGCTTACATTTAGGTTAAAAATATAGATCTAAAAAAGTTTGTATTTAATACTTATTTGAAAAAAAAAAAAAACAACAGATTTCATGCATAAATGTATATAAAATTATTTACCTGAACATTTTAACTATCTTGTTTCTTTTGTTTATCTTCCTGTCCCAGGTCATTGATCTTTAGGTTCAATTACAACAACCAAACATTTCCTGAATCTTGTCACACTTAGATAAATGTTTTCTTTGAAAATTCCAAAATATGCTCCCTAACATTAATAAAACAAGATATCTCCAAAATCGCTTAAAATAAATCCAGGTTTGCACTATTTCCAACTATAACCACTTGACCCATTAATGTCTGAGATTCAAATTTTTCAACAGTATAACTGAAGGGGCAATCATAATGTGAAACAGGGGTGATCCCAAAATATCAAAGCCTGATCATCATTTTTTTTGGACATTTATTGAAGGTACAAATATATCAAATGATAAATAAAAGTAAAACTTGAAAATTATAATAAGTTCTTGAAAGAGAATCACAGTTGCAGTGTCATTTTAGACTGTTTTGGATTGTATAAAAACCCAGATTCCCCCTGAATAATCACATGGAACAATCTGGTCTATCCCAGAATGCTCAATGAGAAGATTGATCATGCATAGATAAAGGGAACCACCTGGGGTGCCATTAGTTTTATCTGATCAGTGTGTTATATTCTGTGTGTGAAATCTTAGTGGATGCAGTATTTATTTATCCTAATTATAAGAAATTAACAAGCATACTGGTTATTATATTTCATACATTCAATTGTACATAATTATATTTAAAGGACAATTAATAACTATTTATGTTTATTGTACACATAATTAATGGCAGAGTAAATTGTAATCTGAATGTATGTCACAGACTTGCTTAGTAGAATATACTATTTTATATGGCATAAAACATATATTAAAGATTAATAGCATTCTTATTTCAGTGTTGCTTACAGGCTGTCAAGAAACCCTAAGTTAAGTCTATATATAGAAAGAAACTGCAGGAAAAATACTGCTGCATTTGGAAACTAATAGACATAAACACTGATTGTTTCTTTTTCTATAATTATAAGTTTTGCTCTTTTATCTATTCTTAAAAATGGAGAAGATATCATTCTAGTAACAATAATTATAAATAATAAAAAAAAATATGAAAATAAAAAAAATAAAATTTTCAAGTCTTTCTGATCATCGGTTATTTGAATAATCTTTATCTTATCATGATTAGTTACAATACCTTTATAGCCATGAATAAAAGGCATTTTATGGCAACAAGGAATTTACATTGTATTTAACTTTTCCATGTTTTCACACTTAAATTTTTTAATTGATTCCTCCCCAAAAAATGGCTTCAGAAGATTAAAGTACAAATTTATTGAAAAGGAAGTGGCCATTGACAATGTCCATACTAAAAATTGATTCCCTGGACCAAATCTCTCCTTTCCATGCTGTTGGACAATTGTTTTCTCTGACCATGGATTAAACAATATCCATTGGCAATCTACAGTCAGGTTGTTATCTTAGTTTGCTTTAACTGTTGATTATTGCTTTTGATGCCCATTATAAGTTAAATCATGATTATGTCTTAATATTTTCCGAGATGAAATTTAGTTAAGTTCAATTATCCGAGGTCATTTCCGAGCTAAATATTGGCAAAGTGTTTCCAACAAATTTTACGTAAATTTTCTAAGTTCTTTTCCGAGCAAAAAAATGACAAAGTTCTTATTTCCAAGCTTTTTCCGAGCTGATTTTTGGCAAAGTGTTTAATTCCGAGGTAGTTTCCAAGGTTTTCTTTATTTCCAAGGATTTTTATACAAAAACCTTGGATAAAGTTTCCAAGGTTTTAATAAAAACCTCGGAATTAAAAAAAAACCTTGTAAAACTGGTTTATTTCCAAGGTTTTTGAAGCAGTTTCCATGGTTTTTTTCATAAACCTCGGAAAATCTACACCCGGGTAAAACAATTGTTACGTACATATGTATGTACTGAGTTATTGCGCCAATATTAGCGTCACATTTAGCGTGACGCGCCTTTTTATATGTTATTGTATTGACGTCATTATAGGAGTTGACTTCCGGTAATCGATAATAAAACAACGTTATTGAAGAACCAGTGCAATATTTTGATTATTTAGTGTTTACACAACATTTTGGTCCCGCGAACCGGATAACACTATGGCAACAAAATTACGTTCTATACAGAAGGGTCACAAAGGCGCAGTTACACGACTCCTGAACAAATTCGAGATAATTCAGCGGGAGGCAGCCGATTACGAGGAACTTGTGACGATTATTGACTCCCTCAAACAGAAACAGCAGACGATCACGGAGATTCACGAAAAGATCCTTGATTCTTTTCAAGACGAAGAACAAATAGAAACAGAAATTCTTGAGCATGATGAGCATGTTTACATGTTAAAGACCAAGATACAGAAGATACATGATTTTAGGAAGGTATCAAATTCAAATTTGAACTACAATTCCCCAGCTCTAAACCCTAATGCTCAGCCATTTCAAGCGTCCGTATCAAGCGAAACATCCGAGATTTGTGCGCCAGGTATCAGCGAGAATAGTTCCCAGATACATTTCTTACCGTCCTTATCTCAAAGCTCAGTATATCACAAATTACCAAAGTTGGATTTGCCGAAGTTCAACGGAAATGTCCTTGACTGGTGTTCATTTTGGGATTCTTACGAGTCTGCTATACACACGAATGTTTCACTGAGCGGAGTACAGAAATTCAATTACTTGAAGTCGTGTCTTAAAAATGAAGCTTTGCAAACAATTGCTGGATTTGCTTTAACTAATGTTAATTATGAACAGGCTATTTCATTGTTACATGAGAGATATGGTAAAAAGGACAGAATTATCCAAACTTACATGAAAGCATTACTTGAAGTTCCAGCACCCATGTACACTGTGCAAAGTATTAGAAAATTCTATGATACAACAGAGACATATATCAGAGCATTAGCTTCACTGAATCAGAATGAGACCACATACGGTTCACTACTTACACCGGTTATCCTTCAAAAACTACCGCCAGAGGTCAGAACAAACATTACACGTGCGCACGGGATACAGTCGTGGTCTTTGCGTGAATTGATGAAATGTATACTGAATGAAATCAATATTTTAGACGCTGGAAATTTGCTGAATACCCCTCAAGACTTCATTCCTACAGCAACTTTTTTAACAAAATCTGATTCCAGAAAGCCGGAAAGAAAAAATACATCTATACCAGGCAATTTACGACAACATAGACAGAGATGTGCGTTTTGTAAGGGAGAGCACTCTTGTATAGACTGTGTAAAATTTAAAGATCGTGAACAGAGAATGAAGATAGTGAAGGAAAGAAGGCTATGTTTTAATTGTCTGGGAAACCACAAGATTACAGACTGTAAGTCTAAATTCAAGTGTAAAATATGCTCACGCAGACATCATACTAGTATTTGTGGAGTAGAAATAGCAGCCAAATCTACAGATAAGTATCCTGTTATCAACAATGAGAAAAAGAACTCCACTTCGGTATTACATTCTGCTCACTCTACCACACCAGGTCCTGTATTATTAAAGACAGCAGTTTCCATGGTAACCTCAAAAAGTACCTCCATTTCCGCCAATATCCTATTTGATGAAGGTTCCCAGAGTTCATTTATAAGTCAACACCTAGCCCAAAAATTACAATTGGAGCCCACCGGAAGTGAAACATTATACATGTCGGGTTTCGGAGACACAGAGCGTCGCGTGCGACATTTAAGCAGAGCAACCGTGTATTTAGAAACAGCAGAAGAAAATATTCCTATAAATGTTTTGATAGTGCCTGAAATTTCCATGCCACTGAAATCTTATAACAAACATGCTGGTCACCTTACTTACCTGAAAGGGCTTAAACTCGCACACCCAGTCTCAGGAGATGAAGATTTTGATATCGAGATTCTTATTGGTGCTGATCATTACAGGGACGTTATACAAGATCAAGTTATTAGAGGAGACGGGCCTACAGCTATACTATCTAAAATCGGATACCATTGAAAACAGGTACTCTAATAAATTCTACGTCGATTCCCGTATCCATGATGAACGTTATTACTATGAAAACACAAGATGTTGTAAATTTAGAGAAATTTTGGGAGGTGGAGTCCATTGGAGTTGAACAGAAACCAAACCAACAGTTAAACTTTGAGAAAACAAGAGAGTATCAGGACAATAGTATTACGTACAGTAATGGACAATACATTGCCAAATTACCATGGAAAGATGACCATCCCTTTCTATCAAGTAACGAGAACATAAGCCGACGAAGAACTATGAATGTTATAAATAGATTGAAAAAAGACCCAGAACTTCTAAAGAAATATGGAGATATTATTTACGAGCAGGAACAGAGAGGATTTATAGAGAAGGTTATAGAGCCATTATCTCATAGTATAGACGACACATTAGTCCCGACCCCATTATTACCACGACCAAAAGTACACTACATTCCCCATCATCCTGTGAGAAAAGACTCGACAACCACACCCATTCGTATCGTTTATGATTGCAGTTGCAGATCATCTAAGAATTCTCCAAGTTTAAATGATTGTCTGATGAATATACCACCACAACTTAACGACTTGACTTCAATATTACTGCGTTTCCGGTACAACAAATTTGCTGTCTGCACTGATATTGAGAAAGCATTCTTAAACGTCAGCCTACATCAAGACGACCGTGACGTCACCCGTTTCTTTTGGCTATCAGATCCAAATGATCCAGATAGTTCTCTTCAGATATACCGTTTCAAGTCAGTGCTTTTTGGAGCAACGTGTTCACCATTCATTCTGAACGCAGTTATTATGAAACATTTAGATTTACATCAATGTAACATTACAGACCGAGTCAAGGAAGCGTTATATGTAGACAATATTCTTGCAAGCATACCAGATGAGAATTCACTGTTGGATTTTCTACAAAGACAGCAGACACCTGTTCCAGCAAGCTGGCTTTAATTTGAGATCCTGGAGCTCAAACAACCCAAAATTACGTAAAATTATCCAGTGCGATGAAGTCGGCGACAAGGATACAGTCACAAAGATCCTGGGAATGCGTTGGGATCCTTCAACCGATGAAATGTCGTTTTCGCCAAAGATTTCAAACCCAAGTAATGACTTATTATTAACTAAAAGGGAGATTTTGAAAGAGTCGTCATCAATCTTTGATCCGTTGGGATTGCTCTGTCCAATTACTGTTAGAGGGAAGATGTTGATACAGTTGCTATGGAAAAAAAACTTCGACTGGGATGAGGTTTTACCCGAAAAAATAATTACGGAATGGATAAAGATAAGAGAAGATTTAGTCAAGGCCACCGGAATAAAATTCAGCCGACAATATTTCCCAAAATCCACACACAAAGATGAAATCCTGCATATTTTCGCCGATTCAAGCATTAAAGCGTATGGAGCATGCGCATATCTCGTTTCCGGTAAAGAAAGCATACTCATCATGGCGAAGAGTAAAGTAGCCCCAATTAAGCAGCTTACAGTTCCAAAGCTAGAACTTTGTGCAGCACTTCTTGCAGCAAGACTTTGTCAACATATAAAGTCAGTTATTGACTGTAAAAGTATATATCTATGGAGCGATAGTCAAATCGTGTTGAGTTGGATTTCTTCAGCCAAGAAACAACCGATATTTGTTTCAAATCGTGTAAAGGAAATACAAGAAATGTCTAATGGTTTTCAATGGCAGTATTGCCCGACTCATGAGAATCCTGCAGACCTTTTATCGAGAGGACTTACCTACGAAAAAATTCAAAATAATCCATTGTGGATGCATGGCCCTACATGGCTGACGGATGAGAGAGCATTTCCAAGGAACGATTACCAGTTTGTTGAATATGACAATCCTAAATGTGAAACAACTGTCTTGACAGCCTCAAGAGACTCATTACAAACACCAAATATTATAGAGATTCTAGACTTCCAGAGATATAATTCATATATGAAACTATTACGTGTTACGGCCTACGTCAACCGATTTGTTAACAATTGCAGACGTTCAGAAAAAATACGTGGACCTTTAGAGACACACGAGATGGATGTAGCAGCCAGAGAACTAATAATACATGTGCAACGACAAAATTTCCCAGAAGTGATAAAGTACCTGTTAGAAAACAAATCTAGCAGATCAAGAAGACCAACTATAGTAACACAGCTAGATCTTTTTATGGATGACAATAAGCTAATTCGTTGCGGCGGTAGATTACATAATGCACCGTTACAAGAAAGCACGAGATTCCCGTACCTTCTTCCGTCTAAACGTCAATTTACAGACCTTATCATAAAGGACGCACATATTGTTCAGCTTCATTCCGGTACAGCAAGTACTGTCACATTTCTTCGTCAAAAAGTACTGGATTCCAAGTATTCGTCAACGTGTCCGGAAAATTGTTCGCTCGTGCGTCACGTGCCGCAAGGTAACAGGTAAAGCATATAGTATTCCCGACGCCCCACCTTTACCGAGCAACAGATTGAAACAAGCACCACCATTCACTGTGACAGGGATAGATTTCACTGGAGCATTGACAGTAAAAACACCTCATGGAGATCTACAAAAGGCATATATTTGTCTTTTCACGTGCGCAAATACACGAGCTATCCATTTAGAGATTGTGCCAGATATGACTGTGGAATCATTCATTTTGGCTCTACGGCGTTTCTTCAGTAGAAAATCAATTCCAAAAATTATAATGTCGGATAACGCCCTAACATATATAGCCACTGCCAAAATCCTGAAGGACGAGATTCTTGGAACACACAATATTTCATGGACTTTTATCCCGCAACATGCCCCTTGGTATGGTGGTTGGTGGGAGAGACTTATAGGTATTACATGTATCAGAAAAGTGCTTTGGAAATCATTAATAAGCATGGAAGTTCTTCGTACACTTGTAACAGAAATAGAATGCATTATCAATGACCGCCCTCTTACATATACATATACAGATACCAAAGATGAAGAACCATTAACACCATCACATCTACTATACGGACGAAGGATTACCTCCCCTATTTATCCAGACGACAGAGATCCCACAACAAAGGAATTAACCCAAGAATCGGCCGGTAAATTGTTCAGATTTAAGACTGCGACGCTTGATCATTTTTGGTCAAGATGGAAACACGAATATCTCACATCGTTGCGAGAGTTTCACAGAAAATCTGGTAACCATGGTGACAATATCAATGTTAGTGACGTGGTTCAAATACATGACGAGTATTTACCAAGGAATCGCTGGTCATTAGGAATTATAGAAGATGTAGTAACTGGCGGTGATGGACATATTCGAGCAGCCCGTGTTAGATCCAGACGAGGAATTACTACACGACCTATTGCCAAGCTGTACCCACTAGAACTTAAGTAACATTGTACACGTGATTCACGTGCATTGCCGGCACCAATTTTTCGCGCATGCCTTTAAAACACAAAGTGACATTTGCAATTCGTTATATATAATCAGTGAAACTTTACCGGTTAATTGCAATAAGAGTATAATAACAATGATTTGAAACTAATTGCAATGGTGGTTTACTATCAGAGACAGTTTATGAATTTAATTGATTGATCGAACTTGTAATTTAATTCACTAGATATATCTGATTTTAAAGTTTCTAAGTTACAATACTTCATTTCATTGAATTTCAGTTTGTACAATTATTATTTTATTTAATATGATCTAGAACAAGCATTGTGGCCCCCGGAGTGTTACGTACATATGTATGTACTGAGTTATTGCGCCAATATTAGCGTCACGTTTAGCGTGACGCGCCTTTTTATATGTTATTGTATTGACGTCATTATAGGAGTTGACTTCCGGTAATCGATAATAAAACAACGTTATTGAAGAACCAGTGCAATATTTTGATTATTTAGTGTTTACACAACAACAATAAAAATCTACCCCTCATCGATAGACCAAGATAAGTGTTATACATGTATATCAGAAACCCATTTATATTTAGAGTCCAGACCTTGGACCCCAACTTGAGCGTAGTGTTTAAAGCAGCATGCCTCCAGATTCATGCTAATTTTCATGAAAATTTTGAAAATGTATTTTAAAGTAAAATATTGTGAGGTGAACAAAGAAAGTAATTTACACATTGCAAACCGCACTTACAATCCACGTAAATTACCAAAAAGAGGTCAAAATATACATGATTACCTATACTGCGTTAGTAACGCAGTAGAAACGCAGTGATTGATACTGCAAAATCAGTCAGTAATCGCACATAACATGTTAATAATTAATTGAATATTGAATCTTTTTGGCTTGCAGCCACGGCTGCAAGCCATTTCATATGGAAAACTTGTTCCGGTTAGGTGGTTTTCTGCTTACATTTGTAAGTGCATGATTGAACGGGAAACCAGCTACAATCGTGCCAATCGCAACTTTACGGCCTTTTCCGTCACTCTTCGGATAAATGATAATAGCCGATGTAGTTCCGATTGCAATCGTGACAATTCGGGCGATTCCGTCATACTGCGGAATCAGACGAAGTAATATTACGGAAATCTAAGCTATTTTAGTTACTTCGGTAATCCCAGTTTGTTTATATAAATAGGATTCGTATTTTTACTTGTTTTATTGATTTAAACCGTAATAAATTATAAACGAAATTGTTCCGTTTCAATTCTTTTTCAAGACGCAAAAGTTAATTTCTTTTATAATTGTTTTTTGTCTGTATTAGTTTTATAATACAATAGAGGATGTTGACTGTAGTAGTATTCCGTCTTCAAAGGGTGGTCCAATTCACACAGAATATTAGTGCATGATCGAGTTATATTTAGATCTACTGAACTTGGTGAGGTAATCTAAAAGTAGCCCATGCATATCATTAACCTTACCACGTGATGATCTATAGATAGCGCATCGTATCTGTGAACATGCGTAACGAGGTGGAAATGAAATGTGCACACTTGTTTCCTTTTATTTTCTTTATTAGTTTTAATTATTTTCTTTATTAGTTTTATACAATAGAGAATATATTTCAAATCGTTTTGACAAAAATATTCGTTTTTACAAAAATAAAAACAACTACAGTAAATATGTTGGGATGAAGGCACAACTGTGCAAGCCTTTCCTTTTAAAAGGAAACTTTATTACTTTTCTTAAGATCTTGATACATTTTTCTAAAGATTGAATTTCTTGAAATATTTTGGCTGATCTGGAGGCGTGCAGCTTTAAGGAGTGAAAATGTACACATGGCAGGCTGGCCAGTCCTGGAGGTTTGTAAGTTCTGTCTCAAAGCTCAGGATTTTCCTGAGCTAGAGTATATTTATACCCCCGCGCAACAAAGTTGTAAGGGGGGTATACTGGAATCAGCTTGTCCGTCCGTCGGTTTTTTCTTGTCTGCCCAATAACTTAAGATTCCTTTGACCCTTAGTCTTCATATTTGGCATGGAGGTTAGTCATGATTAGTAGATGACCCCAATAGATTTTGAGGTCACTAGGTCAAAGGTCAAGGTCACAGGGGCCTTGACTTCAAAAAGCTTGTCCGCCCAATAACTTAAGATTCCTTTGACCTACAGTCTTCATATTTGGCATGGAGGTTAGTCATGATTAGTAGATGACCCCTATTGATTTTGAGGTCACCAGGTCAAAGGTCAAGGTCACAGGGGCCTTGACTTCAAAAAGCTTGTCCGCCCAATAACTTAAGATTCCTTTCACCCACAGTCTTCATATTTGGCATGGAGGTTAGTCATGATTAGTAGATGACCCCTATTGATTTTGAGGTCACTGGGTCAAAGGTCAAGGTCACAGGGACCTTGACAAAAAAAAAAAGCTTTTCTTCTCAATTGCTAAAGAATGTCCTGTCCGCAATGTATTGATTTTGACATTTTCACATTTGAAGCATGTAGAATACATAACTTAGCAATGCACTGGCTAATAGTAACCTCAGATTTGGCAGGGAGGTTGTCCTTGAGCTCTAAATGGCCGCTGTTGATTCTGACAAAGTGGTATGCGGGGGTATTCACGCCATGATAGTGGCAGTTCTAGTTGATACTAGTTTCTGACAAATCAAGTGAGATCTGAGTTTGAGGTGAGAAATATTATATTTTATAAACTTGGACTCTCATGTCCCTATACTGGCAATCTGTTAGTGCTTGTTATTTAAGTCTTCAAATTACTAAAATAAACATGCCAATTTCTAAATTCAAAACAGGATGGACAAATTTATTGACCATCTCTTGCAGGAGAAAGATTAAAACAGATGTAAAATCTTTAGATTTACGTCAAAAAAATTAGAATAAAAACCAAAATTTGCACATTGAATTATGGGATGCATCTTTTTAAGTCAGTTAGAAAATAAGAAAGCACGCTGTTTCAAATTAAAGCCAAATAAAAACACTAGAAATGACAGATACCGTAACTCTCTAAATAAAATCAATTTAATCAAACATAATTCAAGCAATTTATTTTGTATTTACAGTTATTTTTGTATTAAAATTGAAGATAATTGATTGAAAAGATATTAATGTATGAAAGCATTTAAAATATATTGACATTATGAAGATTTCGTTGTTTACGTTTTTTGTAGCATGTGCAGATAATGCATAAACTGTATTTAAATCTGGTGAGAGAGTAAACAGGAAGCTGGTGATTTTCATAAGAATCATGCTTCTGTAAATATCACTCATGTTATCATATCACAGGGATGCAGTTAATAATTCATATTAATTTCAAAATTTAAAAAAAAAAAAAAAAAAAATTATGAAAGGGTATGCAGATTTTACAGGCTTGGTTATAAAACAAGTGTAATATTTATACGTTCAAAGATCTTTCAAAGGTCTTTCTTCATGTTTCATGCATTCTGTTTTCCTGAATTTTATATAAGTCATGTATTTTAATGTTTTTCATTTAATTAATGTGTACTGTAAATAATGAAGATTTATGCGGAAACTAATGGAAAAACATTCCAAAGATGAAGCAGTCTTAGGCCAATATTGGCTTAACAATTGTGCTGAGAATTTGTAAAAATTTTAGCCATTAAAAATAGCCGCAAGGGGGCTCGACATGGTTGTCACAATGGCTGTTTGGTGTATGTACCTGATCATGGTCAAGATCAATCTTTAATGTCAAATGCAAAAATGGTTTCAAACAGCTTGTCCACACCATAACATCAATAGCTTAAGTTGAATTTCAAATAACCTGGAACAAATGTTCAACATCATGAGATGGCATGTCACGCCCACATACTGTTTAGGTATTTTTTGTTTGTTTAAGTGTAGGTATGTACAATCATGTTGAAGCTACTCATTTGCATATTCCATGTAATATAATTTTGACAAGAATTGTAAACAGCTGCGTGGGAATATAATGAACAACTAACATATATTCTAGAAAATTTCTATGTCGCTCCCCTAGTGTATTAAAATGTTTGTTTATTTATGTACTGATTTCCCAAATGATTTCTTACAGTGACACAATCTTGAATATTGCAGTATTTTCTAGACAATGAAGTTGTTGTAAAGTGCAAAATTTGAATTTTCAAAGATTTTTGTTAAGTGCATTATTATTGGTGATGACTATATGTCTCAAAATATAAGTTTGAGACTTCAATATCCAGCCCGCCCATGGAATCGGGAGGTAACAGATATTGTTTTAGCGTTGTAGGTCTGTCTGTCCAAATTTTGTTTCTGTGATATTTCTCTGCAACTTCTGGCTGGAATTCATTGAAACTTTATGGGAACCATCAATACCAAGACGAGATGCGCATATCATCGCCTTGTTCCGATCAGACACTTTAACTCGGAGTTATGACCCTTGATTAATTATGTAGTATACATATAGAGCAAAAATCATTTCCGTGCTTTTTTTCTGCAACTACTGACTGGAATTCAACGAAATTTTATTGGAACCATCAATGCTAAGAGGAGTCTATAATGCCCATATGCATATCCTCACCTTGTTCCGGTCAGACCCTTCAAGACATGGTTATGGACCTTGATTACTTATGTAGATCTAGTATGCATATAAAGCAAATATCATTTCTTCGCTATTTCTCTGCAACTACCAGCTAGAATTCAATGAAACGTTATTGGAACCATCAATTAGAATGGGAGATGCGCATATTGTTGCCTTGTTCTGGTCAGACCCTTGAAGACAGAGTTATGGCCCTTGATAAGTTGTGCACTATGCATGTAGAGCTTTATTGCTATTTCTTTGTAACAGCTGAATTGATTTCAACAAGACTTTATGGGAAAGGAAATTTGCATGCCATGATGAATATATAATAAAGCCTTTATGTCTCCAGTTGTTGTGTTATTAAAATAACCAGTACTCAGCAGGAGATGTAAATTCAACAAATTTGCCTTGTTGTTACTGAAATAGTCCCCTTGTGACTCCTTTGCATAACATTTATTTGAATCAATTTGTACCATATATATATATCCAATGTTTTTACATTGCTACAAAAATTTCATTGACTATTATTGTATTAAAATTTTTGTGTAGCTACATATTATTCTAGAAAATAAAAAAATCTGTACAGTATGAAACCCGAGGCAATTCTTTATGATATTTCTTATTTTAAATTGACTCTAAACTCTAAGCCATTTTGATTACAACTGCGAACCATGTGTTCCAATTCTAAAGGACCTGTCCATCATTGTGACTGATGTGAAAGAGAAAATAAAATTGTATAGGAATACATAAGCCTTAAGGGAATAAAAAACTGAAATTGTACTGTTAGGGAATACAGGGGGTAGTAACCAAGGAGGTAATATGATTATGATTGAATAGAGGGATAAAAAAATTCTGAACTCTTGTGAATCTTCATAACAAGAATGAACCCATCAGATAGCCCTAATGTTGAAGTGTATAATACAAACCTATTAATATTTTTGTACCATCTAGAAAGCAATAAATTTCCTGTGGAATAAGGGTATGCTTTTTTGTTGCATTCTTAGTTGAGTGTCCTTTTCTTTGAATTCAGCATATATCTTGTGAACCATTGCAGCCCTAATTAACTATTGCAGCCTTAATTTTGTGAACAACGGCAGCCCTAATTTTGTGAACCATTGCAGCCCTAATTATGTAAACTATTGCAGCCCTAATTTTGTAAACCATTTCAGTCCTTATTTTGTGAACCATTACAGCCCTAATCATGTAAATGATTGCAGCCCTAATTTTGTGAACCATTGCAGCCCTATTTATGTAAACTATTGCAGCCCTAATTTTGTGAACCATTGCAGCCCTTATTATGTTAACTATTGCAGCCTTAATTTTGTTTACCATTGCAGCCCTAATTTTGTTTACCATTGCAGCCCTAATTTTGTGAACTATTGCAGCCCTAATTTTGTTTAACATTGCTGTCCTAATTATGTAAAGTATTGCAGCCCTAATTTTGTGAACCATTGCAGCCCTAATTATGTAAACTATTGCAGCCCTAATTATGTAAAGCTCTAATTTTGAATATGATTTCAAAAAAGACCAACCACACGCGTACATTTAATTATTTTTTATTCAAATCAATTCCGAACAAGTATGTTCTTCGTCAGTGAATAAACAGGAAGTGAATAAACAGGAAGAGATGTCACACGACGTCAACGCCCAAGATGGCGGGAAATATACATTGTTACGTTACGTTATATTAAAATCCATTAAAAAAAAAATAATTAAGATTTTGATATATATATATAAACATTCACGGATTATGAAATACAAGTATTTTCTATATAAATATATATAAAACAATAATAGGAAACAACGTGAATGTTATGTAACGTGTATACATGCATAAACAGATGAAGTATTATTTTTGAAATACATGTAGTATATAACCATTTTATAATGAAATGTCTATGCAAAAGAACCTACGGAAATAATTAAATGTCGTATATAATTTTTGTATTTAATCCAGATGGTGAAAACGTCTTAAGCTTATGAATCCAGTAGGTTTCTCTACATAGACGCTCCATTGCGTCGCTGACAATCTCAAACGGTAAAAATGAAAAGTCATTAAATGAATGATCAATTTAATTAATTTTTTTTTTTTTTTTTTTTTTTAAGCTCTAATTTTGTAAACCATTGCAGCCCTAATAATGTTAACTATTGCAGCCCTAATTTTGTAAACTATTGCAGCCCTAATTATGTGAACTATTGCTACCCTAATTTTGTGAACCATTACAGCCTTTATTATGTAAACCATTGCAGCCCTAATTTTGTGAACCATTGCAGCCCTAATTTTGTGAACCATTGCAGCCCAAATTTTGTGAACCATTGCAGCCCTTAATCTGGTGAACATCTAATTATTAGGCCTAAAAAAAAATTATGTCTGTTTCGGGTAACCCGACCCTACCTATAAAAATGCGCCGACCCTAACTATTTTTTTCCGTTTCTGGACAAAAAAAAATTCGATAGCCAAAGGGAGGATAAATGAGAATTGAAAGCTTGAGACGCTCTGGTAAAACTCTCAGACGATTTAGATCGGTCATTTTTAGTTATACGTGTTTTGATTGGCTCGTGCTGTATTGTGGTCCAATGAATATCACGCTATCGGAAACAAAAATTCTACATGTAGACGATATTTTTAGAAGGGAATTCCTACCGGAAGTATTCTCCGGTTCCGTTTTACATACATTGACATAGAGCGGAACGGGGAACCACGCACGTGTTGCGAGAGAACACTTCCGATTTAGGAATTTCTACATGTGGAATTTATCTTAGAATACAGGCACATAGGACTTAGTGTCACTCGTGGAGGATAAAACCATTTAAAAGTATGTAAAATCCAGTTGTTTGCATGTGTGTTCGTCCCGTTTGATCTCTTTGTTGATGTAGTATTTCATGCGTAAATACCAGGCTACAATGTACATGTCATGACGGTCTCCTCTTTCGGACCTGGGTGATATTTGACTTTCTGGCTTTACTGTGGTAATTTACGTGAAAATAAGGATCTGTTCATAGATAGTTTTGAAAGAAAATTATATATTGCATTGATTTCATGCGAAAACCCGACGATACTACCTGCCGGTGGAAAATTTTGACACCGAGAACGAACATACCCATAATTTTCGTACTCGGATGTTGTCAGTGAAATTTTTTTTTTTAGTAGATCTATATTGATATTTTTATTGCATAAATAACAAGGTTAAACACATTTTAGGTAAAATCAATGCCACTATTTTTATTGCTTTTAATATTTAAAAATTTGAAAAGCTGTTTTGATATGTCCTGTGCCACACTTCAAAATGAATATTAAAACAGTAACATTAAAATGAAAAGGGTGGAAAAAAAACACTGAAGTTACACATTTCAGCTTGATTGGAAAATTGAAAGTGTTACAATTTATTAAACAAGTTCAAGTTCAGACAGTAGTTAGAGGCAAATGAGACCCTAGTCCCACTGAAAATCAAGTGCACTCGAGTATAAAGTATAGCCACAGGTCATATGTACATAGATATTCTGGAGACCTGCAAAGCTTTTCCAGTATATTTTTCTTCCTCTTTTGCATACTGAAACAAATTTTTAGCCAGACTTGGAGTCTGACTCTGTACTGTGCATCATTTTGTTTCATACCGTCCCATTTTCCATGTGTTATTGAGATCTAGTCTTTGATTTTTTTCAGATTTGCCATGGATACTATTAGACGACACTTTGAATGACCTCTACAAAATGCCAATTCAACAAAAAGCTTGGCTATTGTCTTTGATATGTTGACATACATGTATCTGATAGAAAATAAACAGTATTTGATTGACAAGGGTGTCATTTTACAAATAGAAGTGTTTGCACTTTTTATGTGAACCAGTGTATCAAAAGTGCAATTCAGAATTATAGATTTTGTTAAATTGTACCACAGTGTCAAAATATAAACTTTGTTATACTGTAAGAGCTTCAAGATGTCGGCTCTACAATTGTTAATTCAATGAAATGTGCAGTATTTACTGCACGAATATCAAATAGTGAAAAACAAGTCTAGATTTTTTAACTAAAACTTTGAAAGCCAGATCACAGCATGTCATTTTAGCTCTTTTATTGTGCTTAACTCCTACCATGCAACCAATGTAGACTCAGATCAGCAGAATTGAAACCATGCAAGCTGATGAGAATCTGCACTGTTAGCTGTTCAGATTAGAGTCAAACTTAAAGTAGTGCCTGTAGCAAACAAACATCAAAATTAACACATGTTTGGGTATATTGTCTTTATTCAATATTGAAATAACATTAAATCGCATTAAAGCTATGCAGATTTTAATCAGAATTATTGTTTATATGATAAAATATGATAATACAAAGTCAGGCAATGTCAGTAGTGTAGGAAAGACTGCCATGCGCAAGAAAACACTCTGAACTTACGACAGATTTTGAAAAAAAAATAAATAAAAAAAATTTAAAAAAATCCCTACCTACCCTACCTAGCAATTTTGGGAAGGTTACCCTAAACAAACAATTTTTTTTTTTGGCCTTACAGCAAGAGAAATAATTGTGGATATTTAAAGTAACAGAAAAACACTGCTTTTGTTACGAAAAAAATTTGCTCTGGTCTTGTAAAAAGATTCCTAAAGGCCCATGAAGCATTAAATATGCTGTTTATTTATTTTAATACAATGTTTTTTTTTATTTTTCAGAAGCTTTTTGTTTTAGGTTTCATGTTATAGTTTCTAAAAATTACTCATTGGCCATTTAACTGGGCCATCTTTTGCTTCCCCTGCTTTTATGGCAGTAGTTATTGTTTTGCTGGCAGTTAATAGTTATAGTGATTAAGTATTTTGTATGAAAGTCAAAATACTTTGTTTACTCTTTGCTACCTTAAACACAAATTATTTTACCTTCAGTGCTATTTTCTTCAAGTGACAAGCATCTGACATTATCTTAATCCATATAACAACATTAGATACAACCGTGTTTATTCTTTCTACAGAAAGAAAATTGTATTCATTGCTTAGGCATCATGTGTCTTTAAGGTTAACAAAAAAGTTGCTTATTTCACAAAATGATTGTAAACTATATATTCATTGACTGGATTGCGAAACAAAATAAGTTTTCTATTTCAAAAGGGAAAAAATGTGTTTGAAAATTGATACTTTTTAGCTCGACTTTTCTATGAAAAGGGGAGCTATCCTACTCGCCCCGGCGTCGGCGTCGGCGTCGGCGTTGGCGTCACACCTTGGTTAAGTTTTTCGTACCACCCCACTTTATTTCAGAAGTATTACAAGTATGGCTTTGAAACTTACCATACTTGTTCACCATCATAACCTCCATCTACAGACAAGAGTACATAACTCTGTCAAGGTTTTTGACAGAATTATGGCCCTTTTTTGACTTAGAAAGTGTATTGAGCTTGGTTAAGTTTTTTGTACCACCTCACTTTATTTCAAAACCATTGGAGGTATTGCTTTGAAACTGACCATACTTGTTTACCATCACGACCTTCATCAACAGACAAGAGGACATAACTCTGTCAAGGTTTTTTGACAGAATTATGCCCCTTTTTGACTTAGAAAATACATTGAATATGGGTAAAATCCACTTATTGCCTTAACCCTTTGAGATATTGCTTTGAAACTTTTAATGCTATTTCACATCATTACCCCCATCTGTACGCAAGAGAAGGTAACTCTGTCAAGGATTTGTTTTAAAAATTAAGGCCTTTTATCGACTTAGAATCTTGGTTAAGTTTTTAGTACCAGTCCACTTTTTGACTGAACTGTTTTGAGATATTAATTTGAAAGTTGGAATACTTGTTTACAATCATGATTCCCAAACATGTGTCCAGGAGAAGGTAATTCTGTCAAAAGATTTTATTTGAATTATGGCCCTTAACTGTCAATGTTTTGTATTATAGGCAAGCACTAATATGTTATTATGTCATTTACCAAGGTGTTCTGAGTGACGTAAAAATACCTTATTCTCTCAAAGTGGGTTTAATACTATTAAATTTATTTAAGGCTCAACTCAGTTTTTTTTTCTTTCTTACCAGCCCTCTTTTGACTTAAACATTTCAAACTTTGCTGCAGTGTTCAAGGGTATCACACAATTCAGTAAAATAATTCTTCACTAAATATCTTAATGCTCATGGCCATTGTTCACTTTAAAAATACAGAGATTCTTGTATTGCCTTTTACTGCAAAAACTTTTTTTATTGGCAAGCAATAAAAAAGTCGAGCGCGCTGTCTTACGGACAGCTCTTGTTTATAATGTCTTAAGCATAATTGATACTTTTTTATAATGTCTTAAGCATAATGTATAAATGTCAACTACACACAGTCATGCAATTCTTACATTACAGGAAAAAATTGTTGTTTAGTTATATAAACTATTCCATGTTTCTGTGACATTACTCATTGAAGACGTTCAAGTATTCAAGAGTTTTATTGAGGTTGTTATTACTGACTATTTTGTTAAAAGATGATTCTTATAGGAGAGAAAAGTCATTTGGGATCTATTACTGCTAAATAACTATAGTCAGTAAGCTGAGTTTGGGGTTATTATAAGCCAGCTATAATGTATCAATTTTATCTGATAAACCATTCCATGGACTTGGAGTTACATGAAATACAATGTCACTGTGTCAGAAATATAATAGAACAATTTTTAAAAATCATTTATTAAATTTTTTTTACATAAATATTTTACATAAATGACTTGACCTCAGATCAAATTGGCATACACATGATTATTGCTCAGCAATTGAGATCCTTTTGTTTATTATGCCCCCACAGAGTGGGAGCATATAGCGTTGCACTTGTCCGTCACGCCGTACGTCTGTCCGTCCGTCTGTCCGTACGTCCCGAAATCTTGTGAACGCAACTCCTCTTAAACCGGATGGCAGATTTTGCTTAAACTTCCAGGGATGAACAACCTTAATGTGTAAATGGTAGTAAAGGAAGGAATTTTTGCTGCGACCAAATTTAACAGAATTATGGCCCTTTGTTGATTTTTTCACTATATACCATATAGAAATTTTGTGAACGCAACTCCTCTTAAACCGGATGGTAGATTTTGCTTAAACTTCCAGGGATGAACAACCTTAATGTGTAGATGGTAGTAAAGGAAGGAATTTTTTGCTGCAACCAAATTTAACAGAATTATGGCCCTTTGTTGATTTTTTCACTATATACCATATATATGTTGTCAGTGGGGGCATCCATGTCCTTTGGACACAGTTCTAGTTTTTCATAAATTTGAATGGGATTTTCTAGTTAAAAATAATTGATTCATTACCAATAAGACTTCTCCAATGTAAATCAATTTTAAACCAAATAATTTGAATGTGAATATTATCTGTGTATTTCCGTGTGCGATTTTCATATGTGAAAACCTCGTCTAGGGAACAATACATGTCACATTATTATGTAAAATGTGCATAATATTATGTTGGCTCCATGTTTAACCCTCATGGATTTGAAGGGTAAGAATTTTGGCATCAAATGCTGCTATATTATACCATTATGTCTGTATTTCACATATGAAGGTATGATGATGGCTGTTTAGTCATAGTCAATTTCCCTCCTAACATTTGCTTGTCAATAAATTTATTTGTTTTTGCCTCTTTAATAGCAGGAAAATATTATGGTGAGAATATCTTATATTCTTGAACATATCATTGAAAAGCTTGAAATTACATTTACTTGTAATGATCAATCTTCTTTGACAACTGGCCTCTGTGATAAGTTTAACAGCACAAAGCAGAAACAAAATTACAATATTTTCTTAATTATATATGTTACAATGCTTTTAGAGAATGTTAAATACATATTAACATTGTCTAGTAGACCTCTATCAAGATTGTTCAAAAAATAGCCCTGGGGACAAAATTTGTCCAACCAGGCAGGGTGGGGGATCATGAGTTTTCCTGACATTTACAGAGTAAAAGAATCTTTGGTTTAGCAAATGCAAGAGCTAAGATATTTAGAATCAAATATTGTCTAGTCACAGGGAAGCTACCAAGTTTTTCAAATTATGGGCTAAGGATCAATGTTAACCCTGCCTCGGAGGTCATGGTTTTTAGCTCAACTTTAAAACTTTTTAAATAAAAAAAAAATAACTGTAACTTTGTAATTATTGGATGGATTGACTTCATATTATAACAGAACATTTTTTTAGGATTAGACCTTCATGTATACCAAACTCAAATTGACCTTGGCTCTTTAATTACCTTGACTTTGAAGGTTCAATTATTGAATTTTCATTGATTTTTGCCTTAATTGACTGTAACTTGGTAATTAATAAATGTACTATTTTTATAGTTTGGCAAAACAAATTTTGAACAAAAACTTCTAAAAAGGTTGAACTGACCTTGACCCTTGTTTCTTATATGTTTATTGTAAAGATTTGAAATGTGAATGATAATATATAAAGGACAGTTTCAGAAATAGAATTGAATTCTGATATCAGATGACCTACATGTTGACCGAGTTACAAACTTTTGATATGCCTGGAAAAAAAGGCGTCAGTTATGTACCTGGTGGTCCATTTATCAGCCGGTTTCATGTCCGGTCTGTATCTTTTGAACTGTTTGAAGAAATTGAAAATATTTGGCAGCAATGTTTATAATCATAAATGAGACAATGTGCAGAGTACAGGTTTGACCTTTCTCAGGTCATGGTCACACTGTCATTTTGTATAAATTTCAACATTTCCTCTCTGTTCAATATGACACTTATGACAAGACCTGTATGTTGAATAATTCAAATATGACCTTGACCATTATTTGATCTTGTGCCATCAAGGTCAAATTAATTGAAAACTGACTTAATTGGTATTAATTTATTATTAAAATTAATCTACAGATTTGATTCATTCTTGAAAACAATAACTTTTTTTGACAAACGGACTTGTTCAATTGTTCTGATTTTGACCTTGAAATTTTTTTACGTGACTGTGGCCCATTCAAGATCAATTATTGAAATTTACTTAAATTGTCTTAACTTGTTATTTACGTATTCAATTTTATTTATTTTTTGACAAAAGAAACATAAGACAAAATGACATGACGATTTATTCATGTGTGACCTTTGACCTTAAGTTTGACCTTGACTGTCAAGGTCAAATGTGAAATTTAAACTTTATTTGTTACCAAAAAGTTATGTTTTGTTCTTACTCTTTATTGTTGTATAATGCATGAGTCGAAGTTTTTTTTACAAATGCAGTCTTGTTTTTCTTATTCATTCTTGTTTAAAAAAAACTATTTATGACTTGAATTTTTATGAACATTTGGTTATTGGTATGCAAACGTTTTTTGCTAAAAGCAGCTATGTTCTCACCACAATGTGATAACAGATAGATAAGAGGCTGTGAAAGATTTGTTTTGTATTGGCTATTAAAGACAAGCTGGAAATCAGTCAAAATTTCAGAAGCAATTTATCATGACAAAGATAGCATGATAAATTTCTATGTAAAGATACTTGATTCACAAGTTCAGTCTAGACTATGCAATCAAAATATCTCAACTATGTCTTTATATTGGAATTTGTCTTGCGATTGTTAGAGTGGCTTTAAGAGAATTGAAAGTTGATTGAGATCAGCTAGAAGGGATATAAAACAGGATTATATAGGGATATCAGAAATTACTTAAAAGAAATGAAACAATTAGCCTCTGGCTTTATACAACAGATTGGAGAGTTATTGTCTATAAGGTTATAGCACTCTATACTTTCAAACTAAAATAAATACTGTGTTGTTTTCCCCTCTCAATCTTTTATTTTATTGTTTAAAATAAATACTGTATAATGTGCAAAGGAATATGACCTTTTTTTAGCTCTTGTTTATTTAATTGTTAAATTTCTCTTTTGTTATTTTTTTTGGTCAAACATTTGTAACCCTTACTCAATTTTATTGTTTCTAAATAAAAAAGTAAAAAAAAAATCCAAAGTGATATGAGAAGCTATTAAAAAGTTTTGCTATAAATTTATAGCAATCCCTTCAGTCATTTGACTTTGTATTGGTTTTTACATTTCTAATGGGTTATTAATAAAGTAACCATTGGTTCTGATTTAGTAAACATTATAATACATTATATATATTTATATATATTTTTATATTTTTTTTTTGTGATTTACATAAGAGGTGCAGACATAATTGTTGTTATAAACCTTGTCCTCAATGTATAATATAATGGAAAGAAATTCCAAATGACAATACACCACAATGCAATACAGATTTCATCTTACATGAATTAATTAATTGATAAACCAGTGTTTTTAAACATCTATTACTTACAAATTTGAAAGTTATTATCAAGATTATTGTTTTCCATCCTGATTTGTATCAAATAGATAAAAATGGCAATGAACTTCCCTAAAGAGAATTAAGTTTCATGCTGAATACAAATTATGTGTGTTTAATATTCTCACTGATGAAATAGGATATTTCTAGTTTGAATCTTGTCACATATATTCCTAAATCTCGTCATATCTCACATATTAAAATGACAGTCATTGAAGCCTTTTTGACAGCAAGATATATTTATAAAATACCAAAGTGTGAAATTGTAAATTCCATGTTAAGTCTTTAGGGAATCACAACTGGGTAAATGTTGAATTAAATCACTACTTTCAAATTAAATTTTTTTCTTATGTAATCTTAATATGTATCAAGGCATGAAATTATTGTATTTTTCCTAGATCCACTGACCTGTTTTGTTTGTGAATTTTTAAAAAGATTTATTAAAATAATATGCCTTAAATTGATTTGTATCCACTTTTGAACATTACAGTATTTTTTGCCTTAGGCCGTTAACAAAATATTGATCATAATATAAAAATAAAAGTTAATTTTTAGAATTATTACAGAATTTATTTTAGTTAGATTATGTTGGAAAGCTAAAAGAGTTTAGACCCGTTTTTGAATATGTTCCTGAAAACCAACCAGTACTGAGCAATGTCAGTGTATAGTTTCTTGCTCAAGGAAACAAAGGCTTGCCCCTGATGGTGTTTGAACCCTTGACCTGTTGAAGGAGATTAGCATTAACATTAAATAATGAATGACATTGGATGGTCTGTTGCCATGGTGACTTATATTCTGTATCACATATATTAAACTACCAGAATAGTGATATTTTAACTCTTCTGAAAATCATCCATAATATTATAGAAACAACTTTATTTACCATTTATAAATTTCATGAAAATATTTCATTAGATATAGCTTTATAGCCTTTATGACTTAAATATTGTGTAATAAAAGTATTGTTTATTATTGGACATCAAAAAATGAAAAGAAAAATGCTCTTACCATGGGGCTATCCCTCTTTTAAATATTGATAACAGCTGACTTAATATATTAGAATTAATGTTAAGTGTTTCAGTTGCAATAAAAACTAATTGTTTGTATACAACTGTTATCAGATAATCTTTGGCTGACGATAGTCAAAGGTAAATTCAAGTTTCAAGTTTTATTAAATATATCTCAGTATGTAATATACATAGACATGAGAACAAATTCTAATAATACACGTAATCACAGAGGACAACTTTTATTTAAGATCTTGAAGGAATTTATACGAAAGTGAAAAAAAAAAAATCTATTCCGTAATTAATGATATTGATACCAGTCCATTCTAGTCATACTCATGGATTTTAATAATGCGCGACCCGGTCTGTAGATATTTTAATCAGGTTATTTGATTGGTCGATTGATTTACACACCGTGTAAACTCATTAATTATGTCATGTAGGTCAGTCAGGTTATGCAGAAATTGTGTCATTGTGTCAGGATGAGGTTAATATCATGGAAAACGTGGATTTTGTCTGTCTCGGACTTAATCACACGTAATCTGATTAAGGATAGAAGTTGACATCTTCGTACTGGGTTATTAAATGTTGTCTGCGGTCTGTGGAAACTGGCAATAATTCATTTTTGGAATAAATGTGAATCAGTGAACTGTGTCATTTTGAAATTTATTTGATGGATTATTTATAAGAGGGTCCGATTATAAGATGCTCACAATCTCCTGTTGGCATGCATAACAACTGTAGAAATAGGTAAGTGAATTTTATTTTTATTTATTATTTTTGTTGAGTTGTTTACACGTATAGGGATTGTGCATGCCGTCTAATTTGGTGAACAGGCCACTATGTACAGTCCTTTAAACGAAAGCGAAATTTGAAGGGCTGCTGAACTGGCAGTTTTCTTGTCAACAATATGGATTTTAAATATAGTGAGCGCGAATTTTCAATTGAAATGCATTTTCCAAACTACAGTAAATATTTGTTAACATTGAAAATGAATATTTCCTTCAAGTTTTTAAACAAACTTTGTCCTGTACAATATAAATGCATGTTAATGACAGCAAAAAAAATATATAGATTCTATATCCGAAGTATTATGGAAAATTAAATGGTAAAGAATTGTATAAATATTTTCTAAGTTAGTCATAATATTTAGATCTATTTACTTAGATTGTGTGTCACTGACTCCTCTGATAAAGTTACTAATAACATAATCAATTAAAGGAAACAAGTGGTTTCTACTAGTGGCAATAATGAGTGACAATAAATCTTGTCAATTATTATAATCTAAACATAAAAGGAAGACTTAAATCAATTAAAGGGAACAAAAAATAATACACTGTCATTAAACTAGTATGAACAAAATGAGAAACTTTTTGTCCAGTTAATTGCAAGCAAAAATGACTTAAATCAGTGAAATTGAAGCAATTAGGAAGACATTTAGATCAGATGGTATGAAGAAAAATGAACACTTGGATTGAGTAAAAAATGAACACTTGAATTGAGGAGTATCAATAGGAACCAAAATAAAACGAACATTTTAGTTTATTCATTTTACAGCAATTCGGTTGCACATCCGGTTTAAGCTCTACAGGGTAACACCATGACTGCTAGTAAGGCGCATGTACTGTTAAGTTTGAGGAATCGATGCACAAGTATAGTTAAAAAAAGCTGCCAATTCTTGTTATATAATTAACTGAAACAGATAATTGCTTCATTTCAAATTTATTTATAGGTATTTTGACAGAATGAAGATTGTATCTTGAAGATTGAATGAAAGATGATCATGTATCTTAGAATTTGATACATGTAATAAACAAATGGTCTCAGTGAGCCGGTTTTCGATTTATCTACTATTGAGTATTAACTTTATTTTGTCATTTCAAGGGCAGATAATGCATAAGTTTTTGCTACATATAATGTCATTGCATGAGAAATCTACACATATAACTTCATAATACTCTTAGCCAGACCTATAGTGACAGTTCTACTTATTTTTCTTATTTGTCAAAGTCACATTGAGCAGCACGCCTTGTTCTTCCAGAATATTTTCTTGTATGACAAAAAGACATCACTTTTATAATATGTTTGTCCATTCAAGGTTATTGTATTGATAAAAAATCTATGTATATTTTCATGACTTAACTTTGTCTAGTTCTACTTTATGTCTTATGTCCATTAGACAACAAAAAGAACTCATTATGTCAAATTATGTCTTATTATGTCTCAGATAATCTTGCAATTGTGTCCATGCTGGCGTCCTTTAATAGAATTTAAATACTTTCATGTGAAGCTAAGTCAAAAAGTCAAAGTTATTTTGATATAGTTTTTTAATTGATCAGATATGAATTTCTCAAAAGAGGGTAGAAATAGGTCAAACTAAGAAGTTAGGTAAATCAATTGAAGCAATTGTCAATGAATGCAAATCAGATATGAATTTTTGCTCTCAAGGAAAGCTTGCATGAATGTGAAAGCCAAATATCTTTGTTAGAAGAGGTGAACTTGGTCAGGTAGGACTTGGAATCAATGCGAGACTTTTGAAGGCTGGCTCAAGTTATCAGTACTTTAGTCTGTGTCTATGGCAGTGAGAGGTCTTTTTTCAAATTATTAAAAGACAAAACTATATTTAAACAAACTTTTCTTGAAAATTAAGGTTTTAGGTTCCATTAATCTTCTCATTTAACAATAAAATCCCATCCAATTAAATATATTTCAGAATTTCAAGTTAAGACTAAATTTAAGAAAATAACTTAATGTTGACGAAATTAGATCTTTTTGTTTCAGAAACATTTGATGATTTGAAGTATTGCCCATTTGAGAAGCTGATTCATTAGAATAAGTCATAAAAATCTTTAAAGGGAAAAATTTCCTGAAAATAAAAAAGTACCAAAGTATTCTTATATGTGGCTTAAATTTCAAGGAATTGGAAAGAAAAAAAATATTTGAAAATAATCATTAATGAGATATTAAATTAAATTACCTATTATAGATAAATGAAGATAGGAAATTATTGACTTGAGAAAGTATCAAAAGATGATTTATAAATCAAATTAATCTTACCTTTACAGCAGAGAAGATTTTTTTCAGTAAAAAAATATAATTCCTTATATAGTCTTATTAAGTGCAATAGCATATTCTTTAAAATTCTTGTAAAAATTTAGCGTGTCATGATCCACTTATATTTAGCTATCGTTTTAATTTAAACGTCACATGACTAAAATAGGTGATATCAATAGGCTCTGAATGCTTCAAAGGATTTTGTTGTTTAAATAATTTCTATGCTCTATGATGCAAGAACAATGGTTAATTAGAATTTATTCTGGAGACAATGGGATCATACTGTTAATATTTGACGCGGGAAAAACAGTTAACAATGTTTTAGAAATGTCATATGCTATTGTCTGCAGAGTTAACAATACTTCTAAGGCTCATATATAGTCATAATGTAATTATTTTTAGCTTTGAAAATGAAATATTCATATTCATCACACAAAGGGATTTGTCGCTTACTTTGTTAACTTTAATTTATTCTTTTGTAAATAAGTAGACTGAACAATAAAAGTTGATTTAGTTGATTTTCAAACAAGGCTTTTAGCATATGATAAAAATTCAATCAGAAAATTGCTCACGTAGAAAAGTTAAAAAAAAAACAACTTCAGGATGATAAGCAGAAATTATTTTTTTACAAATGCAAAAATGATAGAATTTTTTTTTTTATTATTAGTTCCATTGTTTTTAACTTGCTTTCAGTTGTTGAGCATTGAATTTCTCTTGAGGGATCAGAATTTTACACTGACTATCCATATGCTAATAACATAGGAAATCTTGCTTTTGTTTTTATGCAGTTCCTTAGATGTTTTAAAAGAAATTTATATAATTTTCAAATTCTTAAAGGGAGGTTAGCTAGAAAAAAAAATCAATTAATGTCTTGATTATGATAAATGTAAAACACAAATGAAGTTAGTTTAAATATCACAGCTCAATTCCATGTATTGAAAATTAAAGAATTAAAAGAATGAAGTTATCTAATTAGCTGTGTAGTCTTTAAAGCCAAAAAACTTTTCAAGGATAATTTGCAATCAAAGTACAGAAATACAGATTGTCAGTCACTACATAAGCATAATTAATAAGTCAGTAAGTCTGATTATTATAGACAGTTAAAACAGTCTGCATTGCTTTAATGAAATGAAAACACAGTTGAAACAGCCTGCATTGCTTTAAGGAAATGAAATCACATTTGAAACAGTCTGCATTGCTTTAAGGAAATGAAAGCACAGTTGAAACAGTCTGCATAGCAATAAGGAAATAAGAGCACAGTTGAAACAGTCTGCATAGCAATAAGGAAATAAGAGCACAGTTGAAACAGTCTGCATAGCAAGAAGGAAATAAGAGCACAGTTGAAACAGTCTGCATAGCATTAAGGAAATAAGAGCACAGTTGAAACAGTCTGCATAGCATTAAGGAAATGAAAGCACAGTTGAAACAGTCTGCATAGCATTAAGGAAATGAAAGCACAGTTGAAACAGTCTGCATAGCAATAAGGAAATGAAATCACATTTGAAACAATCTGCGTTGCATTAAGGAAATGAAAGCACAGTTGAAACAGTCTGCATAGCAATAAGGAAATGAAAGCACATTTGAAACAGTCTGCATAGCAATGCATTAAGGAAATGAAAGCACAGTTGAAACAGTCTGCATAGCATTAAGGAAATGAAAGCACATTTGAAACAGTCTGCATAGCATTAAGAAAATAAGAGCACAGTTGAAACAGTCTGCATAGCAATAAGGAAATGAAGGCACAGTTGAAACAGTCTGCATAGCAATTAAGGAAATGAAAGCACATTTGAAACAGTCTGCATAGCATTAAGGAAATGAAAGCACATTTGAAACAGTCTGCATTGCTTTAAGGAAATGAAAGCACAGTCAAACAATCTGCATAGCATTAAAGAAATGAATGCACAGTTGAAACAGTCTGCATTGCATTAAGGAAATGAAAGCACAGTTGAAACAATCTGCATTGCTTTAAGGAAATAAAAGGACAGTTAAACAATCTGCATAGCAATTAAGGAAATGGAAGCACAGCTGAAACAGTCTGCATAACATTGAGGAAATTGAAGCACAGTTGAAACAATCTGCATTGCATTAAGGAAATGGAAGCACAGTTGAAACAGTCTGCATTGCTTTAAGAAGATGAAAGCACATTAAATACTGTCTACACTGCTTTAAGGAAATGAAAGCACAGTTAAACCAGTGTGCACTGTTTTTGCCTAAGGGAAATGAAAGCACAGTTAAAACTTTTGACTCCATTTAAGAAAATGAAAGGGAATGTGGGAAAATATTATGAATCATGGCACAAGAAAGATCATTTAGATGACAAGAAATTATAAGTTTAGACTACAAACTTTTTTTCTTTTTATAAATATTTAAAATTTACCTCGTAAGATATAAAAATTGTTCATATCCAGTCACTCAAGTATCAGTACTGTAACATTAAATATAAATAAGAAAACATTAAAGATCCAACATTGTCAACTGTCACATGTCAATTTTGGGGATATACAGTTCAATTCCATATGTGAAAAGCTTGAGAGTTCTGTCTACAATTCTTGAAAAGAGGAAGATACAAAACTATCACAAATTGTGTTGCTCCAATGATAAAACAACACAACAGTGTTTTTCATGCTTCATTATAAATACAGCAGACTCCCTGCAGTAGTAACCTCTCTTAATTAATCAGGAAGTACATAGTGGCCAGTGGTGAAGTTGACTGGTGTTCTTTAAAACAGGTATACAATGTGGTTTTGTCAAAGGAGACATTTTGGAAGAGCTTGCAAAGGTATGCTGAAATGTTCAGCAGGTTGCCTTCAAAGGTCCAAGCAAAGAGAATACAGACTGCACAATGGGGAAAATATTGTTATAACAATGGTCAAGTGATAAATCACCAGTCAAAAAGTATCAGAGAAAAGAAAATGTTTCTTATTTAGTCTTAAATGTTACACTAATGGATACAGAACATATGACTTGTGATAAGAAAGTAATCAAACATTTATCCTGAGTTTTACTAATCAGTCAATTCAAATAATTATTATCCCTTGCAATGAAATGTTACAGTTCATTTCCCATTAAGATAATGGTAATTGGTTCAAATTGTATAGTAATTTTTTTGCAGACTAATTTTTTATGTGATTTTCTTTTAATGATTCACTAAGACGTTTTTAAATGTGTTTTTTTTCTTTCTTTGTGTGATACATTATGCTTAAATGTAAACATAAATGCCAAAACATTTCTTTCTGGTTTTCTGACTGGACATGGGTTTGCTGAGCCTAACTGGAATGTGAAGGGAAAAAGTGTATAAGAAAATTTAAAGGCATGATAAACCTCAGAATTTTTTATGTCTGTAAAAAGGGCAAACTTATAGTCATGTGTTTTATGTTGTCATGATTGACTTTGAGCATTTGACAGAATAACCGTTGTATAAATGTGAAACAATTTTTGATCCAGGTATCATTATATTAACAAAGAGGTATTTTGACTTCCTTACAACATACTTTATCTCTTTAACTGTACCAATTGTTAAAATACAAAAGAACCAAAAGAAGGTCCAGATCTTTTGCCAATGAAACTAACAAGACAATAAAACTGATTATAAGAAGTCTTATTTAGGTTTATTATAAAGTTACATTTTAAGGAATAATTGTGTGTTATAGATATTAAATAAAAAAGATAAAAAGCATTGAAGCAGACATTTAATTTTTCTTTGAGCATTCAGACATTGTTTTGTTAGAAACAGGCAGCTACTTTCATAATGTTAAGAAAAAAGTGTCTGATATAACAAAGATATAATTATTATCATATCTTTCAAGATTGGCTCCCAACTAAATGCAGCAAACTGTTGCAATAGAGTTATTGTAATCACCCATTCATGAATGATAAATATTGGCATCAATAGAGACATTCACAAAAGTGTTTTGTGACAGTATTATTCTAAGAAAGTATCTATAGCCAAAAAGATCAACAACTAAAATTGATGTTTTTATGGTATTGTCAAGTATATTGCAAAGTTAGATGACTTCTGAGGTCAGAAGTTTATCATGTATTAGGTACATCTGGTACAGGAAGGCAATAATTTTCTCCTAATAAAAAAATTCTTTCTCCAAGCTAATTATTTCATTGAAAAAGTTTTATCTGCTAAAAGGGAAGGGATTGAGAGAGATAAGATTGATAGTTATAATTGATTAGATAGTGGCCAATTAGATTATTGGCATCATTTATGTTCCTTTCAGAATGTACTAATGACATTTGCAGTCCTTTTTCCCTATATTAGTAACAACCAGTAAACACTGGGCCATTCCTAATGTTATAAAACAAGTTTATTTTCCCAATGTTCGAAGCATTCCTCAATCTGCATTGTTTTATTTTTCTGTATTTTTTTTTCAGAATGGATTCCTTAAAATTACTTAAACAAGAAAATTTGACAATATAAAGCTATCACTTAAATCTGTTCTTTCATTTATTATAATTTATCTGTTTAGTAGTTTCTATTAGATAGATCAATATACTCTTAAATTCCCAAATCAGACTTTTTACAACAATTGCAACATGGTTGGTAGCATTCCGAAAATGTTGTGGAAAAACATGACAATAATAATCTAAGTCAGAGGTGACGATAGATTATAGCAGTAGAGATATCATTAATTTATGATTTAGGAAACAAACAACCTTTTGTTATTTAAAGTTACATTTAATAAATTTCATAAAAACAGAAATAGCGACATTTCATTAATAAATTGGGTTTCATATCGACTCCAGATCTTATTTTGGTGTCTACACAACCAAAATGAGTTTCATAAGCATAAAAAATGGACAACCTCATTGTGGCGAACTTGGAAGTACAATATCTGTTTGCATGAGAAACTCCGCCTTCAGATCATCCGTACATCAATGTTAAATCAACAAACATGACTATAGGTAGCAGTCCTAATTTAACGGTATATTTCTGCATTGTAACGGATGTTTTCATACAAATTTTATCTTTTTTTATGAGATGATTACTTTTTACTGAACCTCAGGCCTAGTGCACCGTGAAGTTAAACGGTTAAAATGTGTTTGCACAAGAAAATCTCATATTTGTTGTGTTTCGGATAACAGCTATAACACTGTGACGTAGCGCATACACAAGCTGATTATAATCTTCATTTGCATGTTAAAATTCGTATATGAACATTAGTGTTACCGTGGGGTTTTCCCTTTAAAATCCTTATTTATGAACTATATTCGATGAGATTTACAACAATACTGTTAAACAGGTTAATGAAAATGTAGAATGTTTGATTTTTAGGCCGACGGCAAAATATTTTTACATATTTATTTAATGTAACTTTAAGGTGCATGTGACAGAACCTGGTTTTTTGCCATTTTTATTAGCTCACCTGTCACAAAGTGACAAGGTGAGCTTTTGTGATCGCTTTTCGTCCGGCGTCCGTCCGTCGTCCATCCGTCCGTCGTCCGTCCGTCCGGCGTCCGGCCGTAAACTTTTACTTTAAATGACATCTCCTCATAAACCACTGAGCCAATTTCATCCAAACTTCACAGGAATGTTCCTTTGGTGGTCACCTTTAAAAATTGTTCAAAGAATTTAATTCCATTCAGAACTCTGGTTGCCATGGCAACCGAAAGAAAAAACTTTAAATATCTTCTTTTAAAAAATCATAAGAGCTAGAGCTTAGATATTTGGCATGAAACATCTTCTAGTGAGTGTCTACCAAGTTTGTTCAAATAAAAGCCCTGGGGTCAAAATTGGCCCCGCCCCGGGGGGTCATTGATTTTCCCTATATACATATAGTAAAAACTTTAAAAATCTTCTTTTAAAGAACCCAAAGAGCTAGAGCTAAGATATTTAGCATGAAACATGTTCTAATGGGTGTCTACCAAGTTTGTTCAAATAAAATCCCTGGGGTCAAAATTGGCCCCGCCCCAGGGGGTCATTGATTTTCCCTATATGCATATAGTAAAAAATTGGAAAATCTTCTTTTAAAGAATTCAAAGAGCTATGGCTAAGATATTTAGCATCAAGTTTGTTCAAATAAAAGCCCTGGGGTCAAAATTGGCACCGCCCCGGGGGTCATTGATTTTCCTTATATGTGTATAGCAAAAACTTAAAAAATCTTCTTTGAAAAAACCCAAATAGCTAGAGTTAAGATATTAAGCATGAAACATCTTTTAGTGAGTGTCTACAAAGTTTGTTCAAATAAAAGACCTAGGTTCAAAATTGGCCCCGCCCCGGGGGTCATTGATTTTCTTTATATGTGTATAGCAAAAACTTAAAAAATCTTCTTTGAAAAAACCCAAATAGCTAGAGTTTAGATATTAAGCATGAAACATCTTCTAATAAGTGTCTACAAAGTTTGTTCAAATAAAAGCCCTGGGGTCAAAACTGGCCCAGCCCCAGGGGTGTCATTGTTTTTAACTATATATGTATAGTAAAAACTCAAATGAAACATCTTCTTATGGGTGTCTACCAAGTTTGTGCAAATAAAAGCCCTTGGGTTAAATTGGCCATGCAACGTTTGGGGGGGGGGTAGGGGGGACTATATACAGGTGAGCGACCTTAGGGCCATCATGGCCGGCCCTCTTGTATAATTATGTGGAGAAAAAAGCCAGAGAACCATGATAATTCTGCCAAAAATGACCAAACCCTAATAATATGCACCATGGCACTTTGTGACAGTGGTTAGTTGTTCATGGAGAAGTTAAGTAAGTACTGAAGTAGATTTTTACACAGAGCCAATCCACAGGCCCAACAAATACACCAATATAATTTTTAACCTATTGTTTTCCTCTAGAAAACCTGGTTTAAAAAAAATAAAAAAATGTTATTTTATTGCCATATAGACAGAGCTTATTGATCAGTTTGTATATTTATTGCAATGTGTTCTCATTCTGTATTTTGATGCCCCCAAAGGCAGATTTATAATTATTTGTACTTTCGCAAAAAAAATAAAAATATCATTAATATATGTCTATTTACACACAATTTTACTTAAATGAAAGTTGTTCTGATTTATAATATTGTATGCATATATTTTTTTCTATTGTCTGCTTTTTGTGTGTGAGTGTGTGCATGCTTGGAGAGAGGGAGTATCAAAATTGTTCATAATATTTATATGTTTCCATATTTTTTAACAATTTTTTAGCAACATTTTAATTATTAATAACATTTAATGTTATATGTTAAATGATAATTTTAAATTATTATCTTTATTTAAAAATACAATGAGTATTTGTATTTTTTTATGGAATTGGTATTCTAGACCTTTATAACATATAACTTTACATTTTAAAATGAAATGCTCAAAAAAAAATGTAAAAAAATATTTACAATAAATGTTGCATGTTTCATCAATTCAGTTATATTGTATTTTAAACTACATTTGTTAACTAATTACAACATTTGTTTTAACCAATGAATTATTTTAAACTTCAGAAATCAATTTCACAAATTAATGTTAATTAAAATTGCCAAGAAATGAGTTGTTTTTTTTCTATGTATTTAAAATTACACTTACCCTTGTCTTAATAACTCCCTAGAATAGATTAGAAACAAAATATTTGCCCAATGCTCATTTCTAACAGTTTTGTTACCGTGGCAGCCACTCTATATATCCCTCACTCTCTAAAATCTTATTGGAAATCTACAAATTTTGGAGAAATCTCTGTGCTTTATCAGTTAGTTGAGTTAATTTAAGTCATAATGTAGTCCACAATGCTTACTTTTTATTCAAGATTAAAAAATAAACCTATTAATTACACGCCATTCAGTAGACACAGTCTTAGAGATTATGTTTTGTGATTTTTTTATTTTTTTTGCTTAATATTTTTTTCTTATATCATAATTATTATAGGATTCAAAAGTTAGAATAAAATTCTTTGCACTATAAATGTATATGAATTTAATGTAGAAAAGAAAACATTTTAAGTGACATGCCCATTCAAGGGTAAATAGTGATTGAACAGGTGAAGGTCAAAATAGTTTTACATTTTGCCATAATTCCTTTCAATTTTATAATTTACTTCACATCAATAATAAAAAGCTCACAATTGACCCAAGGAATTTTATGTAAATACCCATCAGAAGTGTTCTTTAATGTTCAATTTATAAAAAAAGTGGGGCAGTCTCTTTTTATATTAAAGGCAGATTTATATTTTGTCCAATATCAACCGTTGGTGAATTACCATCATAACAGTCAATCTTTTGAAATATAAAGTCAATTCAGCTCAACTTGACAATGAAAATATGAGCATGTCACTTTAATCCAAAGAAATTTCTACATGCCTCTCTTTTGTAAGGGTGACCTCCCTTTCTACCCCCATTACTTTGTGGGTAAAGAAACCATCAGTCTGATTGTGTAATTGAGCCGCGTCACGACAATACCAACATAATGGGTTTGCGACCAGCATGGATCCAGACCAGCCTGCGCATCCGCGCAGTCTGATCAGGATCCATGCTGTTCGCTATCAGTTTCTCTACTTGTTATAGGGTTTGTAAGCGAACAGCATGGATCCTGATCAGACTGCGCGGATGCTCAGGCTGGTCTGGATCCATGCTGGTTGCAAACCCATTATGTTGGTTTTGTCGTGACGCGGCTCATTTATGTAACATGATTGTTAGATCATTAAAAAGATAATGAATAAAATAAGATTCTGCACTATCCTAATTTTAAAGGGAAAAAAATAGAAAAATTGATTGTATTAAAAATTCTTCAGGTATAAATTGAAAAGAGAAAAGAAGAAGCAAATATGGAAGTGAATTGCTCACTGCATAGAGTTTAAGTAGCTGTAGAAAAATATTTTTAACAGACAGATTGATCTTTTTGTAACTGATATGAATTGAAGAAATAATGCAAACAAATTCTAAAAGGAAATTGTCCACTTTATTAGCCAGCTGCCAGCTATAATCCCCATGTTCTGTTACAACAAAGATAAGAGATACTTAATTGATTCTTCTATTGGTCACTCACATATGGGAAATAACAACTTTGATTTTAAGCTTGACTTTTTATATGCCCGAAAGTATTTCGGGTATAATGTTATACCCCCTGGCGTCTTTCCGGCTGTCCGGGCGAATGAGAGGACACTTGTTGGGTAATTCTATTCATTCTGTCAGTATTGTTGGGTACTTTTGTTCTCTTAATTGGTACTTTTAAACAAAAGAAAGTACCAATAAATGACCATTCTTAGCAATGTCCGTCCGTCCGTTAGCAATTAGGTTTCTGGAGCATAACTTAAGTTCCATTTGGCCCACAATATTCAAACTTCATAGGATGATTGTCTATATTGGGTAGAAGACCCCTATTGATTTGGGTCACAAGGTCAAAGGTCAAGGTCATTATTACATTAAAACTGAAAACAGTTTCCGGAACATAACTTAATTTCCATGTGGCCCACGGTGTTCAAACTTCATAGTATGATTGTCCATTTTGGGTAGAAGACCCCTATTGATTTTGGGGTTACAAGGTCAAAGATCAAAGTAACTATTACCTTAAAACTGAAAACAGTTTCCGGAACATAACCTAAGTTCCATTTGGCTCACAGTGTTCAAACTTCATAGTATGATTGTCCATATTCGGTAGAAGCCTATTGATTATGAGGTCAAAGGTCAAGGTTTTTATTACCTTAAAACTGAAAACAGTTTCAGGAGCATAATCTAAGTTCCATTTGGCCCACAGTGATAAAACTTCATAGTACAATTGTCCATATTGGGTAGAAGACCCCTATTGATTTTGGGGTCACAAGGTCAAAGGTCAAGGTCACTATTACCTTAAAACTGAAAACAGTTTCCGGAACATAACTTAATTTCCATTTGGCCCACAGTGTTCAAACTTCATAGTATGATTGTCCATATTGGGTAGAAGACCCCTATTGATTTTGGGGTCACAAGGTCAAAGATCAAAGTCACTCTTACCTTAAAACTGAAAACAGTTTCCGGAACATAACCTAAATTCCATTTGGCCCACAGTGTTCAAACTACATTGTATGATTGTCCATATTGGGTAGAAGACCCCTATTGATTTTGAGGTCAAAGGTCAAGGTTTTTATTACCTTAAAACTAAAAAGAGTTTCCGGAGCATAACTTAAGTTCCATTTGGCCAACAATATTTAAACTTCATAGGATGATTGTCCATATTGGGTAGAAGACCCCTATTGATTTTGGGGTCACAAGGTCAAGGTCACTTTTACTTTAAAACTGAAAACAGTTTCCGGAGCATAACTTAATTTCTATTTGGCCCACAGTGTTCAAACTTCATAGGAGGATTGCTATTTGAAGGAGTTAATACTTTATTTTATTCCCATGTCTTACAAATGCTTCATTCTAATTAAAAAAAAAAACAACAACACTTTTGGGCATATAATGCTCCGCTTAGTGGTGCTCTTGTTTGAAATATTAACAGGACACCAAAATTTAAATTATTTTGAAAGATAGAAGCATATCTGTGGCATAATGAGCCTTTAAGGATAAGTTCCATTAGAGTGTATAATTATGTATAATGTCTCACCTTTGCAATGCTTTTGTTATGAAAGAGCTACCAGTTTAATATTCAAATTATTTATGACTAGAATTATCTACATATTTTATATTATGTAAAAAAATGATTGCTATGTACTTCAGTATATTGACATTTAGTTTGAAATATTATATGAAATTTAACAGGAGGATGTGCATGCCAAAGATTAATATAGATTTTACCAATATGTGGTTTGACTATATTTGAATTTTCTTATATAAGCTGTATCAGCAGACTTGCTTTCCAATATATTATAACCATGTTTATCAGAGTTTTATGCATGTTAATTATTACACTCAGTCATATATCACTATGCTTTTATGACAATCATTGTATATACAAATATAAATTTAAAGCTGACTGGGCCCTGAAAAACATAAACTGTAACATCACAACTATTATATTTTATCATTTTACATTATCTGTTTTGCCTTTTCTGACCTATATATTACAATATTTAATATAAAAAGTTCATGAAGGAAAGATGCAAATGAATCAGAAATATTGCCATCGTGGCTTGGATTTTGTTATTGCTACATCTGTCCTTTAACTAAAGTAACAACCACTTAAGTTACTTAACCTTTGACGAGATTATGTATTTGTTCAGTCAACCATGACATGATAGACTTTTAATGTTATGTTGGTTTTAACAATTCTGTTAATTAATAATCCCTAATTTTAAAATTAAGCTTACAAAAAAAACCAATAATTCTACACTTTTTTTTGGCAAGGTTTATTATCAAACATTTTAAGAACCACCAGTCTTTAAACAAAGCTAATGTTGATTGATTGTGTTGTTTTTCTGTAAATTCTACTTTGGTGTCCAGGTGTTTGAACTGTTTACAGGAAGTTATTCATTGACCATAGACAGTGATTTAGTATGGAAGTCAATAACCACTTACATTTTGCTACTTAGATTACTAATAATGTCACTTTTATTGTCATTTTCATCATGTGATATTAGCACCTCAAATGATCTAAATCCATTGTTACAACATTATAAAACACATGTTTACCCTTTCATTTGTTCATATTTGAGTCTTAATTAGCCTTTAAGAGAAAACTGTAACATGATAAGTCAAAGTTTTATTATATCATGGGGAACAGTTGTTTAAGTAACTGCTTAATAGTGTCATTAAAATAAATTTGTGTGTTCAATTTTCTGTAAATTATTTGTTTTTTTCTTGGAGGCTATAAGTTGAAGTAACAGTACCAAATCTCATATCAATTCTCTAATATTGAAACTTGATTCAGCAAACACTTAACAGGAAAGATGAGAGCTTATTTTGTGCACTATACAAGTAATTCTCCAAGGAATAATATTTGTTCAAATGTCATAAATAGTAATTAAATTATTAGAAATTTAAATTGTTAAAAATTCATATACAAAGGTAAATACCTACCTTATTTCATTTCATTATTTTATGTATTTTTAAGATAACATTTTCTATATAATAATAGGTTGATGCAATTGATCGCTGTATATTTTATCAATCTGCATGTACTAAAATCTTCTTGCTTTAATTTTGCTCTAGCCACAATGTGAAGGAGGCTGTACTGGTACCACTCTTGTCACATACATCAATCAATCTGTGTGTCCGTCTCCATTGTGCCAGCTGTATAACTTCTAGGAGGATTTTCTTCATACTTGGCCCAAATGAATCACCTGAAAAAGGCAATGTGCAGAACCTATTTCACTGCTGTATGGAATGAAGGTCAAGGTCACATTTGAAGGTCACATATCTTAGCCAATTGGCTCTACAAATTTTATACCACTTGAAGGATTTAAATCAAACTTTGCTGAAATGTTCACCATGGCAATTTATAAAAACCTATGCTTCTGATGTGCCACCTCAAGGTCAAGGTCACACTTGAAGGTCAAATGTCCCACAATCCTGTGTCAGCTCTAAAAATCTTATACTCCTTGAAGGATTTTCTTCAAGCTTGACTCAATGTTTACTTCAGCAGCGTTATGTGCAGGGTCCATGTTGCTGTGCCTGCTCAAAGGCATGGTCTCCCTTGAAAGTAAAAAATTTAGACAATTTTTTTATCGGCATCTAAAGTCTAAATTGTTGAAGACTTTCTTGAAACTTAGCTGTTTAACTTCAAAATTAATTAGACCTGCATAAAATCATGTGTCGTGAAGATGGCAGCGGGTTATATGTCACTCTAATAGCAGAAAATCTAGTTTTACTAAAATTGTAAATGCTAATTAGGAGGTTAATCACAAGCATCTTCTTCATTAGTGCAACAAAATCTCTTTACAATTCAATTTTTAAGACCAGAGAAGCAAATAAATCTCAGTGAAAATTGGTGAAAGCTAAAATTGGTGAAAGCTATCTTCAGGAAACTACTTGTCTAGAAGACAATAGAAGTTCTTCCCAATTACTGAAAAATCATTGAGCATTTAAATGCTGTAATAAAATAGAGCTTTTATCAGACAGGATATTAGAAATGCAGATAAAAAAAGTTATTGTCTCTAATTTAGGTAAAAAAAAAAGTGGGGAAAATGAAATTTTTAGCTAGAAGAAAGGTGATATTTTACACTTGCAAAACTTTAATGAGCTCTGTCTGTAGTTCTTTATTATAAGAATCAAATAGTTCCCTTTAAAGGTACATTAAGTTTGAAAGAAATTGTATAAAGAGCATAATGCTAGATGGTTATCAATTAAAGAATGTTGGGCTGAGTCTGAGTGTGAAATAATTTGCCATTAAGTTAGCTAGATGAATTACTATTTGGACTCTCATATAAAAATCTAAATCACTATATAACTGAATTTATGATCAAAGAGTAAAGAAAAGCATGGATTAGCTCAACAATATGGCCAATGAAAAACTTTATACATGTAAATAATAAAAAAAGTAAAAGGCTTTTGAGAAAGAAAATTAATAGCATTACAGGTTACATGACAAGTAAATTGAAAACTAATGTGACATTAAAATTCAACAAACAAGAGATTTTTTTTTTCAAAACTGCCTTTTAAGCAGAATGACTTAAAAACTATGAAAGATATCAATATGGAATACATGATAACCATGGCAAAGTACATTTGTTAAACAAGGGGCTTTATTCTGAAAGCTACATTTTTGCAGTTATGCCCCTTTTTAACTTAAAATTTTTGTCAAAGTTATTTATTAAGTAGAATAATTTCAAAATCATGAAAAAATATCAACATGAAACTTAGAATACTTATATATCGTGACATTAGACAGTTAAAAGACAAAGGGGAATTATCCTGAAATTAATAATTTTAGGAGTTATGTCCCTTTTTAACATAGAAGAATATTTACAAAAATTGGTTTTGACAGGTAATGATTGGAATTGAGAGATTTCTGGCACTGTTAATAAGTCGGTACATCACTTCTTGTTTACTTTATGTCTGATTGCATGATAAACTAACAGATAAGAAAAACATCATTGATTTCCATCTTGTCATTGCTTTAAATAAGCTTTTTTTGTATGGATACAGGATAGTAAATCTTTTTTGATATTAAAAATATTTTGTTTTTCTTACACTAAAGAGTTTATGGTGATAGGTTAAAATGTTACAAGGAAGTATTATAATAGTAAGTTCAATAATTTAAAGATATTGTCATAGTGATCAATAGTTATTTATATGGACCTTAAACAAATTTACTCCCAATGGTAGCCCAGTCTGAGAGTACATGTATCTAGTTTTAAATGTATTGACTGTGGATGCTTGTGCTGGGGAAAAAGTGATATCAATGTTCCTCTTGTTAGGAACTCAAAAGTTAGGAAAACTTACTAAGATCTTTAAGTTACAGATATAGTTGTTACAGTTAGGTTTTACAAGTGATCCCCCAATATGTAGATTAAGTCTTTCCTACTGTATATAGTTCCAAGCAATGCATGAACATGTCCAGGTGTCTCAAAGGCAAGTTTTGATATTTTATTGGGATATTAAAATTGATAATATCTGTTTCAAAATATAACTTAAACAAGTCCATTTTGAATAAATTTAGAGGATAAAGGGTTAGTTTTTAAATAAATTGATCTAAAAAATTATAATTGGGACATGCTTTTGTTAGGTCATATGCTGTATGGATGAAACTTTATACAGGTGAATAGAGATCAACAATTTGAAGATAAGTCTTTAAAGTTGACCCATCCATTATTTGGGGATATCTAGATGACAATTTAAAGTTAGTCAGCCAACAGTATAGGGCCAGGTCAGTCTATGTAAGTGCTGTCTTGCCTGGCTCTAATTATATACTGATCACTCTTGTCTCTATCATGCAGGTAACCGTTAAGTCTATCCACATGCTTTCATCTATTAATGTTATTCAAAGACTTCTTTTGTTGTCAGATCATTACAGTATACTGAGATAATGATAGTGATTCTTTTCCATCACTAGCCTCAAATTTCCCTCTGAGTGTATTATTTCAGGGTCACATAATAATAGACTTGTGAGTTGGACCAAAAATCAGAGACAAAAACCAATACAACCTCTAATTGGACCAACAGTTATCATTGAAGTCATGCCAATATTTATATAACTGTCTGTATTTTTAATCAGAAATCTGAGCAAAAACTGAAAAAGTTAATAAATAAGATGTCAGAATAATTATTGAATGTCAAGTGTGATGATTACATGTTTGGAGAGGAAATTAGATAATAGAGAGGTCTTTTTTTTTATGAAAAATTTGATAATTTACTTGTACAGTGAAAAAATATCTAGTTGCTGTAGGAGTAAATATTTAAGATTAAACTGTATTGATTGACAATCTTAATAATGCCATGTTGATGATATTTTAAAGTTTTATAAAACAACTTAAGTTTATAGGGAGTTGCATAAAAATAATAGGGACTTCAACTCGGTCTCAATTTAATGACAATATTTGAGCCGCGCCATGACAAAACAGACATAGTGCGTTTGCGACCAGCATGGATCCAGACCAGCCTGTTTATGTAGCTGTTGATGTTTTCAAGTGACTTACAAAAAGAATGGGTCTTATAGTCATAATTATCAGGGGACACAAGGTTTCCTAACATCTTAAATAAAACTGATTGGTTATGTTTTATTCAAATACAAGGGTTGTTCAGAAAGAAATAAGACTGCTGTTAATGATGTCAGTTGAAAAATGGTGATAAATACTTAATCACACATAACATCTAACTTAATTATTTGAATATTTTTACTATTCAAGTTTGATTTTCTTGAAATATTTTGGCTTATCTTAAGTTATGCAGCTTTAAGCACGGTGTTTTATAGTGTGAATGCTATACTAAATTTAGAAAATATTGTAGAAAATATATCATCAACTTATTATGTTTCTGTCTACTGGAAATAAAACCATTTCAAGTCACATGATTCCCAGCACCATTGTTAAATAATTAAAGCTGATATTTTGTGTATACATTTTAAAATTTCTGTATTTTCACAATTGTGAAGGAACATTAAATACTATTTGTGAATATTTCATTTGTAAATTTATGATTTACATATAAAAACTTTGTGTGTCTCTGTAAGATATTGTCTTATTTACATTTTCTGTGACTGAAATTTCAGTTAACCCATTACTTCATGAGCATTTTGTGAAAAATGGCTGTTTTCATTGAAAAGTCTCCCGTTACAAGTTCAAATTGCTATAATACTATAAAAACTGCTTCAACACTAATCAAACTTGGCACAAATGTTGACTGGACCATAGTTTGTTGGCCAATTACCTTTAAGCAATTTTTTTTCCGACAATAAGTACAGTTGTAGTAATTTAGTAATGTGAATGAAAGTTAAAAAACATTTGTGCCATCTGATCATGGCCTACACTATTGCCATTCAGTCATTGATTTTAATAATTGTCCCTATAAATGGTAAATGGTTATATCCTGAGTGAAAATTAGATATAATTTTTTTTTTATTCCATTGGAGATATTATATGTGATAAGGGCTCACTACAAACAAACAAAAATTAATCCAGAAAAAACATTTGTCACAAGTAAAAAGAACAAACAATAACTTTCCACAAGTGATGATATTTTAATGTGAAACTACAGAAATACTTTCCATGACTAAGTTACCTATAATTGGTGACATTACATTTATCTAGAGAGAATAAATTCTGTAATTTAAGTTATGATCGTGTGCCCAGTAAATATTTTGAGATGCAATTTAATTTATTTGAAATAAGTGTCCCTTGGGTGCTTTATACTGAAAGACCTGGTGTCTGTATTTCACAAAATTGATCTCATTATGTGAAACTAATATGTGGTTAATGGATCCGTTATCAACATAAATTCATATTTGTACCCCATATTTTGTTCATATATTTTTATCACCAGTAAAGTTGGGATGCTGTCAGCCTAAATGCTCTAGAGTATTCACTTGTGAGATATCAATTCAGCGGGGTGTCCATTGCCAACTGGTTATAGACTATGGCTTCAAACCACTTGCCCCTCACTGCTGTGGGTTCAAATTCTGCAAAGATTCTACATAGAAATGCTCAGAGGAGCACCCCAGGTCTTTCTCCAGCAGTAAAGCTGCATGTTTCATGTAATTCACCAGTCATTACAGTTTACTGATATTGCTGGTTTTAGATTTGCACAGTGACCTTGAATGTGAAAACTGTTTCTGCTCAGTAACTAGGCAACCATTTGACCCACAGAGAATGATCACCCATATTTAAAAAAAAAGACCCCTTTGGCTTTTGGTGCTAAAGCATGAAGGTAAAGGTCACAGTGACGTTGAATATGAAAATAATTTCTGCTCAATAATTCAAGAACCATTTTACACATAGCCTTCAAACTTCATAAGGTCATCACTGTCATTGATTCAAAAGCCCTTTTTAGCTAGACTATACAAAGTATACAGAGAGCTGTCCTACTCACCCCAGCATCCATGTCCAGATTTCAGATTTAAGTTTTGGTGCAGTAAAATATTTTTCACTTTAACTTTTTCATTTCTTAAGGTATCAACTTCAAACTTCAAATATATGTTCTGTTCTTTATTATCAACCACATCTTATGTGACAAGGTTCATAACTCTAGCACTAATATTGCAAGAATTATATTCCCAATTACTTAGATTTTTTTACTTGAAAAATGTTATTTTTTACCATAACTTCTTTAGTTTTAAAGGTATCTACATTAAACTTAAAATACATATTCCTTATCATCAACCAGATCTTATGTGACAAGGTTCATAACTTTTGAAGCAATATTTTCAGATTTATCTCCCTTTGAACTTAGAATTTTCTTTAAGAAATATTATAACTTCTTTACTTTTAAGGTATCTTCGTCAAACTTCAAATATATATTTCTTATCACATGTTGTGTGACAAGGTCCATAACTCTAGTGTGGCTATTTCCAAAATTATTCCCCCTTGCACTTGGAATTTATGTTAACAACTATAACTGCTTGTCATAAGAAGAGATATATTAATATTATAACTGAGTTTTCTTTCATAGTTTTGTCTTCCTAACTGCGTCCAGTATTTAATTAGTTGAGCGTCACTGTCTCCTGTGACAGTGGGTGAAGGTCATGGTCCCACACAAAAAAAAAGACTGACAATGATCTGGCTCATCACACTTTTGTATTAGGCACAGGTATATAAATGTCAAGGTCACAGTGACCCTGACTAGTAGAACTGTTTATGCTGAATAACTTAAGTGGACAAATTAATCATTGTTTGTTATTCAATATTAACACAATTGATATATAAAATGTTATAGCTTTATAGCTTTTCTATCATTTTGTATGTAAGATAAAATAAGATTAAAAGTGAAATAAAATAAATATGAAGTTAAAATTGTTGTAAACCTAAAATTTTATTATGCCCCCGCCATATAATGGCCGGGGCATATAGACTGTTACCCTGTTCCGTCCTTCAGTCATTCCGTCATCATCAGTTTCCGTTCATTATCTTAGTAACGGTTGCACACATTCAACTCCAATTTGGCATATGGATATGTCATGAGAAAATACAGGTCAAGTTTGAATTTGGTCATGGTTGGATGATTTTTTGGCAGAGATATGCCCCTTTTACTAAATTGAAAATAATATGAAATTTTCAGTTTCCACTCATTATATCCCCAACGGTATTACACATTCAACTCAAACTTGACATATGGATATGTTAGAGATAATACAGGTCAAGTGTGAATTTGGTCATGGTTCGATGATTTTTTGCAGATTTATGCCCCTTTTACTTTGAAAATAATATGAAATTTTCAGTTTCCGCTCATTATCTCCCCAACGGTATTACACATTCAGCTCAAACTTTACATATTGATATGTCATGAGAAAATACAGGTTAAGTTTGAATTTGGTAATGGTTCGATGATTTTTGGCAGAGTAATGCCCCTTTTACTTTGAAAATAATCTGAAATTTTCAGTTTTCATTCATTATCTCCTTAACAGTGTTATATATTCAACTCAAATTTGAGATATGAATGTCAAAGGAATGTGCAGGTTAAGTTTGAATTTGGTCATGGTTCAATGATTTTTGGCAGAGTTATGCCCCTTTCACTTTGAAAATAATATGAAATTTTCAGTTTCCGTTCATTATCTCCCCAACAATATTACACATTCAACTCTAATTTGACATATCGATACGTTATAGGAATGCGCAGGTCAGTTTCGAATTTGGTCATGGTTCAATGATTTTTGGCAGAGTTATGCCCCTTTCATTTTGAAAATAATCTGAAATTTTCAGTTTCCGTTCATTATCTCCTTAACAGTGTTACATATTCAACTCAAATTTGACATATGGATATGTCAAAGAAATGTGCAGGTCAGGTTTGAATTTGGTCATGGTTCAATGATTTTTGGTCGAGTTATGTCCCTTTCACTTTGAAAATAATATGAAATTTTAGTTTCTGTTCATTATCTCCTCCAGGGTATTACACAAATTTGACATATGGATATGTAAAAGAAATGCACAGGTCAAGTTCAAATTTTGTCATGGTTTGATGATTTTTGGCAGAGTTATGCCCCTTTAACTTTGAAAAAAAAGGGAATTTTCAGTTCCCGTTCATTATCTCCCCAACAGTTGTACATATTCAACTCAAATTAAAGATATGGATATGTCATAAGAATCCATTGATCAGTTTCCAATTTGGTCATGGTTTGATGATAGCTGACAGAGTTATCCCTCTTGAACTTTGAGAAAAAAAGAGAAATTTTTAAGTTTCTGTTCATTATCTCCCCAATGGTTGTCAAAATTCAACACAAATTTGACATATAGATACATCTTAGGAATAAGCAGTTCAAGTTTGAATTTTGTCTTGGTTCAATGATTCTGGACAATGTTATCTTTCTTGAATGTTGGAAAAATTTTGAAATTTCAGTTTCAGCACTCATACTTTTGTGGAAATGTATGAAGCCATTATTTTGGCTACAAATATGCAATATGCAATTTACAAAAGGTTAACATTTTGGCTGCATGCGGGGACATCCGTGGCGTGACTACACATTTCTAGTAATGATAATTGTGTACCTAGAATAAGAATATTGAAAGAGAACGTAATAATATTGCCACTAAGATGTAGTAGAGGCAAGTTGTTCAGAATTTATGGCAATTTAAACACATTATCATTTATGTGTTACCATGAGTCTGGGAAAAAGCTGTTTTTCTTTAAAATAGTTAATGTATTACGTGTTGCAGTTAGAATCAAATTTCAAAATAATTACATTTCAAATTTGTTAATTAAAAGTTTAATTTATTGAGCACGCATGTTTGAAAATGAACATCAAAATTAATTTAAAAGGACATTTTCTTTTAAAATCAGGAAACGTTTTTATGTGAACAATCAATTCAGGTTTGCTTTTGAAAGAAAAGGCATTTTTTTAATTAAAAAGTTGAAATTTGAAAACAATTTGCAGTTCTTGATGCAGAGTGTGTCCTTGTTTGTTGTTGAGCACAAAGTGCAGAGTGTGACCTTGTTTGTTGTTCAGCATAAAGTGCAGAGTGTCCTTGTTTATTATTGAGCACAAAGTGCAGAGTGTGTCCTTGTCTGTTGTTGAGCATAAAGTGCAGTCTCCTTGTTTGTTGTTGAGCATAAAGTGCAGAGTGTGACCTTGTTTGTTGTTCAGCATAAAGTGCAGAGTGTCCTTGTTTATTATTGAGCACAAAGTGCAGAGTGTGTCTGTCTGTTGTTGAGCATAAAGTGCAGTCTCCTTGTTTGTTGTTGAGCACAAAGTGCAGATTGTGTCCTTGTTTGTTGTTTAGTACAAAGTGCAGAGTGTGTCCTTGTTTGTTGTTGAGCACAAAGTGCAGAGTGTCCTTGTTTATTATTGAGCACAAAGTGCAGAGTGTGTCCTTGTTTGTTGTTGAGCACAAAGTGCAGAGTGTGTCCTTGTTTGTTGTTGAGCCCAAAGTGCAGAGTTGTCATTGTTTGTTGTTGAGCACAAAGTGCAGAGTGTCCTTGTTTGTTGTTGAGCACAAAGTGCAGAGTGTCCTTGTTTGTTGTTCATTACAAAGTGCAGAGTGTCCTTGTTTGTTGTTGAGCACAAAGTGCAGAGTGTGTCCTTGTTTGTTGTTGAGCACAAAGTGCAGAGTGTCCTTGTTTGTTGTTCATTACAAAGTGCAGAGTGTGTCCTTGTTTATTATTGAGCACAAAGTGCAGAGTGTGTCCTTGTTTGTTGTTGAGCACAAAGTGCAGAGTGTGTCCTTGTTTGTTGTTGAGCACAAAGTGCAGAGTGTCCTTGTTTGTTGTTGAGCACAAAGTGCAGAGTGTCCTTGTTTGTTGTTCATTACAAAGTGCAGAGTGTCCTTGTTTGTTGTTGAGCACAAAGTGCAGAGTGTCCTTGTTTGTTGTTGAGCACAAAGTGCAGAGTGTCATTGTTTGTTGTTGAGCACAAAGTGCAGAGTGTCCTTGTTTGTTGTTCATTACAAAGTGCAGAGTGTCCTTGTTTGTTGTTGAGCACAAAGTGCAGAGTGTCCTTGTTTGTTGTTGAGCACAAAGTGCAGAGTGTCCTTGTTTGTTGTTCATTACAAAGTGCAGAGTGTCCTTGTTTGTTGTTGAGCACAAAGTGCAGAGTGTGTCCTTGTTTGTTGTTGAGCACAAAGTGCAGAGTGTCCTTGTTTGTTGTTCATTACAAAGTGCAGAGTGTGTCCTTGTTTATTATTGAGCACAAAAGTGCAGAGTGTGTCCTTGTTTGTTGTTGAGCACAAAGTGCAGAGTGTGTCCTTGTTTGTTGTTTGAGCACAAAGTGCAGAGTGTCCTTGTTTGTTGTTGAGCACAAAGTGCAGAGTGTCCTTGTTTGTTGTTCATTACAAAGTGCAGAGTGTCCTTGTTTGTTGTTGAGCACAAAGTGCAGAGTGTCCTTGTTTGTTGTTGAGCACAAAGTGCAGAGTGTCATTGTTTGTTGTTGAGCACAAAGTGCAGAGTGTCCTTGTTTGTTGTTCATTACAAAGTGCAGAGTGTCCTTGTTTGTTGTTGAGCACAAAGTGCAGAGTGTCCTTGTTTGTTGTTGAGCACAAAGTGCAGAGTGGTCCTTGTTTGTTGTTCATTACAAAGTGCAGAGTGTCCTTGTTTGTTGTTGAGCACAAAGTGCAGAGTGTCCTTGTTTGTTGTTCATTACAAAGTGCAGAGTGTCCTTGTTTGTTGTTGAGCACAAAGTGCAGAGTGTCCTTGTTTGTTGTTGAGCACAAAGTGGCAGAGTGTCCTTGTTTGTTGTTCATTACAAAGTGGCAGAGTGTCCTTGTTTGTTGTTGAGCACAAAGTGCAGAGTGTCCTTGTTTGTTGTTGAGCACAAAGTGCAGAGTGTCATTGTTTGTTGTTGAGCACAAAGTGCAGAGTGTCCTTGTTTGTTGTTGAGCATAAAGTGCAGAGTGTCCTTGTTTGTTGTTGAGCATAAAGTGCAGAGTGTCCTTGTTTGTTGTTGAGCACAAAGTGCAGAGTGTCCTTGTTTGTTGTTGAGCACAAAGTGCAAGAGTGTCCTTGTTTGTTGTTGAGCACAAAGTGCAGAGTGTCATTGTTTGTTGTTGAGCACAAAGTGCAGAGTGTCCTTGTTTGTTGTTGAGCACAAAGTGCAGAGTGTCCTTGTTTGTTGTTGAGCACACAAAGTGCAGAGTGTCATTGTTTGTTGTTGAGCATAAAGTGCAGAGTGTCCTTGTTTGTTGTTGAGCATAAAGTGCAGAGTGGTCTTGTTTGATGTTTAGTACAAAATGCAGAGTGTCCTTGTTTGTTGTTGAGTACAAAGTACAGAGTGTGTCCTTGTTTGTTGTTGAGCGCAAAGTGCAGAGTGTCCTTGTTTGTTGTTTAGCATAAAGTGCAGAGTGTCCTTGTTTGATGTTTAGTACAAAGTGCAGAGTGTCCTTGTTTGTTGTTGAGCACAAAGTGCAGAGTGTGTCTTTGTTTGTTGTTGAGCAAAATAATTAAGTTCAATTATAATCCAGTAGTCGGTACTCTTTAAACAAACTTTACACACCTCTGTCTCAATTGCACAGTATACATGTATATAGGTAACAAGTGAAGTAGTGTCTACTCCTTACATGCATGATGCAATTGATGTGTGTTAACAAATTGAGGTGTATTGAACATAATTACCTGAGTAAACTGGATTATTAGACTTTTGTCAGATTTTTTTTTTAAAGTATGGAGTGCCAACAGAAGATTTTTTTTAGGCATTTTTTTTTTTAATTTACCTTTCTATGGCTGCATGAATTATACGGAAAATTGTTGATACCAGACCAGAAAAACCTTTGGATATGGATATTTTTTTTAAAGTATGATATTTATTTTAAGGATTTGAATGCATCAAATTCAAGTTTATTTTGAACCATAATGATTCAATATAAATCTAATACAAAAAATGAAATTAAATTTTATATGATATACATGTGATTATATTTACAGTGATTCTTATTTTATTTACATCAAATATTTAAAATACCAAATATGTTTATTTGCAATTGGTTAGATATTATTGCTTCGCACAGTTATATATATGTTAAGTCACAATTGTATATATACAGATAGATGGTATATAAATTTTAATTTTCTTTGAGACTGTATTAAGAGACTCCCTGTCAAATGTGACCTTTTTCTGAGGGTCCTTTGGAAAGTCACATATGACAGTCTCGACTGTAAGTGATTTCGGTTTGACACATTATCAGGTCCCAAGAGCTGAAATAGACTTAAAAAATGAAATCTTATAAAAATCTACTAAGAATCTGCAATGCCCAGAGCTTAAATGTTTGACATGTAGCATCACCTTGTTGTCCTCTTTTATAAAATATAAAATCATGCCCCTGGGGTCAAAATTGGCCCTGCCCATGAGGTAATTAGTTCTGATTTAGACTTATTTGGGAAAATATATTTAAGCCTTCTTTTATGAAACTGCAATGCCATGAGGTTAGTGATTTGGCATGTAGCATTGTGTAGTGGACTTTATAAATGTTATATAAGTCATAGTTATTACCCCTTGGGTCAACAATGGCCCTATCTTTGGGTTCACTTAGTTTACATAGACTTGTATAGTAAAAATGTCTTTGCAAAACGTTTTCTTGGAAACAACAATGTCTTGAGCTTAGATATTTGACAGGTAGAATCATCTTGTAGTCTTCTACAAAAGTTATTTAAAACATGCCCCTAAAAATGTCAAAATTGGCTCCACCTTCAGTGGTTACTTAATTAACCAGGTTTTCCGAAGGAAAAAACTGGTTATTAGATTGAGGTATGTCGGCGGGCGGGCGGGCGGGCGTAAACAATTTCTTCTGTGCGCAACTCCTCCTACATTTCTCAACGGATTTTGACCAAACTTTCACAGAAGCTTTTGTCATCAAGTGCCCTGGCGCATATTGTCGGGGTTTTGCGATTAGATAATATTTGACCTAATTATGGCCCTTTGTTTTTTTTCCTTATTATAAAATATATAGTGAACAATTTCTTCTGTGCGCAACTCCTCCTACATTTCTCAACGGATTTTGACCAAACTTTCTCAGAAGCTTTGTCATCAAGTGCCCTGTCACATATTGCCAGGGTTTTGCAATTGGTCATATATTTGACCTAATTATGGCCCTTTGTTTTTTTTCCTTATATAGAATATATAGTGAACAATTTCTTCTGTGCGCAACTCCTCCTACATTTCTCAACGGATTTTGACCAAACTTTCACAGAAGCTTTGTCATCAAGTGCCCTGGCGCATATTGTCGGGGTTTTGTGATTAGATAATATTTGACCTAATTATGGCCCTTTGTTTTTTTCCTTATATAAAAATATATAGTGAACAATTTCTTCTGTGCGCAACTCCTCCTACATTTCTCAACGGATTTTGACCAAACTTTCTCAGAAGCTTTGTCATCAAGTGCCCTGTCACATATTGCCAGGGTTTTGCAATTGGTATATATTTGACCTAATTATGGCCCTTTGTTTTTTTTCCTTATATAGAATATAATTATAGTGAACAATTTCTTCTGTGCGCAACTCCTCCTACATTTCTCAACGGATTTTGACCAAACTTTCTTAGAAGCTTTGTTATCAAGTGCCTGGCACATATTGTCGGGGTTTTGTGATTGGATAATATTTTGACCGAATTATGGCCCTTTGTATATTTTTTTTCCTTATACAGAATATATAGAGAACAATTTCTTCTGTGCTCAACTCCTCCTACATTTCTCAATGGATTTTGACCAAACTTTCTTAGAAGCTTTGTTATCAAAGTGCCTGGCACATATTGTCGGGGTTTTGTGATTGGATAATATTTGACCGAATTATGGCCCTTTGTATATTTTTTTCCTTATACAGAATATATAGTGAACAATTTCTACAGTGCGCAACTTCTCCTACATTTCTCAATGGATTTTGACCAAACTTTCACAGAAGCTTTGTCATCAAGTGCCCTGGCGCTCACTAAATTCCCATGTTTCTTCCAAGACATCATTCAAGTATTTTTTTACATACTTTTTTGATATCGCACAAAACACCACACGCCAATATTGTTGACAAAAGAAAATGACAAGAGACGCAAAAATGCCAAAATTAAGCAAAAATAAAGTACTGTTTACCTTTCTAAAATATTTGGGAAAAAAAGGCGAATAGACAACATAAAATTTCTCAATCATTTTTGTTTGAGGAATATTAAAAAAGCCATAATTCCTCCTAAAAGTTCAATTAAAAACAAATGCCCCTTCATGACAAAGCTTCTGTGAAATATTTTGCTGAAAACCTGGTTGCATCGCATTGCGATGTTCCTTGTTTATAAAGACTTTCCGAGGAAAACACTGTTAAGTGTTCTTGTGTGAAACTGCAATTCCCAGAGCTTGGGGGTTGCTTTTGGCATGTAGCATTGCTTTTGGACCTTTAACAAATATGACATAGATTATGCTCTTGGGGACAAAAAGGTCCAGTCTTGTAGTCACTTAGTTTTACTACACTTACAATCATAGTAAAATTCAATAAGATTTCTTGTGTAAAATAAAGATGCCTAGAGCTTTGGTATTTAGCAAGTAGTATTTCCTTGCAGATATTTTACAAATTATATAGCTTGAGGCTTGAGTAAAAATTTACAGGGTAATATGACTTACAATAAGTACTGATGTTGCATTACTGATTTGTTACTTTTTCTAGCGAGTGATCTAAGGCCATCATGTCATCTGATCTTGTAGTACCTTAACATTGAACAATACGCTAATGCAGGGGATCACATTGTTTATTTACAATAAATATATCCACCTTAAAACTGATAAAACTCGTGAAACATATAGGTTAAGTGCCCTCCAGGTTATAATGGGGAAACAATAAAGTGGTAAAGGTTTTGTCATTATAGGAGAGCAGACAAAACTCTTACAATGAATGTCATTGTTTTCACTTGAGAATATATATCATTCCAAAAATATCTAATTACACTTTATTGCTGATAGAGTTACCTATAATTGATGACAATTCCAATAAAATATAATATATAGCAGAAAAAAAATTGTATGAAATGAATTATTGTGTACTCAATCTATGTTTTGAGTGGCAATTTGATATATTAGTGTCCCATGTGTGCTTTACATTGAGAGGCTTTCAGTCATTATTTCTCAAAATTGGTCTTATTATGTTAAATTGATTATATGGCAAATGGGTTTGTTATGACCCTATTACATTCATATTTGTATTCCATAGTTTCTATCTTAATTTAATTTATAGTGTTCAAAGATATTGTTGTTCTTTGTCACTAGAGGCTTAACATCAATCTGTTTACTTCTGTGTCACCAGATATTTTTATGGTAACATCAGTAAATAAACTGAGTCTGTAGAAATTGTTTTTTATTCTAATTTTATGATTGCTTTCACTTTTTATGGATTGGCTTTTTCGAAATTCTTTTGTTGTTTCTAAAAGGGAATTGACATCCCAATAAAAAAGTTATTTGTGCCATTTATAATCAATATTTTTCAATTTTATGTTGCTGGAAGTCTGTTGAAAAAGAGTCTATCTGACATGTTAAACTTTTATTTGTGAAAATACTGCCCCAGATGATTCACTTTTAAAAGGATATTAAAAGTAGGTTGATATGATTTATTGCATCATCAGTATATGCTATTAAACAAGAATTTTTATTTCTATAATAAACTATATGTGGCTGTTAATTCAGATAATAATTGACTATGGTTCATGCTGGTATATATTTGTCATTGAAGGTCCCTGGATTGGTATTCAGGCCTAAATGAATAAAAAGTTCAAATGAGTATCTAATTAATGTATAAAACCTTTAAAATATTTTGTGTCACTGTTTTACTTCATCCTGTTTTAGTGGAACATTGTCATTGAACTTATAATAGTAATAATACAATGAGATGATTCTGAGTTGTGGAATTGATCGCCAACTTACTGACAAAACACAGCCATAATTTTTAATACACCATTTTAATATCGTTTTTTATTTATAAAAAAGGAATAAACTTATAAAGCAACCTTTCCGTTTATGAGGTATGATCATAAAGTTCTAGTCCCGATATACTTCTAGCCACTACACTGACATTTACACACGATATGTTAATACTGATATCATATTGAAGATTACTGACCGAGTTACACGCAGTTTTACTCAGATTAAGTAACATAAAACACACTTTGATCAGTAGAGGGGGGTGTCATTTAGACCTAATGTAGAAAGTTGAAATCAGAGCCATCATTAAGTACCTCTGTAAGAAAGGGATGTCCCCCAAGGAAATCCATGAAGTCTTCATGGATACACTTGGGTAGGAGTCCCCTACCTCTAGCACTGTGAAAAAATGGGCTCATGAATTTAAGAGGGGAAGGGAGAGCATTGGAGATGATAAGCGGCCCAAAGAGGCCACCAACAATGAAACTGCCGAAGCTGTGCACGATCTGTTCATGTGCGACAGAAGGCAAGGCCTGTGAAGCATTGTATGGAAGTGGGTATAAGGTTTGGTTCAGTTCAGGCAATTCTGACTGATGTCTATGGCATGTCAAAGTTTTCTGCTAGATGGGTCCCCAGACAGTTGACTGACAACCAGAAACGGACCAGGCTTGACATTTCAAGATTATCTTTTGTCTTGCTATGAGGATGAACCTGATTTTATCTACCAGTTGGTAACTCCGGATGAAACATGGGTCCATCACTTTGATCTAGAATAAAAAAAACAGCATGCAGTGGAAGCACACTGGCTCACCCCTTCTGAAGAAATTCAAGAGGGTGCCATAATCAGGGAAGATGATGGCTTCAATTTTTATGCTCCCCGAAAAATTTCGGGGGAGCGTATAGTCGCCGCCTTGTCCGTCCGTCCTGCTTTCCGTTCGTCCGTCCCCTTTTCTTGTCCGGGACATAACTTTGAAACAATAAGAGGTATCAACATGAAACTTTGTAGGTAGATAGATCTCATTGAGTAGGTGTGCAGTGCACAAGAACCGTAACTCTGCCTTGCCTAATTTTTGAATTATCCCCCTTTGTTTATTTTTACACTTTGAACTTTGTCCGGGACATAACTCTTAAAGTATAAGAGGTATCAACATGAAACTTTGTAGGTAGATAGATCTCATTGAGTAGGTGTGCAGTGCATAAGAACCGTAACTCTGCCTTGCCTAATTTTTGAATTATCCCCCTTTGTTTATTTTACACTTTGAACTTTTGTCCAGGACATAACTCTAAAACTATAATAGGTATCAACATAAAACTTTGTAGGTAGATAGATCTCATTGAGTATGTGTGCAGTGAACAAGAACTTTAACTCTGCCTTGCTTAATTTTTGAATTATCCCCCTTTGTTTATTTTTACACTTTGAACTTTGTCGGGGACATAACTCTAAATGTATAAGAGATATCAACATGAAACTTTGCAGGTAGATAGATCTCATTGAGTAAGTTTGCAGTGCACAAGAACTGTAACACTGTCTTGCCTACTTTTGGAGTTATTGCCCTTTGTTCATTTTGACACTTTGAACTTTGTCCGGGACATTACTCTAAAATTATAAGAGATATCAACATGAAACTTTGTAGATAGATAGGTCTCATTGGGTGGAGGTGCAGTGCTTAAGAATCATTACTCTGCCTTGCCTTATTTTGAAGTAATTGCCCTTTGTTTATTTTTACTTTTTGACTTTGGTCCAGGACATAACTCTGATATCATCAGGAAACTTTATAGATAGATAGATCTCATTGAATAGAAGTGCAGTGCAAAAAAACATAACTCTGCTTTGCCTAATTTTGGAGTTTTTGCCCTTTGTTCATTTTTTTTATACTTTCCTGTGTCCAGAACCGTCTCGGGGAGCATCACCCGGTTCAACCGGTTCTTGTTTGGGAGAGTCAGGGGATAATCATGATTGACTATCTTGAGCATGGTTGTACCATAAACGGTACAAATTATGCATACAAATTGTCTGCGTCAAGAAATCATGCGTAAAAGGAGGGGCAGTCTGACTCAAGGCAATCTGCTCCTGCACAACAATGCACCAGCTAACACATCCCAAGTTGCTATGGCTGCTGCAATTCTGCAATTGACTGCGGCTTTGAAAGTCTTCCCTATTCCCCATATTCTTCGGACTTGGCCACCGACTTTTACTTATTTCCGAAACTGAAAACCAAGCTTCGTGGTAGACGTTTTGGAAGCAATGAAGGTGTGATGGAGGCAGTCAATGAGTTCTTTGAGGACCAAAATAGAGAGTTCTATTTTGAAGGGTTAAACAAGTTAATGCAGTGAGGTGGGCAAAGTGCATATATTGAAGAGGGTGCTTATATTGAAATGTAAGACCATTAGTTGGGTTCTCTGACTTCCGGAAGTACATCGGGCCAAGAACTTTTTGATTAATCCTCGTACCTTCTAGACTAGGTCTGTTATCTTAACATAGAAACGTTTGATATGTTTGTTTTGTAACAGACTGACACTATTATTGTCATTTTTTGCCATCAAACATTGTCTCATATACTAATTGTTTTCATTGCTTGTTATCTTGTCTGCTTCTGTTATTTTGTCAAACCACTTTGTCTTGAAAATGACAAGATTTATATCATAGATCAGTATTAATGTGAATAGCACATCAAATATGACAATAGTAACTGTTCAGTGTCCTATTTTAGTCAGTAGCTTGTCATTTATTCACAAACAAGACTTGGCCAAGCTTCCTGGTTTCATCCATTTCATTTTAAAAGATAAAGTAGAGAGACATAACATTCTTATAGAGAAACTTGGTAGTAAAATTTGAAATATTGTCACATGTTAAACTTAAATAGGTGCAAGAGTTATAATACAGTTGACTCATAATAAATCAAAATTACCTGACTCAAAATTCAGTGTTAGTCGAATAATATCTGAAGTCCTGACAAAATTCCCTCTTTTAATATCTTTGTAATTAAACTCCGATTATGTCAAATTATGACTTACTAAGACTTCTGTATAGTCAAAAGGTGTTTCTGGTCCCGTTAATTGAAGTCAAACATATTTTCATCTCAATAAGTCAAGTGTGAAAACAGCCGACTGGTTATAGGTTGGCGACTGGTTATAGGTTGGCGACATAAAGGTGAGATGTTGTCACATTGTTTCACACTTTTCATAGTAATTATAATTGCCGGTCATCATGTATTTTTAACACATCGTAAAAGTGACTGTAATTGGAATGAAGACTTAATTGGTTTTAACAGTTAGGTAACTAAATTCATATGTACTTCCATTTCACGATATCTCCTTAGACATATTGTTGTTTAAATAAATGTGCCATTGTGCTTCTATATTAATGAATTCATGAGTGCTTATTATAAACATGTGCTTAATATTATTACCCATGAATATTGACCAACTGGATTTGCATTTATTTCATTGCTACGAATGTTTTTGTTAATATACATGTATTATATTTTGAATAATTAATATCTTTCTGCTCATTTATAATTTGTGGTTGTAAGTGATAAACTGTCATTTCAACAGAGAAATATGGCAGAATTGCCGTTATCAACAATAACAAACTTACTAATCTGGACATTCAATCAGGCACATGTAATTATACATGTATGAATGTAACTGTAATGGCAGCAGATCCACGTTAATCGAATTCCATTTCTCTCAGAATAAAAAGCCCAGTCCCTTGAAATTCGAGTTACCAAGAGTCAGCTGTATATTCTTCCAAGTTTAACTTTAATCTGTTGGAGAATTATAATATTTGCTTGCACATTTAGCTTTAATCCTTTGGATAAACAAAATATACACTTGCACATTCAACTTTAATCTTTGGTAAAATTACAATAATATGCTTGCACATTAGCTTATTCTATGCCTGACTCCTGATATACATTTGCACATTTGACTTTAATCAATGGGAGAATCATAATATACGCTTGCACATTTGCTAGAATAAAAATATAGATTTGCACATTTAACTTTAATCTATCGGAGATCATAATATTTGCTTGCATGATAAATTTAATTTAGGCTTACGAGACTGTTGAAGATCCACACAAGGATAAATTCAGATTATGTCTAGCCATGCCAGAAAGATTTTATGATGTACAATGACCAGTTTTGGAAAATACATAAGTTTTCTGAAAGAGACCTGCCTGTCATGAAAAATTAACTATCTTGCATTAGTAACTTTGCAAGTTTATATTGCATACAAAAGATAACTTAATTTATCAAAGAAAAATTAAACTGTATATGATTTTTATTTCAGGGAACTATTAGAAGTGGAGCATACAGATGAGAAGTTGTCCTATAAATTACATGGATTTGTTACCAATGCTAACTACAATGTTAAGAAAGGAACATTTCTACTGTTTATAAATCGTAAGTGAACTTCATGCTAACATTATGGAGAGTGAGGAACATTCCTTCTGTTTATAAATTGTAAGTGAATCATAGATTTGACACCAATGCTTACTAAAATTTGAAGAAAGCATCATGTCTACTATTTATAAATTGTAAGTTTATTTCAAATTTCTCACCAATGTTAACTCAACTGTATTGAGCAAGGAACACTTGTACTGTTTATGAATTGTAAGTAAAATATGGATTTGATACCAATTCTAACTACAATGGGAAGAAACATTTTTACATTTAATAAGTTATATGAGTAACTTATAGATTTGCCACAAATACAAACTGTATGGAGAAAGGAACACTTTTATTGTTTATAAATCATAATACTTACAAATTTGTCACCAATGCGTACAGTTACTAAAATGTGAAAAAAGGAATATGTTGCTGTTGATGTATAGTAAGTTAATTCTGGACTAATGTCTAACTATATGGAGAAAGGAACATTTTTACCAGTTTCTAAAAAAAAGGAAAATGGTAAGTTTTAACTTTATACAACAGAACAAAGCATTGTTTGACAACTTAGCTCAATATTGAAAACATTGAATTTGTAATCCAGAAGTCTAGGTTGAGGTAAAATTGTTCTGTGATAATTAGTGAACTTTAGTCTCTCACCACTGATTCAGAAATCATGTTGAATCATGTATAGAGTCACTTGCAGAGAAGTTGGTAAATATTGGTTAGTTATCCAGATGAACTGACAACCAAGATATGCCAAAAAATGCATTAAAAACAGCATAAAAAAACTGCTAAACTAACAAAGGACTGTTTTTGCATCATTGGAAATTGTAATGGAAATACAGTCAAAATTGTATAAAGCGACTGCACAAGGGACACACTAAAAATGGTCGCTTAAATCAATGGTCACTTAAGACAAAGAATGAGAAAAAGTTGAAATTTAAAATACAATAATTACTCTCCGATAATCTAAATAGCTCCTATAAATTTAAGACAAAAGTCGCTTAATAGACATGGTCACATGGGCAAGTTAGACTGTAGAAACATTGTTTCAGGGTAAAACTTTGTGCCAACACTTGTGCAATTTTACATTGGCTCGGATTGGTTCTTCCATATTATTGCTGTTTTGATATAGATATAGTTTTTGTCAATTAATGATAATTTCTTAACCATGATTGATAAGGAAAAAAGGAACATTTTCTGAGAGTTGGAAGGATAGAAGGCGGTTTTGGTTACCTATTCCAGACACCCTTGTGGTAATTTTCCAGCGTTTACTAGTAGAGTTAAACCTCTAATGCATTTATGTGCATAAATTATCTGAGGCACATGTAGGCACTGGAGTAGAACCATTTACCTTTTACAAGCTAGCTGGATAACTTCCTGACATGAAACAATTGGACTCTCTAAACTTAATTGTGAGGGGCAAGTGAGTCAGAATCAATAACCATAACCACTGGACTTTGAAGGTTACTTGTTAGTATTGTTTTCCCAAACAGAATGCCTGATCATTAAATTAACAGCTTTGTAGACTGCTTAGTCACCTTCAACAAAAATATATAAATGATTTTGATATTGTTCTGTTAAAGGACTTGTTATTCAATTACAGAAGAATAAAAGCGAGTAACGGAGTCATAAAGCATTGTTGTAGTTTTAAATATTTATATTGACTGGTGGCACATTGATCATAGTGTCAATAAAATAAATTTAACATCCACCTGGGACTTCACCATAGTATTTTTACAGTTACTTCATAACAATTTCTCATATATAACAAAAGAAATGAAGTATTAAGTCAATTCTCTTGAAGTAAAATGTCTGTGACTCTTCACTCTGTGGAGTTAAATCAAGTCATTTCACCCTCAAATGTTCATCATAAATGTATAAAGTTGACAAGGGATACAATGTTTTTATATATCACCTTTTCAGACGAGAATTTTTGATATATGTTTATAGAGTATGTATTATCTTACATATTATAGAAGAGAGATTGCTGTCCCAGGACAAATTTGATCAATATTCTACTTGCTTTTTTGTCATAATTCAAATCTTTTTGTCCACAGAATATATCATTTATCAATTTTATCACATTTATATACAGTTTAACATATCTGTTAAGTCCAGAACTAGGGAAATAAAAATGTGTTTTTAAGCCCCCTGTTCAACTTATTTTGCACTGGAATAAGTCTGTCTAGGTCAACATCCAATGGTTTATATTCTATCCATAATCTTAGAACTAGAATGTAATCATATAAAATAATAATATGTTGGTTAAAGTGGAAATTTGCAATAGTTTATGCAGAAAGTGCCATATAAAGATAAAAGAAAAAGGTCATAAAACCCCAAATGTTGGCATGTCGGTCCTGCCATCCGTCCAGCTGTCTGTGTTTTTATTTTCTGGAGCATATCAAAAAAGCAAACTAGACAGATCTCACAAAGAAAACAAACAGTGCTCCATAACCATAACTTTGTGAAGTTTGTTTGGAGCCTCAAAGCTTTTACAAGGTCTGGTATAGGCATGAAACTACTGTGCTAGACAGACCTCATTGAATTGCAATAGTGTCTTAGAACCATAACCTTTCTGATATTAAACTTTTTAGATATTACATTTAATCAGAGATTTGTTGCCACAACAGTGATAGTTCTTGTTATGCCCCCGCCATGTAATGGCCGGGGCATATAGTGTTACCCTGTTCCGTCCTTCCGTCATTCTGTCATTCCGTCATCATCAGTTTCCGTTCATTATCTTAGTAACGGTTGCACACATTCAACTCAAATTTGACATATGGATATGTCATGAGAAAATACAGGTCAAGTTCGATGATTTTTGGCAGAGTTATGCCCCTTTTACTTTAAAATAATATGAAATTTTCAGTTTCCGTTCATTATCTCCCCAATGGTTGTACACATTCAACTCAAACTTGACATATGGATATGTCATGAGAAAATACAGGTCAAGTTCGAATTTGGTCATGGTTCGATGATTTTTGGCAGAGTTATGCCCCTTTTACTTTGAAAATAATATGAAATTTTCAGTTTCCGTTCATTATCTCCCCAACGGTACAACACATTCAACTCAAATTTGACATATGGATATGTCTTGAGAAAATACAGGTCAAGTTCCAATTTGGTCATGGTTCAATGATTTTTGGCAGAGTTATGCCCCTTTCAATTTGAAAATAATATGAAATTTTCAGTTTCCGATCATTATCTCCCCAATGGTAGAACACATTCAACTCAAACTTGACATATGGATATGTCACAGGAATGCGCAGGTCAAGTTCAAAGTTGGTCATGGTTCAATGATTTTTGGCAGAGTTATGCCCCTTTCACTTTGAAAATAATATGAAATTTTCAGTTTTGTTTATTATCTCCCCAACGGTACAACACATTCAACTCAAATTTGACATATGGATATGTTTTTGGAATGCCCAGGCCAAGTTCAAATTTGGTCATGGTTCAATGATTTTGGCAGAGTAATGCCCCTTTCACTTTGAAAATAATATGAAATTTACAGTTTCTGTTCATTATCTACCCAACAACTCAAATTTGACATATGGATATGTCAAAGGAATGGGCAGGTCAAGTTGGAATTTGGTCATGGTTCGATGATTTTTTGGCAGAGTTATGTCCCTTTCACTTTGAAAATAATATAGATACATCTTAGGAATAAGCAGTTTAAGTTTGAATTTGGTCGTGGTTCAATGATTTTGGACAAACTTATCTTTCTTGAATGTTGGAAAAATTTTGAACTTTCAGTTTCAGCACTGAAATGTATGTAGCCATTATTTTGGCTACAAATATGAAATATGCTATTTTCAAAAGGTTAAGACTGAATAATTTCAGTGCCTTGAACATTGTATGAAAATGGTTTGTGTTAACATTGAAAAGTTTTAAGGGCTTTGAACTTAAAATGAAAAAAATAATTTGTGCAAACAAATTTGGAACTAAATATTATAACATCTGAAATTTTGGCTGCATGCGGGGGCATCCGTGGCATGATGACACATTTCTAGTTGTATGTTGTTTCTTAAACAGTCAAACAGTTGTTGTTTATGAAATAATTGATGAAAATTGATTTTTTTTTTACAATAAAAATATAAATCCTGATTTATTTGACATTTCAGATAGACTGGTGGAGTCTAGCTCACTAAAGAAGGCAATAGATTTAGTGTACCAGGCCTATCTTCCTAAACATACACATCCATTCCTTTATCTCAGGTAACTTAACTTCTTATCATTTTTGCGACAGACGTGCCCTCAGGCGCGTTCAGAGCTATGTCATCTAAACATGGGATTTCGTCTGCTACAATCGCGCAATGTGTCCTCAACCGAATAACAGCCCACGAAATAGTACATGAATTTGATCCTATGAAACTCCCATACTTCGTCGGGATATCTTAAAAACTTCCATATTTAGCCTTTTCAATTTCAAATTAAGTTATCCAAGTTAAAATATAAACGTATTTGATTGATAAAAACGCTGTAGCCCCGTAGTGTTATTGCGCAATTATGCAAATAACTGCTGAAACTATTTACCGCTGTCGAAAAACATTTTTATTAATAGATCAAAAGTTTTTCGTGACTTTAGAATAACTCGCGCATTAATAAAAGAACTCTTTTCGTGACTCATACCGCGGGTTTAGCTGAATATCCAGCAGTTATTAATAAATTAGACTACTGTACAATGGTTAGTATTATAAATAATGCATGTAACAAGGGAGTTTTTCAACACTTTACCACCATGTAGTCTTTCATGGTAATCTTTATTGAAGGAAGTTATAATATCAGTTCTACTTCCGATTCTTGTGTTTTGTTTACATAGTTTTCTAGGTCACGATATGAGTTAATCTGCTATGAGATTATAATAGCCTTCGACCAGAAGATAACACTATTCTAAAAATAGATTCTGCATCATCTGCACTGACTTTCGGACGAGTACACATTATACATGTAATAAACCAGCGGATACTTATTTTGTTTACATGCAATACTTTAAGAAATTCTATACAATTGTAAGAAGCAAACAAGTTGAAAATGGAATTTAGTGTGAAATTGAAAGGGACAACTAAACACTGTAGTGCTTAAGTGACGTAAATGAAAAAAAATCTAAAAAATACACCATTAATTGCTGATGATTTTAACCAAAAATATTTTTAATGAGACATATCCAAGAGAAATAAAAATACAAATGACTTATATTTTATTGTCTATATGCCCACTATGATATAACACGAAGCAATTCTAATAAACATTCTCACATGTATTATGTATTATGCTTGAAGTTTATTTGCATGGTTTTATTTTAGAAATATTTCGTTGACATTTTTTTTTCTATTTACATATCATTTCTTGGAATAAATCGATAAGAACACTGATTTACAAGTTTGACCAGAGTTTTTAGGCATAAATTTCATTCTGTATTTAAAAATTTGGACTTGTTCTGCTTGAAAGTAGAAAATCTGAATTATATCAGATTGGGACACATAAAAAATATTGCTCTACAAATCTCGAACTTGTATGGAACAAATTTTCTCTGTTATATCTTTTGTGTTATTGTTTTTTTTTTCTAAAAAAGCCTTAATGTCTCTCCGGTTGCATGTCTGTCGCATTCAGTGCTGCAGCACTTTGATTTGTTATAGCAGGGTAAGTGTTATTTTGTTATGGGCGGCATTTAGTAAATGCACTATCCATCCGTGCAATAATCTGGTTTGCCCTTCATCTCCAAAACTGCTTGTGGGGTTTTCATTGAAACTTCACAGGATTGTTTGTCACCAAGGCTAGTTGTGCATACTCTCTTGATTTTCCGCTTGAATTTCTTTGGCACAGTTATGTCCCCTTAATTAAATCATTCCCACATATACACGCCTTTTAATGCCTTTTTCACCACCCCTCTCCCTTTTTGAAGCCTCACGTGGAGTAAAAATGCCTTATTTTGACTGCCACGCTTGTTTTTGTTTTAGAAATGTTGTTTAAAAAGGTGATCAGTTTTTCGGTGCTGACCCTTTTCAAAAAGATACATCAAAGAGGTGCCAGAGGGGGATGTGCCCACTTTAGTTCAGGGATTTGAAGGCAGCCCCCCTCATCGGAAATTTAGGACTTGTGAGAGGCTAAAAATTATCTCAAGTTGATCATAAGGTAACGTGTAACCAACGCTGAAAGGTCTTTGATTCTGTCTCAATCCATTTAGATGTTGCAGCACTTTGAAAAAAAAAATCAACAGAAAATAGTGATTTTTGGCAATTTTTCACAAAATGCTCATGTGGTAATGGGTTAATGGTCAATTTTTGAGTAAAATAAGCTTGTCTGCGCTTCATCACTGAAACCAATGGGGGATTTCAGTGAAATTTCACAGGATTGTTTGTTACCATGTTGAGTTGTGTGTAGTGTCTTCATTTTTTTGTCACAGTTATGGCCCCTGAATTAATGGTTAATTTTCAAGTAAATGAATAAGCTGGTCTGTGCTTCATCACCAAAAGAGCTCGGGGGGGGGGTTTCATTGAAACTTCGCATTGAAACTAATTGTGCATACTCTCTTGATTTTCTGCTTGATTTTTTTGTTGGCTAAGTTATGGCCCCTTAAAGGTCAATTTTCAAGAAAATAAATAAGCTTGTCTTCGCTTCATCACCAAATCTGCTGGGGGGGGGACTTGACTTCAAAAGATTGTTTGTCACCATGTCTAGTTGTGCATAGTAATTTTATTTTTCCCCCTGAATTTTTTTTACACAATGTCAAAGCTACCTTTCAGGGGCATATGTCACACCAAAACACTATAAGTTATTTGGTGAATCTGTAGATTTACTGGTGGAGGGAGACATCCGGGTACTGTCTGCATTTTTTCAGGCACAAACTGAGTAGAACCTCTGTTAAGCTAGCTTGATAGCTTCCTCACATTAAAGAAGCCAAAGTCCCAGTAGGTATTGACACCCACAGCAGTGAGGGCAATCAGGGTTCAGGGTTTAATGAGATAACATTTTCAATAACTTTCCTATGTTAGACCTAGAGTTGCAAAAGTCTAAAATAATTATAAACATGCAATATGTTTTGGTTGTCCAAACAAAATTCCATACCAATAAGGGAAACATAAAACATTTTTACATCACCTAACCTGGATTGGAATAAGTTTTACATCTGTACTTATGACAGGTTTTAAAGCAAGTTAAGACTGATGTCACTGGAAACAGTTCAGTTTCAATATAACACTTAGCATTGGTCCTTTTTTTCTTGTGAAATATGTTACACATCTGAAGTGCCATTTGAAATAGACATGGGTCAGGGCCATTTGTTTTGTTGCATGGTGTACTTTCTGTATATAGGGCTATGGCCCCAGGTCTATTGTTCTCTTTTGTTCTCTTAACATGAATTAAGATTATGTTTACCTTTCATGAGTTTCTTTATAGACCCAGATAATCCATAGGTACAAACAGTCTTTTACTGTTATAGATTCACAGTGCACAACCTGTCACAATAGATTGGTCAACCTATTGTGCTTATTTTCTAAGCTGTAACTGTAAAAGTTTGATTACCTGGGAAGAACCCAAGTAGTCTTAATTCTGGGTAAATGTAATATGCACATGGACTTTTATCAAAATGTGATGAAATAGTGGTGATCTAGAATTCCTACATTTGGCCACAAATTCTCACTTACATTCAACTATTCAAATAAACTTTACTTCTCTGAATGAACATTTATTTCCTGCTCATTTCACAGCAAGATTTCAAGAAATATTACTATCAAGAAATAAGATTTATATCACTTTTATAAGATATGTTTTGTGAATTCTCAGACACTTTAAATGACTGTCATCATGATCAATTTCATCAGGTAATTGATAGGTCAATTAATTAGAATAAGAGGAGAGTACTAAGTGGTCAAAATTCTCTAGGTAATAATTATGTGGTTACTTTAAACAAATTAATTTATTTATCAAGACATGTCTAGGTTATATCTGGGGGTCAATTATTTCTAAAAATGCTTGCTTTAAAAGAAAATTGGTCTGGTTCAGAATTGTGTCCAAGTATTGTGAATTTCAATCTAGTTAAAATGTCACGTCAATAAATAATGGACTATAAGTGAACAAAAAAACAACATTATTTTCATTAAAGATCCTGTAACACATTTTTTTTTATGGTTTTATTATCATAAATATGATGCTCAAATTAAGATTTATCAATATTGTAAGTTCCAAAAAGCATTATTTATAAAGATATTACAGAATTTAACATTTCATGTAAATACATGTAAAGGAAGGGAATAAAAATTTATTATTTTCTATAAAGTCTAAGTCAAATTTTTCAATAAGAATTGAATGCATAAATTTTACTGATTACATATAATATGTACAAATATTTGCGCTACATATTTACATATTCTTCGAAGTTTGAAAATTGTATTATTAGCATAATTTCATACATATACATAATTTCACTTAAGTGTGGTATACAACCTCAATTACAACATACAGGATCTTTAAAAGGTTCTAAGAAATTATTCTTCTGTGGAATTGTAATTATGAAAATACATGTGATTAAATAAGAAGTGTGTGTGATTTTTTATACATATGTTTTCTGATAATATTTGAACCCATTTCCTGAAAACCAAAGTGTAATAATAGCTCTGTCTAGGGCAATCATTGCATGCAAATGTTTACTGACATTAGCATCGTCAATCTAATTCACCCTGTTCAGTGCCTCTTTAACTTTTCGAAGAATATAACATTTTGGCAAGAAAAATCATCTGACATGCACAAATCAAATTTTCATAGAAACACGTTGAAATAGGCATAGCGTTGTCCGAATTTCTTCTTTGACATGTAATAATGCCATTTATAAGTTTCAATATTGGGACCCCGTCCAAATTTGGGACATAAATATGGAGTCTACGGAATCCAAAAGATGCCACCTTTCACATTATATTTAATGGCCATTGAAAGGATGTACATTATCATAAGGCATATATGTATCTCAATGCAGATCTAATATGTACTTTGTCCTTTAAAATCTTGGTGCTTACACTTCATGCTTATATATACTAAAATGAGGAACAATGCCAAAGTGGCTATGGTTTCTGGGTTTCTGTCAAGCCAGAGTTCAAGTCCTACACAAGGAAGTAACCATTTCCACACCATTACATATGCACACTTAAATGTTATTGAAATAATCAGTTGCAAGAACTTGTTTTGAAATTGAGCATAAATAAAAACATGTACATTGGTTGGGCTTATTTTATTGTGTTGTTTTTTTTCAGTAACACTGAAAGTTCATCTGGTGACTTTACTGGCTGAAGTTCTCAAGTTCTCAGGTGCCCTTCAGTGTGCATTATTTCAGGCACACATGTGCAAATCAGTAGAACCAATAATAATCTGTAAGCTAGCTGGAAAGCTTCCTTATATGAAAGAATCCAAAGTCCCTAGAAGGTTTCAAACCCACAGCAGTGGTTTGAAATCATAGATCACTTAACCACTTGGTCAAATTCTGTATTTTAAATTAAATTAAATTATACATCATACTTATGCTATCAGTCTGTTTGTTGATTTATAAGAGGAATTTGATAGCCTCAGACTGGATTTTAAAAGCATTTTGTAATAGGATGATGGAAATAACAGGATGGGTGTCTATATATTTTATGACAAGATAAATGAGTTATGGGCTATATGAGGTGTTATATAGAAGGGAATCAAATTATCTCATATTATTTGATTTAGCATTTATATTCTGTTGAAAGATCTCTGGAAATTCACAGATATGTTTTATGATACAGAGAAGAAAGTGAAAGTTTATTATGTTTTATTTGACAAATTTTTGTTACAGACTTGTATGGAGATCAGAATATATATAAATCTCACTGAGAAGTGATGAAATTATAATATTTACATAGTGCAGGTGAATATGTGGATATTTTTAGCTCACCTGTCACAAAGTGACAGGGTGAGCTTTTGTGATCGCTTTTCGTCCGTCGTCCGTCCGGCCGTAAACTTTTACTTTAAATGACATCTCCTCATAAACTGCTAAGCCAATTTCATCCAAACTTCACAGGAATGTTCCTTTGGTGGTCACCTTTAAAAATTGTTCAAAGAATTTAATTCCATGCAGAACTCTGGTTGCCATGGCAACCAAAAGAAAAAACTTTAAATATCTTCTTTTAAAAAACCCAAAGAGCTAGAGCTTAGATATTTGGCATGAAACATCTTCTAGTGAGTGGCTACCAAGTTTGTTCAAATAAAAGCCCTGGGGTCAAAATTGGCCGAGCCCCAGGGGGTCATTGATTTTCCCTATATGCATATAGTAAAAACTTAAAAAATCTTCTTTTAAAGAAAAGAAGATTTTTAAAGAACCCATAGAGCTAGAGCTAAGATATTTAGCATGAAACATCTTCTAATGGGTGTCTACCAAGTTTGTTCAAATAAAAGCCCTGGGCTCAAAATAGGCCCCGCCCCAGGGGGTCATTGATTTTCCCTATATGCATACAGTCAAACGTGTATTAAGCGACCGGGCAAGGGAAACACCAAAAACGGTCGCTTAATGAAACGGTCTCTTAAGACAGTCAGCATGATATAAAAGTCAAAATTTATAAATGACATCTTTTTTATTCGATGGGATTGTTTTTCAACTTCATTTTTATATAAATGTTGAATAATAAGTACGTTAATTCCGATAATCTAAACGGATGCAAATGTAAAAATAACGTCCCGATATTTATTGACAAAACAGTTTTGATCCATTACGTACATGTTTGACATTTTTTCCAGAATTTTTTAACTTCTCCGTTGTTTTTCCTTGTCTCCAAAACGAAAACCCTATTAGTGAAGATGTTTTCTGTTGTGCATTTTTTCATTTGAAATAAACAAACTATATCTATTTGTTACGATTAATTTAATGGCTGATCAAGTTCAAGGTCAATTCAATGCAGTCTAAATGTCAACAAGTGAAGCGTATACACCATCTCAGTATGGGCGGAGCGTTGCATTGTTTATCCGATATTATTGGATAATACACGTCACGCGTATACTTAACTTCATTTGCATACGCTAAAACTGTATGGGAAATAGAGTTTTTCACACGTTTATTGTTGTGTTTTGATTGCTGACACTTGTGACATAACGAGGTGGCGTTCTTTAAAAATACAATTACTTGACAGGTAAAAGTGGTCGTTTAATGAAAAGATTGATGTCAATTAGGTGAATAATTAGCGGTCGCTGGTCGCGTTGATCAAAAGTCGCTTAATACATTAAAGAAATAGAGAAAAAATGATCGGGGGGAATTTAAAGTGGTCGTTTAAGACAAAAGTCGCTTAATACACGTGGTCGCATGGGCAAGTTAGACTGTATAGTAAAAACTTAAAAAATCTTCTTTTAAAGAACCCAAAGAGCTAGAGCTAAGATATTTAGCATGAAACATGTTCTAATGGGTGTCTACAAAGTTTGTTCAAATAAAAGCCCGGGGGTCAAAATTGGCCCAGCCCTGGGGGTCATTGATTTTCCTTATATGTATTTAGCAAAAACTTAAAAAATCTCCTTTGAAAAAACCCAAATAGCTTGAGTTTAGATATTAAGCATGAAACATCTTCTAGTGAGTGTCTACAAAGTATGTTCAAATAAAAGCCCTGGAGTTAAAATTGGCCCCGCCCCGGGTGGTATTGTTTCTCTTATATTTGTATAGCAAAAACATAAAAATATTTTTTGAAAAAACCCAAATAGCTAGAGTTGAGATATTAAGCATGAAACATCTTCTAGTAATTGTCTACAAAGTTTGTTCAAATAAAAGCCCTGGGGGTCAAAATTGGCCCCGCCCCAGGGGTGTCATTGGTTTTAACTACATGTGTATAGTAAAAACTTAAAAAATCTTCTTTGAAATAAACCCAATGAGCTAGAGCTTAGATGTTTAGCATGAAACATCTTCTTATGGGTGTCTACCAAGTTTGTTAAAATAAAAGCCCTTGGGTTAAAATTGGCCCTGCCCGGTGTGGGGGGGGGGGGCGGAGGGGGCGGGGTAGATCATTGTTTTTCATTATATGTGTGTAGTAAAAAACTTAACATTGTGAAACATCTTTTAATGGGTGTCTTCCAAGTTTGTTCAAATAAAAGGCCTGGGGTTTAAACTGGCCCGCTCCGGGTGCCTTTATACAGGTGAGCGACCTCAGGGCCATCATGGCCCTCTTGTTTCATTTTGATGTAAGACGATGATATTGTAAGATGTTGATATGATAGACAAAAATCAATAAAATTTTCTCTTTTAGCTCAACCTTTTTTTTGGGGCGTGGGCAGGAGGGTGTTGATAAAACAATTCTTGTGATAAACGAATATGTTGGATAATTGAGATATAACCTTGACCTTTAAATGGCCTTGACCATCAAGGTCAGATGATTAAAGTTTGCTTTTACTTTCTTAACTTTGTCATTTATTTATAGAAATGATTCATACTTAAAACAATGAGTGTGATGACGCAGACATAGTGAAAATAATAAAATTTTATTTTATTTTCATCGTTTTGTTTAAGTTGTTGATTTGTTTGCTTAAAAAAGTTGAACATTGCCCTGGTGGTGGCTCTTGTTTATTTAAAGCGTAATAAAAAAAAAACTAAACAAAATTTTTTTTGTTAAGTGCCAAGATACAGTGCTGCATTGTACGAGATGAAAATGAAGCTGTTGAATGTCTTAATTATTCTCCTCCATTACAACAAGGAGATCATACTTGGTATAATTGTTGGATAAAATTAGTGCTGGTAAGGTCAAGTGACAACATCTTCAATAATAGCTTGGTTAAGTCCAACACTTCACCCCATTCATGCCAAATATATAAGTAATCAAACTTGATAAACCCAGCTGTATGTTGTTTTTGTGTTGCCTCTATGGAGTAGTGCAAGCTCAAGAACTTGCATATATTACATGGATTTTTCCGGTTGAAGGATTTTCTGCCGAGTTATGGGCCTGGAATAAAAGATGTGTTTGGGTCTCCTGCTACACAGTAGCTGCATCATGCAATTGGCTATCATGAGGCAACACATGTCTTCACTGATGGTCCTTGTGTTGTTGACATAATCTTATATTTCAGTTCAGTTTGTTAAAATAGTTACAATGTAATTCAGCATACAACTTTTTTTTATTAACTCATCTGAGCACAAAGAGATGAGCTTTTGTTATTCCATATCTATTGTGCATTGTCAGTCATCCTTTTTTACCTGCAATTTCTTTAAACACAACATCTCTAAAACCACAGGTAGATTTTGACCAAACTTCACAGGAATCATACAAAAGTTATATAGAAGTACTTAAATTTAATAAAAAGTTCAAGTCTGAGGAGCTAAAAATAGTTTTTAAAAATGAAATCTTTAAAAATCTTATCTGGGAGGTTAATTAATTTATATAAAATTATAAACAGGAAAACACAATTAAGTCTCCATGTGTACTGCCCAAAGTGAAGGTATTTGACTTGTACCATTGCCCAATGGACTGCCAGAAAAGTTACATGAACCATGGCCTAGGATCAAAGATTGCCTTGCTCTGGTGGTCACTCAGTTTACACAACTTTTAACAGTATATATACTGCCCAGGGCATAGATATTTGTCATGTAGCATCACCTTGTAGTCCTTTACAAAAAGTTGTATAGTTTTTTACCATGGGGGAAAAATTAGCCCTACCCGTGATCTTTTAGATTATGATATAGACTTGTTGTGTCGCCTCTACGGAGTAGTGGCGACATAAAGGGATCACTTCTCCGTCGTCTGTCTGTCAGTCTGTCCGTCCGTCACAAAACTTGTCCGGACTACCCCTCATAAACTACTGGTGCAATTTCATCCAAACTTTACAGGAATGATCAGTACCAAGTCTAGTTGTGCATATTGTCAGCATTTTGCGATTCAATGATTTTTGTCAGAGTTATGGCCCGTTAATAATTTTTATTTTTAAAGTTTGTCCGGACTACTTCTCTTATACCACTAATGCAATTTCAATGAAACTTAAAAGGATTGATCTGTAGCTCAAGTCCTTCGGCATGGGTTTTCCGGTTGAGTGATTTTTGGCCGAGTTATGGCCCTTTGATAAAAAGGTGTTTTTTTCTGTGTGTTGCCAGATACACAAAAGCTTGTCCAGACTACTCCTCATAAACTACTGGTGCAATTTTATATAAACTTTACAGGAATGATCAGAACCAAGTCTTGTTGTGCACTGTCTGTCCGTCTGTCACAAAACTTGTCCCAACATGAAATTGGCCATCATGAGGCGACACGTGATCACTGATTGCTCTTGTGTTTTATATAGACTTGTGTAAGAAAATACATTAGCAACCCCCACTTGTATGAAAGTACTATGCCTAAAGCTTTGATGTATAGCAATTAGTATTGTCACCTGGACTTATAAAAAGACACATAAATCATGGGGTCATTAATTGGCTTGCCCCTTGGTTGTTACTAACTTGTATAGGAAAATACCTGCTTAGATACTACAATGCTTAGAGCTTAGATATGTGCAAGTTGCAATACCTGGCGGACCTCTATGAAATTTTTATAAGTCATGTTGCTGGGGATTCAGAAATATGACCCCATTGGTAGAATTTGGACCATTTCTGGCAATGAATCTCTGGTACCATCATGGTCTTCTTGTTAAGACATCAGAAATGATCCAGATTTTGTAATTTATTTCATTTACCATCTTTTAGCAGGGAATAGAAAAAATTGCATTTATCAAAACGCTTTTAATTTCAATTTTAAACCATCTTTTTATAGCCCTACCGTCACCACCTCAAGACATGATAAATAAACTTAATAATATGTTTTATGATTTTATATGGCAAGGAAATGTTAAAATTGCAAGGCCTTTTCAGAGGGAGGGGTAAAAATGTTAAATTTAAATGCTTTTATGGCATTTAAGATAAGCTGGTTCAAAAGAATGATTAGCGATGCCTGTTGGTTTATATGCAAATATTGTTTCACTGTGGAAAACATTACATAGATAAAATTGCAAAAATAATCCGTTCCAAGCTGAAACGGTCCATTTCAACGCTGAATTCACTAACTGTGAAACGCCGCCACACAACTACATTTCGAACTCAATTATAACAACTTTACGTTTTCTGGAAACTTTAATCAAATCTACATCGCATAACATTCTCCAAATTTTGATATTTGGTGTAGAGTTTACAAAATATATAAAAAATGAAAACAATCGACACTTGATTTTAGCGACATGTACTAGCTCGGAAGTAGCAATAATATAGAGCGATTTACTGTATACCTCCGAAAGAAGTAGCTCTATCATTAACCAGGCATGCACATGGGTTATTAATTATTGTTTCATAATGAAAAACAGAATTGAACACAATTTGGATGGACATAACTTTTTTAAATCAAATTTTGATAGATTATAAAATTTAAAAAGTCACAATCTGTTTTACAGTTTAGAGATTGCTCCTCAAAATATTGATGTTAACGTTCATCCAACAAAGCATGAAGTTCGCTTCCTACATGAGGATGCTATCATCGAGAGTGTTCAGAAGACAATCGAGACAAAGTTGCTTGGTTGTAATGTCAGCCGGACCTACTACACTCAGGCGTTGTTACCAGGGGCAACAGTGATACCAGAACTCTCAAAGGAAGATGCTAACAAAGACACAGGTATGCTTTTAGATAGATAAAACATGATCTTACAATTATTATGTCTCCCAAAATTGGGGGACATAATTGTTTTTGCCTTGGCTGTCTGTCTGTCCATACAAACCCAGAGGTACTTGTGTGACTTGGAGAACAATGGTTAACAGCAAATTCTCTTTGATCCTATTCATTCCGTGTTTACTTGTGTGTCTTTTTTTAAGCCTTGTGTGAGTAATGGTCGGTCCGTCTGTCCGGTTGTCAATTCGCATTTAAAAGCTGGGGTCCGACCTTCCATCAAGGGGTCCATACTATTTTTTTAGGTTTTAAACCCAAATTTTTTTAACAGGATTTTGATCATTTACCACCCTTAGTTTTGCAAAATTCACCGGAAATTTTCAGCCCTGCACAAAAGGGGCTGCCAGGGCAAAAAAATAAAAAATCTTTTGGGAAATTCCAGGTAAAAATTTCCCCGGGTTGGGTTTTCCCAACCAGATTTTAACCAGAAGTGATCAGTACCTCCCTTCTGTGCAAAATCTCGGGCACATTCTCCCTTCGCTTAAAAAAGGGGCCACCTGACCCTAAAAAAAAGGAAAAATCTTGCCCGGCTTTAAAAATTTAAAACCTACTGGGGGTTTTTAAATCAAATTTTCCCAAGAGTAATCTTCCCAAATCCTTTTTTTGTGCCCCCAATAAAATTCATGTTAGCTTGGCTGCACAAAGTGGCCACCAGCAATAAAATTAGAAAAATCTTGTCTGGCTTTCACAAGTCAAACTACTGGTGGGATTTCAACCAGACTTTACAGAAGTGATCAGTACCATCCCTAGTTATGCACATTATGGGCATGTTTCGCTTTGCTGAATAAACTGGCTGCCAGAGCTAAAATTAAAATAATCTTGTCCGGCCTCCACAGGTCAAACTTCTGATGGAATTTGAACCAAACTTTACAGGAATGATGAATACCATCCCTATATAGTTGTGTACATCGCAGGCATGTTCCACTTCGCTGCACAAAATTCATTCAATGTTGTTTTTGCATAAATAACTTAGAACACAAATGCTATAATGGCTGGACTGAACTTTTATCAAAATATCAATCAAATGGAATAAGTAAAGAAACAACATGTTCCTCACCAGAGCATAAGAAAGTTCAGCAAAGACCATCTTTAAACAAAATAAGCAAAATTAAACTAGAACATTATGTAAATATTCAAATGTTTTGCCCAGGTTGCCATTGAAACTACTTATTCAATTGAGTTTGCATATTGCAAATCAGCATGTTTTAGTTAAGTTACTCCACTGAGGTCCAAATACCTAAAAACATAAAATTGAATTTCTTACGTAGATCAACTAGGGTATTTATAACAGAAAGATATGCAAAAGTTTAGAAAAACAGACTATTCTTAAAAATTTAAAACTGGAAAGGTTTTTTTCTTTACCCTTTTATTTGATTTTAAAATTTTTAAAAAAATGTTTATTAGCCCCACTTTCCAGAAAGAAAAAGTTTTTGCAATTTTTGATTGCTGAAATATTATTGTGGGTGAAAAAAAATTTTTCAATTTTACACCCTTTTTAAATACAAAATAAAAAGCAATTCCAAAAGGGCCTTCATTATGAAACTGGGGAAAAACTTTTTTTATGCCCAATATGAAATTTTTTTAAAAAATAAGGGGGCCATACTTCTGAAAAGGCAATCATTTAGGGTTATGTGTGTTTTTTTTTTAGAATTTTTAAATAGACAATTTGTTAATTTTTGCATGCGGTGTTTTTGGGAAATTTTTTTTGTGTCTTTTTTTCACAGCTTTTTCCGTATTTATTTGTTAAAAACTGTCCAGGGAAAACAATCTTAGGGACTTAAACCTGAAATTTTGCAAATAAGTTATTGCTCCAAACCTATAACAAATGGTACAAAACTCTCAAAAATATATTTCCAGTCCTGTCATATACCAAAAAAACAATCTTTATTGAGTCTTCTTGAAACCTAAAAAGAGAAAAAAAACATATGCAAGAGATAAATAATTAATGAATGTTCATGTTTATGTGGCTTGTTTGTTGAATTTTTAAAAGCTAAGTATTCAAACTGGTCGGAATGGAAAATTATAACTATTTTTGTAATAATCGGTCCTGACAAAACATTAATATTTAAAATTTATGAATTCTGGGTGATGTTCACAAAATATTTGAAAAATAATTATTCTCCTGTGGGTGAGTAGAACTTATATTACTTCAAATATTGAATTCAATTAAGTAGTCCATTAAATAAGTTTAAAAGTTCTGAATTTACAATGGGGCAAAAAATAATAAAAGCATGCATATAAATGAAAGTGACTTAAGAAAGGTGTACAATAAAAAAGCAATGTCTCTTTCGAAGGGATATAAAATCTTGTCTGCATTTGTCAATATTAAATAATGTTTCAACTTAATGAATATTTTAATAGAATTTACTTTAAAAAACTGTAAATAATCTGATAAAATGAAAGGAAATAGAAAATATAACTTTAAACATTAAAATACCAGTTGGCAATAATCACATTGTTCTAACCAATTTGTTGGAATATCAAAGTTTTAGGCCTTAACTGGCTGAATTTGTGAAGTGGATTTGCACTACATTAAATGAGGAAAGATCCATTCAAAATTTAAGAGAATTTCGATATCAAAGTACAAAAATTTAGAAGATGCTTCATTGTCCAGTTTGTCATAAACTTTAATATGCATTCAATTCATTTCATGGGGATTCCAAAAATAACCCTTAAAATTGTCTACTCCCATAAAGTTCCTGCAGTTCTTGAATGGAAATTTGTAAAATATTTGTTACAAAATAAAAATCCATTTTAAAAAATTTTTTTATCAAAATTTGAAATTATTAGAAGCAGCTACAAATTTGGTTATGTAGGCAGATAGTTAGTCCCAAAACAATTCACATCCAAAAGGAGGAATGAAAAAAAACAGATGTCATTTTATTTTAGTTTTTCTATGATTTTATATACTGCTACATAAATGACTGACTGGTTCTTTTTAGCTCACCTGAGATATGTCAGGAATAGCATAATTAATTATATTATACATCTATCTTCAGGGTTGAGGCTTATTTAAAGGAATCACTCTTCGGTCGCCTTGTCTGTTCATTCCCGTCGTACGTTGTTCCGTTCAACACTTTTCAAACGACATTCCCTGAAACCATAAGGCAGGATCAATAATCGTGAAACTTCACAAAGGGATTAATTGTTCTTTGTTCCTGTGAAAGCCTTAACAAAAGGTTGTCATAAAGGGATTTCCATTCCAATCGCAGAACTCTGGTTGCCATGCGCAACCAAAAGAAAAAACATTTCACATCTTCTTCTAAAAAAACCAAAGAGCTTAGAGCTTAATATTTTTGGATGAAACATCTTCTAGTGAGTGTATTAAGATTGTTCAAATAAAAAATCCCTAGGGTAAAAATTGGGGCCCCCGCCAGGGGCTTCATTTGATTTTCCCTATATCTTGTATGAATCAATTTTAGTTAAAAGAACTTAAAAAATCTTCTTCTAAAAAAAAACCCAAAGAGCTAGAGCTTAGATATAAATTTGGCTATTAAAACATGTTCTACATGGAATGTATAAATACCATTTGTTCAAATAAAAGGCCCGTTTGGGGTTCAAAAATTGCCCTGCCCCCCTGGGGGGTTCATTTGATTTTCCCTAAACAGCATATATAGTAAAAACTTAAAAAAATCTTTTTTTAAAGAACCCAAAGAGCTAGGAGGCTAAGATATTAAGTTGAAACATCTTCTAATGAGTGTTACGCAAGACTTGTTCAAATAAAAGCCCTGGGTCAATATTGGCCCCGCCCCAGGGGTCATTGATTTTGCCCTATATGCATTATTAGTAAAAAACTTAAAAAATCTTTCTTTCTAAAAACCCCAAAGAGGCTAGAGCTTAGATATTTGGCATGAAAACATGTTCTAAATGGATCTGCTACCAAGTTTGTTCAATAAAAGCCCTGGGGTCAAAATGGCCCCAGGGGTCATTGATTTTCCCCTATACTGCATATAGTAAAAAGCTTAAAAAAATCTTCTTCTTTCTAAAAAACCAAAGACTAGAGCTTAGATATTTGGTATGAAACATGTTTCTAATGGATGTCTACCAAGTTTGTTCAAATAAAAGCCCTGGGGTCAAAAATTGCCCCGCCCGGGCTGACATTTGATTTTCCTTATATGTGTTATAGCAAAAACTTAAAAAGTCTTCTTTGAAAAAACCCGAAATAGCTAGAGTTTAGATATTAAGCATGAAACATTTTTCTAGTAAGTGTCTACAAAGATTGTTCAAATAAAAGCCCTTGGGTCAAAACTGGCCCTGCCCCAGGTGTGTCATTGTTTTTAACTATATGTGTTAAAAAAAAATTTGACCAGCTAGACCTTAGTTGTTAAGCATGAAATATCTTCTAATGGGTGTCTACCAAGTTTGTTCAAATAAAAGCCCTGGGGTTTAAACTGGCCCCGCTCCGGGGTCCTATATACAGGTGAGCGACTTCAGGGCCATCATGGCCCTCTTGTTTAAATAATTTGATGTTTTAGATTCTGGAAACAAAACGTATGCCCACCAGATGGTTCGTACAGACAGCAGAGAACAGAAGCTTGATGCATTTTTCAAGCCACCCAATCAGAATGCTGAAAATGAAAAAGAGGCTAATCAATCAACCAATCAGATTCAGTCTTCTTCAACTGATTCAACGGAAGCACCAATGGAAACAGAGATGACATCTACTTCTAGCTCAGATAAAAGGTTTGATAATAAATGAATAATAGTATGAGAACTCTGAAGGCCAAAATGGTCAAGTTTATTGACCAGCACTACCAGCTTACAAAGTAAAAGCCCTTTTTAATTACAGCATATTTGCAAAATGTTGAACATGTTAAATTGTGTCATTTTAGAAATCTATTCTCCTGCCATGCAGAAAGTTTGTAGTTTTACTTTGGTAAATGTTTATACAATGATGTACCTGAAATAATGTATACAGATGCAACCCAGTTCTCCTTTGCTGGTAAAAGGTTGCATTATGATCTTGAAAGGGCAGCAATGTCATTGACTTCATACCACTAGCACCTTAATGCTGGGGGTTCAAATCCTGCCAGGGGTTCATGAGGAAGCTGTCACGCTAACAGAACATCTGTGGGTCCTCTCAGGTGACCGTGATGCACACATAAAAAAATGAAAGTTAAAACTGATTGTGTGGAACAAGATATTGTTTTTACGAAAGAAGAGTCAGAATTTAATGATGAAATTGAAAGCTTCTGTAATTGCCATTTTTTGCCATATACTAGTAGTATAGTGTTTTAGATTGAGTGTTTTATTAGGTTCTCGTATTCTGGTTATATTTGTATTATTTATATTTTAGTAAGATAAATCTACCACAGTGTGGAAGTCAGCCAAAAAGACGTGATATAAAGTTGGCTAGTGTCCTTGACCTACAGAAACAAATAAAAGAAAATTTACATTCAGGTAAGTCAAAGAATCGGGAACTTGTTATATTGCAATCTAATTTACGTAAGAAGATAATTGGTTAATTTTTTGACAGCATTTATGCTGTCATTCCATTACTAGGAAGTTTGTTCCTGCAATTAAATCCTCACATTTTCTGAAATCAGGGTATCAACACCACAAGGAGTATGACAAGAGGAATTATCCTGAAAGAATTATTTTTTTTAGTTACAGCTCTTTTTTAAAACATTTTTTTTTTATTTGTTTTTTATAAAAATATTTGAAAACCATCAAAGATATTGAACTCATTTCTGGCATACTTGCTAATGAGTGCAAGGCACATATGTTGGACAGGGGACATCACTAAATGGCCAGTATTTCTAGAGTTAGGCCCCCTTTTTTTTTTTTGCATGGAAAATAATTAATGTCTTGAACATTCTCAATCATGATATTATTCTTCTTAAAAGAAAGAAATAAAAGTAATATCATGACACATCTTATAGATAGATGTCTGCTAGTTTTTGTCATAGCAATGATCTGTTTAGTTTAATACACTACAGCCTCATTACAACGTCATGTTTGGGTCCAATGTCTCAACACCGCGTTCTAACAAGGCTCTCATTAGAACACTCATTGCGAAATTACCGCATTACCCCACCCACCACATATCTATATAAGGCTGACGATTTTTACTTACTGTTAAAATGAATATTGACATTATCTTTTTCTAAAACAATTCAATCATGTTAACATATATTATATTCACAAATAATACTAATTATATTTAAAAGAAACAAAAAACTTTCGAATGAAAAACATAAATCATGAATGTAGTGTAAACAGTAACTGTTAGCCATTACTGTAATGGCGTTTGATAAACTAGGGGACACAACTAAAGCTGAACTGTACATTACACTGTAATTTACATTCCAGCTTTAGTTGTGTCCCCTAGTTAATCAAAAAGCCAATTACTTCCTGTCTCGGCCGTTCTATTTACAGTGCAGGATTTTAAATTGATTTTGGGCTTGTGTGGGTTATTTAATTCAGCGAGGTTTACATGTCACAGATATGCGTGTGAATTGTAGTTTATTTATACTCGCCACCGGTTGCCCATGTCACAGTTTTGATATGAATTTGAGATTTTGGAAACAATTTGATGCCTGACTGATGGACAGGTAAAACAACAACATGGGCATGTTTTTCACACCTTTGGCGCTCATAAATGTCCTAATTACAATTGTCTATTGTACTTGACTGTCAAATTGAACAAGCGTTATAGCGCGCTATAAATCTAGATCTACTTAATTCTTTATATTTTTTTTTGAAGTTGTTTTTTTTGAAGTTTTTGGGGAGCCAAGGTCTATGAGCGCTATACTGAGATTAGCGTTATAACGAAGAGCGATATATAGATATATAGAGGCTACAGTGTAAATGTTTTCTTGAAGTTCTAATTGAGAAGTGTAGTGCATGACAGTAAAAACATAATAAAACTCGTGAATTTAATTATTAGCTCAACTGTCACAAAATGACAAGGTGAACTTTTGTGATCACAATTCGTCTGGCGTCCGTCCGTCATCCGTCTGTAAACTTTTACTTTTAACAGCATTTCCTCAAACTGCTGAACCAATTCCATCCAAACTTCTCAAGAATGTTCCTTTCGTGGTCACCTTTAAAACTTGTTCAAAGACTTTCATTCCATGAAGAACTATAGTTACCATGGCAACTGAAAGAAAAAACTTAAAAAATCTTTTTTTTGAAAACCCAAAAGAGCTAGAGCTTAGATTTTTGACATGAAACATCTTCTAGTGAGTGTCTACTAAGTTTGTTCAAATAAAAGCTCTTGGGTCAGAACTTGGTGATATCAGTGTAAGATTTAGATATTATCTTGCTTTCATGCTTTTGTTTATAGTTAACAATATTACTTGTTCCTTGTCATGGAAAGTTTCTATAATCAGGTGAGCGATTTCAGGGCCATTATGGCCCTCTTGTTTTGAGTTGTTACCCCAAACAGACAAATGTTGGTGCAACATGCGTGATCTTGTTTATTTTGTTTATTTTGCAAATTTATAATATTACTTTACAGCAGAATTTATATGAGAAGTAATTGGCTGTTATAAGATATTTATTGAGCATAATTACATAAATGCAGTGTTTAGATGTAAATGACTATAATATATTCTGTCTATAGAGTTGTACTAGCCACAGGCATGTACTAAATTCTTAATGTTACATGTTTATTATGACAAATTATTACAGAAAATTTAAGACACTTTCCTAATGTTGTGAGAACTGACTATGTAAATACAGGTTATTATAAAATGTGAAGATGAGAAATAGTACAATGTTACTTGGATTAAAATATGTTTTATTACATGAGTTTTCAAACCATAACATTTTGTAGACTAAGTAGAGTTTTCAAGAACTTTAGTCTTGATTCACAAATACAGAACTTCTACAAGGCTGAGATAAGAGGTCCAAATTTGAGATAAGAGATTCAAAACTGAGACAAAAGGTTTAAGTTAAGGCTAAGATCGGATGATCAGGTTTGAGGTAAGAGTTTCAAGGCTTAGAAAAAGAATTAAAGCTCAAATGAGGTAATAGATTAAAGGCTGGGGTAAGTAGTTCTATGCTTAGAAAAGAAGATTAAGGCTAGAATTGATATAAGAGGGTTCAATGCTAAGATTAGATATTAGATGCTGAGATAAGGGGTTCAGTGCCGCGCTTTAGAGGTTTTAGGCTGAGTTAAAGACATTTTAAACTGAGAAAATACCTTCAGAGCTGAGATGAGAGGTTCAAGGCTGAGATAAGGGGTTCAATGGTGAGATAAGGTGTTCAGTGCCAAGTTTTAGGGGTTTGAGACTGAGTTAAGACATTCAAAACTGAAAAAATTCATACAACAGATGAGATAAGAGGTTCAAGGTTGAGTTGGCTGAGTTAAGACATTCAAAGCTAATATATCACATTCAAAGCTGTGATAATACATTCAAAACTGAAATAATACATTCAAGGCTGAGATAATACATTCAAAGCTAAGATAATACATTCAAAGCTAAGATAATACATTCAAAGCTAAGATAAGATGTTCCAAGGTGTAGATCAGAGGCTGTGAGAAGGCTGAGACTTATATTGAGACAAGTTCATTGTGGTTCAAGATTTCTTAGAAAATGGAAAATGGCAATACTAAATATGATATAAGTATATGACATGAACTTGATACATTCTTGGACTGGTACCAAGCTCATAAAGAAATATTTTTATGAGTTATTCTTTCAGGTCATTGCACATGATATTATGTTTTTGATATTCTTCCAAAACTGTCTCAGCACTTAGTATACAAAACAGTATAAAAATGATATAACCCCTCTAATTTTGATTGAAGCCATTGTCAAATGGAAGATTGATAGAGCTGGGCAATGAATACTTAGTCCAAAATGTTGAAGAGCAAATTATGAGATAAATTTATAGTCTCTTTGTCCAGTAATGCAGGAATGTGAAAATAGCACATGAACACTGCAATGGTAATGCTGAATTGTGTGATTCTATGACCTAAATGAGCACTGCTGTTAGTAAATTGACTAGTATCTTTTATTGAATGAAATGAATTGGTGCATATGGTTGCTGAGTCATCATATTTTTAACCTCATTAAAATATATCCAGAAAAGTTTGGGTTCTTTTGTGTGTGTGTTTTTTTTGTTTTTTTTTCAAGATAATGCAGGAGAAGGATAACCTGATAGGGTATTATAGGTGTTTTTCCTGTTTCATTGATATATATCAACATTGTTTTATATACATGTTGTAAACTACTGGTATCATGTTACACTGAAATTAGCAGATAAAATGTGACTGAGACCATTTTGAGGTAACACAGAAATTGTGTATGATACACAGAAGAAACATTTGTTAGCTTATAAAAAACCTGACCTGAATCATCTGCTTCCTTTAAGTATAACTCTAGTATTTTGAAAAAAATGCCTCAGGTATACCCAATATTAAGACAATAAAGTTTTGTTTCTACAAATATGGAGAAAACACAAAAGTTTGTCAGGTCATCATTCTCACGATTGATCTAAAAAGGTAATATTTGTTGTGCTGATTAAAGCAGCCATACACTCTTATTCATTTCTTTTAAACTGGTTTACTATGAAATATTTTGGCCTTTTAACTTACTGTGTTGTGTGTTGCTCGTGTTGGCCAGAGCTTTGCACAGATTCTGCATTACTTTTACACAAATTGTACGTTATTTCACTTTCTTGGGTGACAGGATATACACATTGATGTCTCTATAACAAGTTTATCAGCAAAGTTATCAAAATCTGTAACAGGTGAGTGCAGGTACAAAATCTGTAACAGGTAGGCACTGGTACAAAATCTGTAACAGGTGAGTACTGGTACAAAATCTGTAACAGGTGAGTATTGGTACAAAATCTGTAACAGGTGAGTACTGGTACAAAATCTGTAACAGGTAAGCACTGGTACAAAATCTGTAACAGGTGAGTACTGGTACAAAATCTGTAACAGGTGAGTGCAGGTACAAAATCTGTAACAGGTAAGCACTGGTACAAAATCTGTAACAGGTGTGTACTGGTACAAAATCTGTAACAGGTGAGTGCAGGTAAAAATCTGTAACAGGTAAGTACTGGTACAAAATCTGTAACAGGTGAGTACTGGTACAAAATCTGTAACAGGTGAGTGCTGGTACATAATCTGTAACAGGTGAGTACTGGTACAAGATCTGTAACAGGTGAGTACTGGTACAAAATCTGTAACAGGTGAGTACTGGTACAAAATCTGTAAACAGGTGAGTGCTGGTACAAAATCTGTAACAGGTGAGCACCGGTACAAAATTTGTAACAGGTGAGTGCTGGTACAAAATCTGTAACAGGTGAGTGCTGGTACATAATCTGTAACAGGTGAGCACTGGTACAAAATCTGTAACAGGTGACCACCGGTACAAAATTTGTAACAGGTGAGTGCTGGTACAAAATCTGTAACAGGTGAGTGCTGGTACAAAATCTGTAACAGGTGAGTACTGGTACAAAATCTGTGACAGGTGAGTGCTGGTACAAAATCTGTAACAGGTGAGCACCGGTACAAAATTTGTAACAGGTGAGTGCTGGTACAAATCTGTAACAGGTGAGTACTGGTACAAAATCTGTAACAGGTGAGTACTGGTACAAAATCTGTAACAGGTGAGTACTGGTACAAAATCTGTAACAGGTGTGCACTGGTTCAAAATCTGTAACAGGTGAGTACTGGTACAAAATCTGTAACAGGTGTGCACTGGTTCAAAATCTGTAACAGGTGAGTACTGGTACAAAATCTGTAACAGGTGAATACTGGTACATAATCTGTAACAGGTGAGTACTGGTACAAAATCTGTAACAGGTGAGTATTGGTACAAAATCTGTAACAGGTGAGTACTGGTACAAAATCTGTAACAGGTGAGTACTAGTATAAAATCTGTAACAGGTTAGTACTGGTACAAATCTGTAACAGGTGAGTACTGGTACAAAATCTGTAACAGGTGAGTACTGGTACAAAATCTGTAACAGGTGAGTACTGGTACAAAATCTGTAACAGGTGAGTACTGGTACAAAATCTGTAACAGGTGAGTACTGGTACAAAATATGTAACAGGTGTGCACTGGTTCAAAATCTGTAACAGGTGAGTACTGGTACAAAATATGTAACAGGTGAGCACTGGTACAAAATCTGTAACAGGTGTGCACTGGTTCAAAATCTGTAACAGGTGAGTACTGGTATAAAATCTGTAACAGGTGAGCACTGGTACAAAATCTGTAATAGGTGAGTGCTGATACAAAATCAGTAACAGGTGAGTGCTGGTACAAAATCTGTAACAGGTGAGTACTGGTACAAAATCTGTAACAGGTGAGTGCTGGTTCAAAATCTGTAACAGGTGAGTACTGGTATAAAATCTGTAACAGGTGAGTACTGGTACAAAATCTGTAATAGGTGAGTGCTGGTACAAAATCAGTAACAGGTGAGTACTGGTACAAAATCTGTAACAGGTGAGCACTGGTACAAAATCTGTAACAGGTGTGCACTGGTTCAAAATCTGTAACAGGTGAATACTGGTACAAAATCTGTAACAGGTGAGTGCTGGTACAAAATCTGTAACAGATGAGTGCTGGTACAAAATCTGTAACAGGTGAGTGCTGGTACAAAATCTGTAACAGGTGAGTGCTGGTACAAAATCTGTAACAGGTAAGCACTGGTACAAAATCTGTAACAGGTGAGTACTGGTACAAAATCTGTAACAGGCAAGTATTGGTACAAAATGTGTAACAGGTGAGTGCTGGTACAAAATCTGTGACAGGTGAGTACTGGTACAAAATCTGCAACAGGTGAGTGCTGGTACAAAATCTGTAATAGGTTAGTGTAGTACTAAATCTGTAACAGGTGAGTGCAGGTACAAAATCTGTAACAGGTGAGTACTGGTACAAAATCTGTAACAGGTGAGTACTGGTACAAAATCTGTAACAGGTTAGTACTGGTACAAAATCTGTAACAGGTGAGTACTGGTACAAAATCAGTAACAGGTAAGCACTGGTACAAAATCTGTAACAGGTAAGTACTGGTACATAATCTGTAACAGGTGAGCACTGGTACAAAATCTGTAACAGGTGAGTACTGGTACAAAATCTGTAATAGGTGAGTACTGGTACAAAATCAGTAACAGGTGAGTGCTGGTACAAAATCTGTAACAGGTGAGTGCTGGTACTAAATCTGTAAAAGGTGAGTGCTGGTACTAAATCTGTAACAGGTGAGTACTTGTACAAAATTTAAAATGGGTAAATAGTGATACAAAATCATAAATAGGTAAAGTACTGGTGCAACATCTTGAACCACATGTTAGGTATCTGCCTACTATTAAATAACAGAAATTTATCTATACACTGCAGCTGAACTACAGAAATTGGATAAATATTCAAATATGTATATCACATTTACAGATATTGGTCTGTTTGTCTAGTGAAATAATATGTCTGCAGAAATTGACTAATTAGTGACAACTGATCCATGCTGATTAAAGTCTCACTGTGGTATTTATTGCACACAAATCTTCTAAGGTTTGTAAATAAGCAATTCTGTGTTAGGAATATTATATAACAAACTTTATAAACAAAAAACTGTATTTTCTGCCCTACTAAATACATTTTTTTCCCTCCTCTTTGGGTAGGCAGCTGTCTTGCAACTACATTGTAGCTTATTGTATGTTGGTGGTTCTTAACTCAGGTGCCCACTCATGCTTGAAATGAGGTTTTCTCCACCAGTCAGCTTAGCTGCAAATTATGACCATGTGACTTTAAATACAAATTTAAAAAAATACATACTTTGTGACATAAAATCTTGATTGTTTATTCAATAAAATGATGGTGAAAGAGAAATTATTTGTTGACATGGTTGGAAGATCATTGATTTTGAATGGTTTAAATTACTGTTAAATATGAATATTTTATTTAGTTTCTTAGAGGTAATTGCAATTTCATTCAGTTAGTTTATGTGCTCAGTGTTTTGAAATTTAAATAGCATTGTTAAAGCACATGTTCATTAATTTTCACCAAAGCATAACGCATGTTTAATGTTAATTTCTCTTGATAATTGATGATTTTACATTAGAAAGAAGTTGGAGGTCATTAGTTTCACGATAGTAATGTTTAATTTTATTTATTTCTGTAACAAAATTTCCCTTGTGACATGATATTGCTGTGTACAGGTATCTCTGTGTTTATCAATTCATCTAGTTTTCACTAAATCATTATGATATAGAGTTATTTGAACAAATTAGTTGTTTTTTAACATTAAAAATATTATCATGATTATTTGAAGAATATTAATATGTGAAAAATCTTGTGAGCCCGCTCCTTATGATGGATTTCTCCGGAACCTATGTACAATGTACTAACATATACATGTAGATGCTCATGTAACAAAAAATCATTTTTTCATATCGCAGACTGGTGTTTCCATTAGTTTTACACGTGCTGAAAATTTCATGTGGCATGGCGTGTCCCTGATGAGGATAACGCTTGTACCCTCAGGACGGATATTCTGATCTGCCACACATGACAGATATTGTCACTGAAGATGGATACTCTGACAAATTAATGACAAAATTTTAAAATGATCTCGTGTTCTCAAATCAAGCTAAAATTATATTTTTTTTTAAGTCCAAGAATAAATTTCTGTATAACTTCTATATATTTTGGGTTTGAAGCGTAAATATATCTATATATGTTGAACGAAATTTAAACGTCAAAAGAATCACCGAGTAGTTTTAAAACAAGTCATGTGACTTGAACAAATCCTGGAAGTTACAATAACAGGTATTGTGGATATTGTATGATTGAAACAAGTCGAAGCCATTCATTTGACATGTTCTTTAACGTTTCCAGAGTTCACTATGACAACTATTGTGAAATCTTAATGCTCTAACCTGACCCACGCGGGTCAAGTTAGGAAACCACTATTTTAATCTTTATAAGGAGAAATGTTTTGTTCCTGTGATTGCCTAGTGTATTCATTTTGAGGTCATTTACAGAATAATGAATGACAAAGTCAGAATGAAGAAATGAAAATTTTGCCTGTGTCTCCCTTTAAGCCCATAAAGTATCTTATTTTCATTTCACAAAAGCTATATTATATAGTTTCAGATATATTTTACTCCCTGTCCATAATTGCTGAATTATCGTTTGTAACTAAGTAAAGTAACAAGTTATTTCACCTTCAACACTTTGTTTATTTTGAAAATCATTTTAAATGCTTTTAATTCATTATAAAACACAAATTTGCTGATTCTTTAGAGAGAAAATTATATTTAGTTCAGAGGATAAATGTGCCACAGATTCTAGTAATTTGTTGAACTGTATTTGAGCTGAGAAAAGTATTAATTCTCAAGTTAATGAAACACAAAGTTCATGCCTTTCCATGTCTTTCTGTTTACTTAGAAGATTTTGTGTCAGAAGAAATTAACTTAGAGAATTATGGATGTGATTAACTTCCTGTGTAAAAATTAACGAATCTTCTTTGTACATGACAATAAAGATAAAACAGATTGCATGCATGCCTTGATTTAATGTATCTAAAGGTTGGGAATTTTTTTAATGACAGGAATAATCAACCTATCACTGACATTTCAGCTCAATAAGGAGAGCAGGAGATTTTGTAATGGGGGGGGGTCTGTGGTTTGATTCTTTAGATACGTGTTCATTTGTCTCCCATTAATAATACAGAAATTATGTGAGAGAAGTAGTCTGTCACTTACAGAGTAATGTATAGATCCCTGACCTGTCTAATTCTAATTATCAGATTAGTGGATACAATAAGAATTTCACCACAACATATTTGTTAACAAAAGAGCACATGTCAATGGTTGTGGTTAAATCTATTGCTATTCAAATAAAAGGTCATAGGAGGGATCTATAAATTGGCAATTACAGGAAAGTCACTAAAGTGCATCAGCTGCTAAATTATGACCTAAAAATGTTAAAACATTGGGTTTAAACAAGAACAAACAATGATTGTTAGAGTATACATATTTGATGCCACCTTTAAATCTGTCTTTATATTGCAATTGGTCAGAATCCCCTCCACAGGGATGATGAACAGGTTAGCTTAAAATGGTAGTGCTTCTACCCACTAGGGAGATTTAACCTTAGATAGAGCTGACAACCATATGACCTCAAAGCAACTGTATGAACTGCAGTAGATTAAAACAAATGTTTAAACAAAAACAAAACAACAGTTTTATTGTCATGAAGAGAGTACTTTAGAAAATATGACTGAGTACTGGCAATATCTGCATATTTTGACAAGGTAATTAATATCATTCTGCGGATGCTTAGTGCAAATTTGTAATCACTTGACAACATGTTCTGTAACTCAATGGTAGAAGGTTGAAATAAGGTGCTCTCCTGTGCCTAATATAATATATGTACTCTTAATGTCACCTGAGCTGATGTATTTCTTCACACATTTAGCTGGACTGCCTAAGAGTGCATGGCACATTATAGAAAAGATAAGGTATTCACATTTCAAAATTTGAGTTTCTAGATTTATGCAAATTTTGGGATTTTATAAGGCATTGGATTCAGTTTTCTACAACAATTAAAAGTTGTCAGTTACTTGTAGAGAAAAATAGGCAAGAACTAGTACAGTACTTCACTTATAGGGAACACAGTTATAGCAAACTTCCTGTTATAAGGAACAATTTTTTTGCATGAATTTTGCCTTTCTTTATTTAATATAAGAATATACGGTTATAGCGAACACGGTTATAATGAATTATAGCTTATAAGGAACTCATTTCTTAGTCCCAATTTAGTTAAAAATACAGAAAATTACACTTTTATAATGAATTCCAAAATATCAGCTATCCATAGATAGATCCTGCGTTTTCATTGGCATGGATTAAAACTCAGCCAAATGTACTGTTTATTTTTGTATGACTGTACGTATAAGTTTTCTATTTAGGATATTTCTAGCATGAGTTCTTGTCACCAAGATAAAACGGTTATTCCTTTTATTCTATTATTTCTTTACTTTAATAGTTTTGCTCGAGTAAAATAATTTTGATTATTTATAATCGGTTTTCAACATAATCACGCATGCTATTCCTTGCTAATCCATTGAAAATTACAAAGTACGCTTGATTGAAATGAAAAGAAATGTATATCTTTCATAAGTAAAAGTCACCCTTAACATATAATAGAACATAATTATTCAATATAAAAGGAAGGATAATTCAAAATCTTGTTTATTCTTAATCTTGGATAAAAACAAAATGCACTGAGTTTATAAAAACAAAATATGAGAGATCAAGAAAAGGAGTAAAACCTAAACTGAAATAGCAAAGGATTTTCAAATTCCAAAAAGTACGCTATTGGGTATTGTGTCTAAAAAAGAAATAGATGACTAATTTTTCTTAAACAAATGCTCTTCAAAATGGAGGACAATGGTAAACAATTAGTTCATTATGTGTTAATTTGTTAGCTATAAAAACTCCTCAGTCCTGATACAAGGAACTAATTCGCTATATGCTTACAAGGAACTCCAGATACAAGGGACAGATTTTGAATTTCCCAATGAGTTTGTTATAAGCGGAGTTTACTGTATAGAACATTATAAATTTTGTCAGGCAATAAATTCTAGCAAGTGTATACAGAAATATTGTTAAATACATGTTCCCTGTTGCTTAATCCAACTAAACAAAATGAATAAATTCTGTTGAGTTCAACAATGCCCAGTTATTTTGCTTATGCATGAATAACATCATTTAAGTCTTTTTGTAAAATACTTATAATATCTGTTTTCAGGTTTACGAGAGATGTTTTCCAATCATGTTTTTGTTGGCTGTGTTGACAAAGAATTCTCCCTCATGCAACATCAAACAAAACTTCTTCTTACAAATACAAGCAAACTTAGGTAAGGTTATTTATTGCTTCTTAGTATACATTATACTTAAAGTCATCTCCCCAATGCATAGCCTGTATTTTTAGCTCGACTATTCGCAAATGCAGTCACCCATTTGTCGGCGTCGGCGTCCCTGTGGTTAAGTTTTTGCTTGCAAGCTGGTATCTCCATAACTACTGAAGGGAATGGATTGAAACTTCACACACTTGTTCTCTGTGATTATCTAACATGATTGGCATAAGTCCCATAACTCTGATACGCTTTTTTGCATAATTATGCCCCTTTTTCGACTTAGAAATGATTGGTTAAGTTTTTGCTTGCAAGCTGGTATCTCAATAACTACTGAAGGGAATGGCTTGAAACTTCACACACTTGTTCTTTGTGATTATCTTTAATGATTTGAATAAGTCCCATAACTGTGGTTTGCTTTTTTGCATAATTATGCCCCTTTTTCGACTAAGAAATTCTTGGTTAAGTTTTTGCGTGCAAGCTGGTATCTCCATAACTACGGAAGGGAATGGCTTGAAACTTCACACACTTGTTCTCTTTGATTATCTAACATGATTGGCACAAGTCAGTAACTGTTATTTGCTTTTTTGCATAATTATGCCCCTTTTTCTACTTAGAAATTCTTGGTTAAGCAAATATCTCCATAACTACTGAAGGGTTTTAATAATAAAGCAGTGATTAACTCGATAAAACATCTTAATAACAAGCCTTTGTACCTTTTCGGACAATTTTATGTATTCATATTGGTAAGCATTTTTATACTCAATGAAACACACTTGTCACAACTTTTCGAATAGTCGAGCTTTACTGTCCGCCAACAGTTCTTGTTATCATGAAAAATTTTATTGAGGGTTTTTCAAAAATTGCAGGAATAGAAATATTTTTCCAAGATTTGTGTTCCATTTGATGAACCAAATCATGTGTGCCAAATTTCAAATCATGACAAATTCAAATCATTTCAAATTACTATGATTTTTCCAAGAATAATCATGTTTATCAAATCAGGCTAAGAATTGCACAATTTATTGTAATTCTGAGTGTCTTTTGCATAATTTTTCTATAATAAGTGTCTCTGTTAATCTTTGTAAGAATCTTAATGTTTTATTATAGAATTTAATGTTTAAAATTTTGGAATTCAATGGAGTTCTTCATACTGTACTTCAGCCTCAATGAATAAATGCAAGGCATTATTACATGTCAGGCGTCCGTAAGTAAGCAAAGTGATTAAAAGACAAATGGGTACATGATACATACATGTAGGTCTTTATTATGCTCCCCGAAAAATTTCAGGGGAGCAAATAGTCGACGGGTTGCTCCGTAGATCCGTCATTCAGTCAGTACGTACATCCCAAATTCGTGTCCGGCCCATTACTTTGTTATTTGAAGTTGGATTTTGCAATTATTTTCACAGAAATGATCACCATATTGAGACGATGTGTCACATGCAACATTTGGGTCCTTACCTTGAAGGTCAAGGTCACAGCATGACCTTGCAGTAAAATGGTGTCCTGCCCATAACTTAGTTATTTGAAGTCGGATTTTACAACTATTTCACAGAAATGATCACCATATTGAGACATGTCACGCGCAACATTTTGGTCGGTACCTTGAAGGTCAAGGTCACAGCATGACCTTGCAGCAAAATCCTGTCCAGCCCATAACTTCGTTATTTGAAGTCGGATTTTACAACTATTTCACAGAAATGATCACCATATTGAGACGTGTCACGCGCAACATTTGGGTTGTTTTTACACTTTGAACTTTGTCTGTGACATAACTCTGACACTACAAAAAGTATACTTTTCTGTGTCCAAAACCTATTCAGGTTGCATCACCTGGTTCAACCGGCACTTGTTTATTTATTTAAGAATGTTCTTTCACCTGTCATTCCATTGATCTATGATGTGTCTTGCACTTAATAAATTCATTGCATAACACATGAATATTAACACTAGAATAAAACTTTTGCCTGCAACTTTATTTCTGATAAGCCCCCTATTTGACTCTTGTATTTCTATAACTTATGCTTGCCTATATGAAAATTATTCTAGTGGAGAGGGAAAACAACTGTATTAACAATAGTGTTGTTTTTGTGACAGCTCTTGTTGCAGTGAATAATTTGTCTGGAATAATGAAAATTTGGTTTAAATCAAGATAATGATAATAATGTGAAATGTCTGGGTATGGTTAACACGAAACTGATATACTGATCTTGATATGTTTGGATCAGACGTAGATCCAGGGAATATTACTAGAGCTGACAAGGAATATTATTCTTATTCTATAGGGAGTTTGGCATTTTACTAGTTTTCAAGAGTGGGACATCGGTTTATATTTTTGCTGATTTTCTGTAGCAATCATGATTTTCACTTTAATAAAAAATACATAAACTGATACCCAAAACTCAGTGGGTTTTATATACTTAAGCCAAACCACCCACATCCATCCCCCAACACTGGATCTGCACATGTGGATGTTATTTCATATACAACAGAGCCTATTATATATAAAATATTTTAACTGAATAATAAATTAGAATTTATTTATATTTTCAGTGAGGAACTGTTTTATCAACTGTTTATCTTTGATTTTGGAAACTTTGGTCTTCTCAGGTTATCAGTAAGTACAAAATCTATATTCAAAAAATTTTACTCACAAAAATTGCATGCAGTTATGTTAAGTCAAGTCATGTTTACTATTGTGCAGAGGTGTTAAACCTCCCAAGCCAAACACGGAAATGTGAATGTTAATTATCTATTGACCATATCAGATAAAAACCAGGGCAAAATTGTGCATGATAAATGTAATACAATGTATAATTGCATTGACTTTATATTCAGATCTAACTTTTCTATCCAAATTTCTTTACAGAAATTTTGCCCCCCTATTTCTGAAACACAGCAAACTAGATCTCATGTACGTTAATTATAGTGCTTGAACTGTGTTCACAAAATTTCTTAGAAACATTGCGACCTATTTCAGAACATTTAATGTGTGCCATAAATTTCAGTTTAGTCTGCGCTGCATACAAATGAATAACTTAATGACAGTCATCCTGAGGATGGATTAAATTTATGTAAATTCAATTCTAGAAATGTGACACAATCTAACAATGAAAACTTTCAAATTTTATTTTATTTTATTTATTTAATTTAAACAACTATTAAATGATTTTTTATCTCATATTTGTTGGTTATTAGGCACCTAACGAGAATGTTTGATATGGTTATCATAACCAGTTTAAAGCAGCACGCCTCCAGATTCATGCTAATTTTCATGAAAAATTTGAAAATGTTTTTGAATGTGTAATATTGTGCAGTTACCAAAAGGAAGCAATCTACACATTATCAGCAGCACTTACAAACCACATAAATTACTAAAAATTAATGTGGTCAAAATATGCATAAATAGCCTTAACTGCATTAGTAACGCAGTAGAAATATAGTTGTAAATACTGAAAAATCAATCATTAATCGCACATAATATGTGAAATATTACTCTTCTTATACATCTTAGTACATTTTTCTCAAGTTTGATTTCATTGAAATATTTTGACTTATCTGGAGGCATGTAGTCTTAAATGTACATAATTATATTGTCTTGTATATCAACAGGAACCAGCCCCCATATATGACCTTGCCATGATGGCCCTTGACCTTGAAGAATCAGGGTGGACTGATGCAGATGGACCAAAAGAGGACCTTGCGGAATATATTGTTAATTTTTTGAAGTCAAAATCAGAGATGCTTCAAGATTATTTCTCTATAGAAATTGATCAGGTTAGATTGCCATTGAGATTTGAATATATAGTTCATTATTGAATTGCAAGTTTTTCACTAGACAGTTGTGATGATAACCTTATTATACCCCTTCCACATAATGTGGATGGGGACTATACTGGAATTACTTTGTCACATCAGTCAGTTAATGGGTCATCTGTTGTCTCTAGAGATTCTAAACCCCTTTAAGGATTTTCTTCAAACTTAGCTGAAACGTTCATCTCAACAAGGTGATGTGCCAGGTAAATGTCACCCTTGAAGGTCAAATATGAGACTATTTTATGTTCACTCAATAAATCCTGTACCCCTTGAAGGATTGTCTTCAAGCTCAAATTTTGAACATTTGTGTCTATAAAATATATTCTATATCTACAGGTATCTATATCTCAGATGTGGGTATTCCTCATTACAGTGACAGCTTTAGTTTGTTTTGTACACTGCTGCTAAATTATGTTGATTTATTGACCAGATATACATTGCATGGGAAAGTCACCATTTGGTATAAGGATTTTAAATATGCAAAATGACTATTAAAAAAAGACTGTAATAAAGCGGCCTTCAGGTTTTATTTTCTGTTGCAAAAATAGTTCTGTGTTGTTTCAAAATAAGTATTTCAGTAATTTTATCTTGAAAAAGTCCTTCATATCACTGTTTACCTTCAAAACAGATATTTTGTGTCTAAAAAATAGAAGATCGGGAAGGAATGGTCTGCTTTACTTATTTAAATATAGAGAGTGCCTCGGTAGATAAGAGGTATGGAGGGTTTTCAAGATTGTTTATGTATTTTATCATCTGCAGATTTCTTAAAACCATCTTAATTCTTTTGATTTGACAATTATATGAAACATTTTATCTAAAAATAGCATATTTAATGGTCAGAAAAGCTGAAGGCCGCTTTAAATGTAAATTATTGATTTAATATATTAGAAAAGTCACAGCACTGGATATCCCAAAAATTTATTGTTGAATAAACATAATACTCATATATACCTACAGTGGCAAGTGGTGTACTTAAGAAAGTGACACTTTAATGCTTCCTTGCAAAAAAAAAATTCAAACATTGGCCACTCTGGATGAACTAAATATTAAATTTCCTAATCATTCTGTACAGTAGATGTTATGATAAAAGTAAGGCATGCAATCTGTAAAATGAAAGGAGAGACATTTTTTATTGCCTTTAACAAATAACATTTCATGAGATGATCAAAATTTTCTTTAAGAAATTAATAGTTCTTTTTTCAAACACTTAAACTGACATTATCAGATATTTTGTTTTTAAGAAATACTTGTTTTAAACTATTGCACTGCCTGAGAACTGTAATCGTAGAATTCTAGAATATTTGTTTAGAACATACTAGTAGTTCAGGAATTTTAGTTATAACAGATGTATTTTATAACTGACAGAATATATAGAACTGATTTCATGGATAAAAAAACAAAGTAAAAAAAAAAAAAAAAATTTCCAAAAGACAAAATCCAGCATGTGTTACAAGACTTAGTCCAATGATAAATTATCATGTTAAATAGATGGATATGATAAAATTGAGAAATAGAACCCCTGTATCATTATTTCATATGTTATGATAGAGCAATGTTGAACATTTCCATGTACTTATATTTCATATGTTATAATAGAGCATTGTTGAACATTTCCATGTACTTTTATTTCAGAAAGGATATCTTCACACTTTACCCCTGGTGCTTGATGATTATATACCTGACCTAGAGGGACTGCCTATGTTGGTTTTGAGACTTGCAACTGAGGTACGTGTAATTAGCTCTCTGACTACTTGGCAGAAATAATCACATTGAAGCATAGGCCACCGCTAGAAACAATCAAAAGCCTATGCCATGGCTAGAAATTATCACAGGCCTTGGCCGTGGCTATGAATAATATTAGATCTAGGCCATAGCTAGAAACAAGAAACATGGCAATGCCATGAAACCAGGTTTTCAATTATCACCATTGTAGATAAATATGTTGTATTTGAAATACAAATACAAGCAACAAACAATGTAACTATGTGCAATGTAAAACATGAATAATGTAGGAGGAATTGCCACTGAAGAAGTGTTCACTATAATATTATGTATAAGGAAAAAAACAAAGGGCCATAATTAGGTCAAAAACTATCCAATCACAAAACCCCGACAATATGTGCCAGGGTGCTTGATGACAAAGCTTCTGTGAAAGTTTGAACAAAATCCGTTGAGAAATGTAGGACGAGTTCAGCACAGAAGAATTTGTTCACTATAATTATATTGATAATTCTGTATAATGAAAAAACAAGTTACAAAGTAGACATGAAATAATATATCATATCTTTTTTAATTACCTCCAAAGATGATATGACCTTTGACTGCCAAATCAAGTTAAAATCATGTAAACAGGATTTTCAATGTTAATGTCACTGTGACCTTGACCTTGGAGCCAGCCATGCGGAACATGCGTTCTGCACGTCATCTTGATGTGGTAAACATTTGTCTGAAGTTTCATCAAAATTCTTCAAAGGGTTGAAGAGTTACAGAGCGGACAGGATTTTCAATGTTAATGTCACTGTGACCTTGACCTTGGAGCCAGCCATGCGGAACATGCGTTCTGCACGTCATCTTGATGTGGTAAACATTTGTCTGAAGTTTCATCAAAATTCTTCAAAGGGTTGAAGAGTTACAGAGCGGACACAATTTCGTTTGACGCCCGCCCGCCCATCCGCCCGCCATACCCCAATCTAATAACCAGGATTTTCAAAATTGAAAACCTGGTTAATAAACACCTAGGCCATAGATAGAAAGAACCACAGGCTTCAGACATAGCTTTAAATAATCAAAAGGCCTAGGCCATCAAAAGCCTAGAATAAGCTTAGATATTTTCCATGGTACAACACCTTGTCACCCTACAAAGTTATATAAATTTGTCTCTGTGATCAAAATGTTCCATCCTTGGGGGTCATTTACTTTATATATATAGACTTGCATAGTAAAACAACTCTTGTGTGAAAATACAATGCAAAAAGCTTAGATAATTGTCATTAAGCATTTCATAGCAGACATGTACAAATATTTTGCAAGTTATTTAGCTTGGAGCAAAAAAATCAAAACAAACCGGTGTGGCCTTATTTCTTGCTTTAACCTTTTCTAGCAGTGAATCTCAGGTGAGCGGTCCAGGGTCATTATGACCCTCTTGTTTAAAGAAAACTGTATAATAACAAGATATTCATTGATGTTACAGGTGGACTGGGACGCAGAGAAAGAATGTTTTGAAAGTTTTTCTCGGGAAATGAGCAGTTTTTATGCCATAAAGAAAAGTTTATTTGCCAGTACAGATGAAAACTCTGAACAAAAGCCAGAGGTATGATAATTAATAATGGAAAATTAAAAAACAATTATATCTAGTGGTAAATTACCTTTGTCTTATATTTAAGGGGATAATGAGTTTTAGCCTCATTTACTTTTTAATTACACTGCCTTTTTATCATGCTATCATTTTTTATAATTTAGCATTAAGTATTTAGTATTTTCATCAAAGATTTTAGTGATATTTTGTTAAGTTTAAGTTTTAAAAAATGTAAATGTAACATTTTTGGTTCAGAAGATTTTTTTAAAAGACACATGAATAAATATTTCTTTAACATTTTAGAATGATCCAAAGAACAGATCATCTTGGAAATGGACGGTGGAGCATGTTATATTTCCTGGTTTGAGGAATCTCTTTTACCCTCCCAAACATTTTGCAGAGGACTCTAGTGTGTTACAGATTGCTAACCTGCCTGATTTATATAAAGTTTTTGAAAGATGCTGATTTTTGGAATTTCATGTTGAAAACTAATTAACTGTGCAAGACATGTGATTATTTAAGATTACAATATAGTGGGATATATTCCGAGTTAATTATGCCCCCATAACTTAGGTTAGGGGTCGGCTGGGGAGAATATAGATATGTTGTTGTTCATCTGTCTGTCAGGATGTTCTTCAGTAGACTTTGATGATAGTAGGATGTGGGGGCATCTGGGTTTTGTGAACATATATCTGGATTGTTCTTTAATTTTGTTGAATAATGGTGGTTTTTTGTTAAACCCTTTGGAATAACAGAAAGGATGAATAGAAAAGTTAGAAAATACAATTAATTGAGAAGGTTAGAAAACTACAGAAAAGTTAGAAAAAAAGCAAAAACTTTAACAAATAAACATTTAAAGAATATTTGGAGAAAAAACTATTGATTACTCTCAAAAAAAGTGTTTGTAATGTTTGATATATATTTTTACTGTTACAAATTGATCTTAAGACATTACAAAGGAATAAATTTTGAAAATTATATTTGTTGATAAAACTTTGTCTTTATTTCTTTGGAACATAATTTTAGCAAAAAGGAAGTGACAACGGAGTGACTACTATTAGTAATCAGTAATTACTGATTAGTTATCAAGAAGTAGAGCCAGTCAATCTAATTAAAATCACCACCTTAATTTTGCTACGCATTAGGATCTAACATTTACCCATAGGCAGTCACCTCATGGTCTTTCAATTGGCGAGCTTTCATTATTTTGAAAGGGATGCCGTTTCAAATTTTAACATTTGGAAAACCAATACTAACAAGGTAATTTTCACAATTAGGTGAAGCCTATAGATTTTGAAGTCAAAGGTCAAGTTCACAGGGGCCTTTAGTTCAAAAAGTTTGTCTGCTCAATTGCTTTAGAATGCTTTGGTCAACAGTCTTCATATTTTGTATTGAGGTTGCTTATGACCAGTGGATGACCCCAATTGATTTTGAAGTCAAGGTCAGAAAGGCCTTGACTGAAAAAAGCTTGTCTGCCCAATGACTTAAGAATCCTCTGACCCACAGTCTTCATATTTGGGATAGAGGTTAGTCATGACCTTTAGATGACCCTTATTGCTTTTGAGGTCAAGGTCACAGGGGCCTTGACTTCATAAAGCTTGTCCACCAATCACTTAAGAATCCTTTGACCCACAGTCTTCATATTAGGCATTGAGATTGGTCATGATCATTTGGTGATGCCTATTGATTTTAAGGTCAAAGGGGCCTTAAGTTCTAAAAGCTTGTTTGCTTAAGAATGCTTTGGTCAACAGTCTTCATATTTGGTATTTAGGTTGATTATGACTAGTAGATGACCCCAAATGATTTTGAGGTCACTAGGTCATAGTCACAGGGGCTTTGACTTCAAAAAGCTTGTCCACCCAATAACTTAAGAATCCTTTGATCCACAGTCTTCATATTTGGCATGGAGGTTGATCATGAGCATTAGGTGACTGTGTCAAATGTCACAGGGGCTTTAACTACAATAAGCTTGTCCACTCAAATGCTCCAAGAATGCCTCTCCGCTGTATTGATTTTGATGCCAGAGGTCAAGGTAGCAATGCACTACCCTCAGATTTGGCAGGGAGGTTGTCCTTGAGCTCTAAATGACCACTGTTGATTCTGACAAAGTTGTATGCAGGGGTATTCACGTCATGACAGTGGCTGTTCTTGTTAAAACCAAATAATGGTGCTGATAAAGCCTTAGAAAATAAAGTTTTGTCTTCAGTTTTAATTTGAGTAGTTTGTAAAAGTCTATCGTTAATATACTAAATATTAGCAAAAAAATAATTGTTTTAAAGGAAACAAATCTGGTTGAACATAAATTTTACACCTTATAGAAGCATCACCATAACACCATGCTCTTAAATGTAAGAGTAAGTTTCTGACCTAGAGAGTATAGATGCACTGTTTCGATCTGAAAAAGCAAGAGGATTATTTTCAGTCTACCATTACACCTCATTAACCAGGAAATTCTATTTGATTATCAATTTAGTTCTGTCTACCTTGGAGGGTTGTCATTATTTGTTAGTATGATAATCAAGTATCCTTATACTTATTATTTGAATAATTTGGAAACTACTTCAATTTTTAAATGCATCATTTATAATGATAGCCTATTATTTTATAGTTGCTTTTTCATGGAAGGTGAAGACTGAATACGTTTTATGTAATTAAAGAAAATACGTTCTTCTCAGAAAAGTACTTTCATTTTTATGAAAATACCTTTTTAGCTGGACTTTTTGAAGAATATATTCAATATGGAGAGTTATTGTACTCGCCTAAATGTCACCCTCGACATTACACTCTGGTTAACCTTTTTAGTGCCAGTTGATGTCTCCAAAACAACACTTCATTCATTTATTTGAGAGCATAATAGGAGATCACTATCCAAGGCCTATAACTCTAACATTGATTTTGACAGAATTATGGCCTTTTTTTAAACTATGAAATTTTTTAATTTTCCTGGCTCTTATGTTACTTTCAAGCACTGAAAATAGTCTGAAGCACGCAATCCAAATGACACTTCTAATTTAAATGTACAAGTATACATAATACTGTCATGTCTTTCCTCTAATCATAAAAAATAGAGATTACCATAGAAAATTATCTCTTTTTTTAGCTTACTGATTGTGAGATTTCTGTAACGGGTTATGTGTTTAAACAACATCTCCTCATAAAATACATGGTAGATTTTAATCAGATTTTATAGGAATGAAGCTGAGGTGGCTTTCTACAAAAGGTATATAAATGGTTCCAGTTTGATGCACAAAAAAGATCACAGGAATAAAATAAATTTAGAATGAAATCTCTTAGAAACTACAATGCTCAGAGCTTGGAAATTTGGAATGTAACATTGCCTAGTAGATCTCTAGTTTCAAAGTTTATTTTGTACTAAAATTTGTACAGCATAATAACAATAACATATGAGTGTTGACAAGAAATGTCCCCACGGTGCACAAAATAGCTGTGCCCTTGGAGGTTTCTTATAGATGTTCCCATGGTGCACAAATAGCAGTACCCTGGGTGTCTCTTAGTTATCATAGACTTGTAAAGTAAACATGTTTCTAAACATATGATGCCTAGAGCTTTATAACAAAAAATAAATATCTCCCTGAAGTCAAAATTGACCCCTGCCTTGGAGATCACTTAGTTTACATTGACTTATATAGGAAAGCAAATATACAATGTATTTAGTTGTTTTTTTTTTAAACTACAATACCCAAAGCTTTAGATATCTAGCATGTAGCACTTGTGATAACTTACAAACATGCTCCTAGTGCCATATTTGGTCTTGCTCTGGTCACATGGTGTATATAGACTTGTATTGAAAAAATTGAAAAAAAAAACAACTTTTAAGGAGTTCATTGAGGTCAAAAAGCCTAAAACATAAAATATAAAATTCTTTCATAGATGAAGTGAGTACTTTAAAACTGAAAAAATTATGTAAAATAATTTTACTTAAAATTGTTTATGAGATAATTTTACACATATTGGTAGCTGAGTTATGAGCTTGATAACATTATAAAGTGTGGTATGGTTCAATTTGGGTTAATTGATCCCTAAAGAAATTAAAGTAGTTAAGTAAAAATAGTATTTTTCTTGGAAATTCTAAGTAAGGGATATAAAATCTGAAATATTTGCTAAATTATGTTGAGGCCTGTCAATAAATGCTGTTGATAATTAGGTACATTTAAAAATTTGCAATTATCCGTTTAGTGTTTAAAATAAAAATCAGTTTAGTGAAATTCTAAGTTCCTTTGCAATAAACTGACAACAGTGCCTATATGGCCTTTTACATTGTGGTGTGTTAAAATATTTTGATTTAACTAATGAAACATATGACAAATTTTTCTAATTATGTTGCAGGCGGTAAATGCTCTCCTATTTTTCAGTATAACTATTAAAAATCTACTCAGATTCTCTGATGTCTTTAAAAAGTTATATAAATCATGTTGCTTTTGCTGACATATTTGTCCCTTATTTGTATGATTATTACATTTCTAATAATTGATCTGACAATTAGTGCCATCATGCTCTTGTTTAGAGGTGTGGTAGGTACTCCTTTTTAATATCAGATACTACGGACAATTTCATATTTGAGCTGTTATTCTTAGCATTATTCCTTTATAATATAACAATAGCGATGCCATCCTTCTGTAAATTACTCCTTTAGAAATCATTATCATCTTAAAAACATACCATTTCTTAATGTGACAGCATTTCAACACTTTTTTCCCTTAATTTGATCATTTATTCATCAGTTATACTATCAGTTTTCAGAACTGTGAAATATAAGTAAAATTGGGAAGAGAAAATTTGTTATTTTCAGACAGTGTAAACTTTTTACGCACTTTACAGGATTTATATCATAGTTTTGCCAATTTCAGGAAAATAATGTAACACAAGACTGGAAAATGTTCATCATTTTGTCACGAACAAGTTACTATCTCCTCAATACTGTCTATAAAATTACATTTGTATGTTCAATTTCCTCTATTTATTTTGGATAAGTTTGAATTTTTCAAAACATTACAGTTTATATAATGTTTTTTTGAAACTGTAATATTATATATGTATTTAGAATACTGCATGTTTGTTACGTTAATTTTTATTGGATAATCACGATGTTTATATTATCTATATCACACAGCTGCTGTATATTAAAGTATTATTTTCATGTTTCATCAAAGTAAACAGTTGTGCATGATATTATAAAATCATGCTCAACTGTTTTCTTTGATGAAACAGGAAATTTTTGTAATATTATGTATAGTTTTGACTGGTTTTAAAGCGTTACTGGAAAGAAAATTTTACAGAATGTGAAAAAATAATACACAGTCTAGCAAGTTAGGAAGTCATTTTTGTTTGCTTGTCATGAAAGTAATAGTGTGAATAACACATTGTCTGAATAAATCAGTTCAATAAATGTGTGAATTAAGAAAAGTAAGCTGTGTTCATAGTAATATCTTTGGTTGTAAATATTTTGTCCTACTGACAGCTTTTGTTTTTTCTTTAAAAGCCATGACTGAAAATCAAACTCCAATGGCCACAGCTAAAAATAAGGCAACAGAGTTATCCAGTGCACAACAGAATATTATGTTGTGTATTTGAGATTTAACACAAAAATCATATACAACACAGTTTTGGTGAAATTTTTGTGACTGAAAATTTCCCATTCTACCTTAGGTTGTATTTCTGTGTTCAAACTCACTCTGTTTTTTATATGAACATCACCTTACCACTCAGGTTATATGAACATCACCTTACTGCTCGGTTTATATGAACATTGCGTTACTGCTGGGGTTAAATGAACATCGCCTTACTGCTGGGGTTATATGAACATTGCCTTACTGCTCGGTTTATATGAACATCACATTACTGCTCGGGTTATATGACCATCACCTTACTGTTTGGGTTATATGACCATCACCTTACTGCTTGGGTTATATGACCATCACCTAACTGTTTGTTTCCATCACCTAACTGCTTGTTTATATGACCCTCGACACCTAACTGCTTGGGTTATATTATATATCCTTATATTAGGATTCCTACTGGGCCATATAATCTTTTAAAGAAATCTTTATTGCAATTAATTTATGGGATTTTATCAAGATTTTTGAGGGATATATAAAAAAACTTTAAATAATAACTACTAGTATGTGTATTTGACAGGATATAAAGATAATGTAAATTGTTTCTAGCACTCAGTGTGTCAGTAGATCAATAATTTCTTCTTAGCCTAAATGTCTGTTTCAGATAATTAAAAATCATATAGGAAAACATGAATGTATTCTGAAGGATGGTCTCTTGAAAACAGTTATATTTCTTATATGATTCTTTCTTTTACTCATATTAACTATGATAATAATTTTGTATGGAGTAAGGACTGGTATTATTAAAGCTATATGCCTCCAGATGAGCAAAATCAAACTGCAGAAAAATGTAAGGTTTTAAGAAAAGAAGCTTATAAAAATAACAAATTTACATGCTATGTGCGATAAATGACTGATTTTGCAGTATTTATCACCACTTATTTCTATTGTGTCACTAACAAAGTAAGGGAGGGCTACTATTATACATATTCTGTTTGGTAATTTATGTGGATTGTAATTACCATTTGCAATTTATAAAAAACATTATTTAATTTGTTCGTAAGATTTTACTACATAAATACAATTTTAAAATTTTCAGGAAAATAAGCATGAATCTTGAGGTATGCTGCTTTAACGATATTGAAACAACTGGAGTTTCAGTTCAATTGTACAGATATTGTTCATTGAACCTACTGATTGGATGGTGAAAGAAAAATGCAATGGTTTATGACAGTTGGAGGTACAAAGATCTTGTGATACAAGAGTATACATTTGTAAGTGATTAGCTGCAATAACTAACCTGTTTCAGCACCACAATAAGGCTAAGTCTTTTACTAGAAAAAGAACAATGTGAAACACACTCCTAACACAGAACTCTAATCAAGGTAGCTGCCATAACTGAGATCTTACCTTGATTGCTAGCAAAATCATCTATTATATGCCTTCTTAAGGCACCCTTTTTTAATTCATGCATTATTCTTTCCATTCACTGACCTTTTCCTTTTACATTTTTTTTTTCCAAAATAAGAACACAAACTTTGTTCCTGTGCGGAAGTTTAGAAAAACAGGGCACAGATGTAGTTTGTAACAGAACGATTTCTTCCTTAATGAGAATTTATTCTTCATTAAAAAGTTCAATTTGAGGTCAAAAAAGCAAAAAAATATTTGGCTATAATAGCATGTGATTTAGTTTTTCTGACAATTTCTTTCAATTGTGGCTTTCTTTGTTATAAAACATTTCCAAACATTACAAATTGTGAGAATACATTCAAGTTATTTATTAGAAAATGTTTGTTGCTTACAAATAAGAAAATTGGTTTATGCACACATTTTGTTCACATGTTAGTTTTGGTTTATGCACACATTTAGTTCACATGTTAATGTTGGTTTATGCACACATTTTGTTCACATGTTAGTTTTGGTTTATGCACACATTTTGTTCAAATGTTAATGTTGGTTTATGCACACATTTTGTTCACATGTTAGTTTTGGTTTATGCACATGTTTTGTAAACATGCAAGTATTAGTTCATAAGCACCTAAATTTATCCATATGCAAATTATGGTTCACATAACAAATTTTATGCCTATGCAAGTTGTGGTTCATGCATATGTTTTTTTCACATGTTTGGTTAATGTACAGGTTTCGATTCATGCCTAAGTATTGGTTTGTGCACAAATTTAGGTACAAGGGCAAATGGAATAAATAAATTTTGTATTTGGAACAAGTCAGTATATGGCAAGTGGCATCATGGCCAAGTGGTTAATGTGTTGGACTTATAATATGTGGATTGCTGATCCCGTGGATTCAAACCCTGTTAGGGGCAAGCTGTTATTTCCTTGAGCATGAAACTTTACATTCATTACTTAGAACTGGTTGGTTCCAGGAAATGGATTTCAGAGTGTTTCAATAAGCGTATAGCTTCCATCATAAACTAAATTAAATTTGTATAAACTAATATATGACAAGAAAAGCTTATTATTTTTTGCCAAAATAAATCCACAAAAAACATTTTTTTTAGTTCATTTTAAATATTTGATTAAGCACACCTTCTTCAGCCCATCTTATTGCTTTAATATCTTTATTTTGACTATTTTACTTGCTTAAGAAACAACCCTTTTGAAATCTAAATCAAATTTAAACATACATTGTACATTAATTTTGTGTATTAATCTGTACAAAATCACTTTGACTGTACTAATTGCCAAAAAGCAACAGTAGTAAAATATATGGTTCATGTAATTGGTCAGTCAGAGCAAAATCTGGACCCCAAAAATAAAACCTTTAAAGAAATAAAAATTAAAGAATTTCTGGGGCATAATGGGCCATTTCAATCTGCTGAAATTTTGGAACATGATTAAAACTATGTATTATTATTTTTTGGGATATCAAAATGGAACTATTTAGAGCCTGCATTGATGAACGATTCCTTGCCTGACTCTATAATACTGGTTGCAAAAATTTCAGTTATAGTTCAAAATGAATTAAGATTTAAAGCAGATCTAAATCCATCATACCGTCCCCTTACATCTATTGTATTTAAGTGAACAATTCTTTATTTCAATAATATAAGAATTCCTTGTTTATTTTAATGACAAGATAGATTTCAGGTTATTGCCTTATACAAATAGACATTAATACTCGAGATAGAGAAGTTTTGTGTTAATTTTCAGACAACAAATGAGGAGACTATAATCAATTATTGGGAAATTTTATTTTTCCATCATTTATTCACCGGCCATTTAATTAAACGTAATGGGGTGGCTTTAAGTGGTCAAAACTATCTAATTACCGAGACACAGCTGACCAAATAAAGGAATTGTGAAGACAAGTAGTGTCTGGTGTTTGGAAATTCTTAATGGAAAAAAACCTCTCCTTGTGATATATCAGTGTAATTGTTTTCAAGTATTTTGTAACAGATCTTAATCCTTAAAGCTGCATTCCTCCAGATGAGCCAAAACAAGCTTGAGAAAAATGTACTGAGACTTTAAATTCTAATTTTAAGTTATGATATTTCAGTATATAACCATATTTCTATTATGTCACTTACACAGCGCAATTTTTTTTTTTTTTTGGGGGGGGTAATTTACTAGGAATTTAAGTGCCATTTGCAATATGTGAGGAAGATTTTCATGAAAATTAGCATAAATGCTTTAACAAGCAGACTATCTCACAAGTAAATTTGATATTGAAGGGCTGATTTATGTGATTATATTGAATCTTCAATGGTATGTAATGAAACATGTATTCAATAGCAAAACTTTTCATTAGTTAAAACTTATTTCATTCCCTCAGTCCAGTGTCCTTATATAATTCCCCTGTCAAAAGCTTTTGTAATTGTTGTGTCGCCTCTACGGAGTAGTGGCGACATATAGGGATCACTTCTCCGTCGTCTGTCTGTCCGTCTGTCCATCACAAAACTTGTCCGGACAACTCCTCATAAAGTACTGGTGCAATTTCATTCAAACATTACAGGAATGATCAGTACCATGTCTAGTTGTGCATATTGTCAGCATTTTCTGGTTCAATGATTTTTGTCAAGAGTTATGGCCCTTTACTAATTTTTATTTTTAAAGTTTGTCCGGACTACTTCTCTGATACCACTAATGCAATTTCAATGAAACTTTACAGGATTGATTTGTAGCTCAAGTCCTTGCGCATATTGTAAGGGTTTTCCAGTTGAATGATTTTTGGCAGAGTTATGGCCCATTGATAAAAAGGTGTTTTTTTCTGTGTGTCGCCAGATACACAAAAGCTTGTCCGGACTACTCCTCATGAACTACTGGTGCAATTTTATCCAAACTTTACAGGAATGATCAGTACCAAGTCTAGTTGTGCACTGTCCATCTGTCTGTCCGTCTGTCACAAAACTTGTCCCAACATAAAATTGGCCATCATGAGGCAACACATGTGATCACTGATCGCTCTTGTATTTAACACTAAACATATCATCAAAATTATGTCAATTAAGGAATTAAATCAAAATTTAACAAAGAAAGCTAATCATCAGAAATTGTGTTGATATATTTATTAAGTGAATTAATAAAACACTAATTGTATGCTTTACTTGTCAAGTAAGGAAATTGTCATAATCAAGTACCTGGAAAGGTCAGTTATAAAGTATGCCATATGCTTCTGCAAAAGCCGTTGCCAATGAAAAGAAACAAGGGGGCCATTGGCCCCAATTTGCTCACCTGAGTACTAAATGCAATTGAAAAGTTCCACTACACAATGCTTCAATTGCCAAATATCTAGCCTCTAGCCTTGGTCAATTCAGAGTAGAAGATTTTTTAAGTTTTTACTATATGCATATAAGGAAAGCCTATGACCCCCTGGGACGGGGCCATTTTTGACCCCAGGGCTATAATTTGAACAACTTTGGTAGAGGACCTATAGGTGATATCATATACCAAATATCAAAACTCAAGGCCTTGTACTGTCAGACAGGTAGATTTTTTAAGTTTGCATTTTTTAGCTCGACTTTTTTTTTTTTGAAAAAAAAAGTAGAGGTATTGTTATAGTCAGGTCGGCGTTGCCGTTGCCGTCTCCGTTGCCGTTGCCGTTGCCGTCCGAAAACTTGTACCTGGATCATAACTTTTTTATTTCTTGGTGTATTGTCTTCATACTTGGCCACAACAACCCTTGGGACAAGACCTTTCAGTAGACCACACTAACCTTGACCTTCATCCATAAATGACCTTGACCTTCAAGGTTAAAAGTCCAATTTTTGTTTGTTCATGCTGTTATTGGCTGTTACTTTGTTATTTTTGAATGGATTGTCTTCAAACTTGAACATAATAATCTTCAAGGATATCCCTTAAAAATAACCAGTCAGACCTTGACATTCACTCATCAATGACCTTGACTTTGAAGGTCAAATTATTGAAATTTTCATTTTTTTGGCTATTATTGGCTGTAACTTTGTTATTTTTGAATGGATTGTCTTCAAACTTGAACATAATAATCTTCAAAGATAACTGTTAAAAATATACCGAAAGACCTTGACCTTCACTCATTAATGACATTGCCTTTGAAGGTCAAATAATTGAAATTTTCATTGTTTGGCAGTAACTGACTGTAACTTTGCTATTTTTGAAGGGATAAACTTCATATTATAACAGAACATTCTTAAGGACCAGACCTTGTTGTTTATCAAACCCAAATTTGCTTGGGCTCTTTAATGACCTTGACCTTGAAGGTTATATTACTGAATTTTCTCAGATTGTGCATTTATCGGTGTGTGTGTATGTATAGTATATGTATTATATATAAATATATATATAAATGTGTGTGTGTATATATATACATATATGCAGGTATATATATATATATATATATATATATATATATATATAAATATATATATATGCATGTATATATATATATATATACATATATAGATATATATATATATATATATCAAATATATATATATATATATCAAATATATATATACATATATATACATGTATATAATTGCGTCATGTTTTTCTATTTTTAGAAATTGCGTCATTTTTTCTATTTTTAGAAATTGCGTCATTTTTTTCTATTTTTAGAAATTGCGTCATTTTTTCCTATTTTTAGAAATTGCGTCATTTTTTCTACTTTTAGAAATTGTGTCATTGTTGCTATTTTTAGAAATTGCGTCATTTTGTTCTATTTTTAGAAAATTGCGTCATTTTTTCTATTTTTAGAAATTGCGTCATTGTTGCTATCTTTAGTAATTGCGTCATGTTTTTCTATTTTTAGAAATTAAGTCATTTTTTCTATTTTTAGAAATTGCGTCATTGTTGCTATTTTTAGAATTTGCGTCATTTTTTTTTCTATTTTTAGAAATTGCGTCATTGTTGCTATTTTTAGAAATTGCGTCATTTTTTTCTATTTTTAGAAATTGCGTCATTTTTGTTCTATTTTTAGAAATTGCGTCATTGTTTCTATTTTTAGAAATTGCGTCATTTTTTTTCTATTTTTAGAAATTGCGTCATGTTTTTCTATTTTTAGAAATTGCGTCATTTTTTCTATTTTTAGAAATTGCGTCATTTTTTCTACTTTTAGAAATTGTGTCATTGTTGCTATTTTTAGAAATTGCGTCATTTTTGTTCTATTTTTAGAAATTGCGTCATTTTTTCTATTTTTAGAAATTGCGTCATTTTTTCTATTTTTAGAAATTGCGTCATTGTTGCTACTTTTAGTAATTGCGTCATTTTTTTCTATTTTTAGAAATTGCGTCATTTTTTCCTATTTTTAGAAATTGCGTCATTGTTGCTATTTTTAGTAATTGCGTCATTTTTTTCTATTTTTAGAAATTGCGTCATTGTTTCTATTTTTAGAAATTGCGTCATTTTTTTTTCTATTTTTAGAAATTGCGTCATTGTTTCTATTTTTAGAAATTGCGTCATTTTTTTCTATTTTTAGAAATTGCGTCATTTTTTCTATTTTTAGAAATTGCGTCATTGTTGCTATTTTTAGAAATTGCGTCATTGTTGCTATTTTTAGAAATTGCGTACTGTTGCTATTTTTAGAAATATGCTTAATGTTTCTATTCATATATATACAAAATATATAAACAAAACTAATGTGACAAGACAGACCAACTAAATTTATAAAAAGGAAACATCAATATATGTTCAAACCTTTCTATGTTTGCGTTTAGAAAAAGTAAAAAGTCGAGCGTTGCCCCCGCCCGGCGGTGGCTCTTGTTAAACTCCTTTTCTGGCCCCATGACCTACTTTACATCAGACCGGAACCATTTAAACAACTCTGGCAGGGGACCACCCAAGGATCATTTCTGCAAAGTTTGGTTACTGTGCAGTCATTTGTTTCTGAGGAGATGTTGTTTAAAGAAATTGTTGACGATGGGGGATCACAATAGCTCACCATGAGACGTTGTGCTCAGGTGAGCTAAAAAACAACATTCAAGGAGTGCTTATAGATGCCAAGCTAGAAAGCTCGGGAAGTATGAGACGCATGATTATGAACAAGTCAAGGACAAAATTATAATACCCAATCCTAACTTATGGCATATAAATGTCAAGAGAATTTAAAACTTCTGAGAGTAAATTTGAGAATTCCTTCACCAACATTTAAAAAAGATGATGAAATGCTCATTTATCATAGAAAACTGGTGCTCATGAGGTTTGAAAAGTAGCAATTTAGATGTACATAGAATAATAAAATCTTTTCTGTTCAGCATAAAAACAAAATAGGCAGCAGTTACACGAAACATACTGTTAATAAAACAAATTTTCAACTGTAAAAAGTCGCAATATTTTCATACAATGAATGTAAATAATGAAGCCAGATTACTGGTGAGTAAGGGTTTTTGTGTGTTTTTGCTTGTTAATGCAAGAATAGAGTAATATCTAGTTTGCTTAATCTCATTACATCAGCATATCTAGAGGAAATTGATATATTCATTTAAAAATAGACTTGTTACATAATTCTATTCAATGTTGGTACAAGATAAAGATATTTTGTGACAGTTAATCCAACAGACCAATATATAGGCTTCTGTATACATTTTACCTGGTGCTAATACAACATGATCATAACTGGTGCTTATAGTGTATGCTTATATTGTATGCTTTTACTTGGTGCTTACATTATGTGCCTTTACATGGTGCTGATATTCTTTTATCTGTTGCTTATTTTGTAAACTTTAACCTTGTGCTTTTGTTATATGCTTCACATCGTGCTTATATTGTATAATTGTATAATTTTACCTGGTGCTTATATTGTATAATTATACCCCCACCATAAAATGAAGGGGGGGTGGCTATAATGGAATGCTTTGTAGCGTCCGTCCATCTGTCCTCCATTATCGTGTCCGCTCTATAAATCCTATACCAATTGAAGGATTTTCTTCAAACTTGGCTCAAATGTTCACCTCAACAAGGGGATGTGCAGAACCCATGTTGGCCATGTGTCAGCTCAAGGTCAAGGTCGCAATTAGTTTAAACAATGTTTTATTCATAAACATTACATTTACATGATAATTGACAAATAATAAAAAGTACGGATTGAGTAGGAAACTTGAAAAGCTTTTTTAGAAACTGTTTCCGTAATCTCAAAGAGTATGTATAATGGTAGCAATTATATATGCATTTTTGTGTTAAATATACATAACATTTTCACTATATACTTGCTTCTTTACATGTACAAGAAAGTTAGCAAGTTGCACTCTGGTTTTCCTATTATCAAAACGCCCTTAATAATAAAGTATAGAAATAAAAAAAGTGAAGGAAAACCCTACAGCTCTATAGCATAAATACACATAAGTGATAAATGCACAAATTAGCACGTTTAAACTTATCAAGAAAAAATAATAGAACTTTTCAACATGTTTGAAAAAATTAAAGAAAAAAAAAGATATGGAAACATAAGTTAATTGTTGAATTTGTTGGGTAATAGAAGGTAAGAAGTAAGAGACAGATTTGAGAGAAAGAAGAAGAAAAACAACAGGAAATGGTCACTATAATACTATGGAGTTGATGGAACAAGTTTATAATATACTTTTGAGAAAATATTATGCATCTAAATCTCTATTTCATATTAGTCTAAATAATAACTTTCTATTACAATTCAAATTGTTTTGTTCTGTGTAAATATGAGTGTATATGAAGGACTATTGCTTCATTTAAATCGTCAGCAATTGAATTATCACCATAGAGTAAAACGTTAAGCGTGACAGTTGTTATTTCGCTTAAATTGTTAAGGAGGACATTTCGTTCATCTTGGTACCTTGGGCACGAGAAGAAATAATGAGATGTGTTTTCTATGTCACCACATTCACATAGGGGACTTTCTATTATGTTTTTTGAAAACATTAATGTTCTTTGAGAGAACTACAGTGTGTTCTAAGTCTTGTGTGTATAATCTGGTATTTTCTCCCACCTACATAATAATGAGAAGGCACACTTTGGACATCTTCATTAAGTCTTCTTTTGAAAATTGAAAAGGATGGTGAATTTCTGTAATTAACAGGAAAATTGTTCCAGTCTTTAATTGATGATGGCAAAAATGAATGAGAATAAAGTTGTGTGTGACAAAATATATTTGTAGTGTTGTCTGCATTGTAACAGTTGTTCTTTATAAAATGTTCAATAATCTTTCTCCTCATTACCTCTCTTCAATAGTTCCCAATACAGTAGGAGAATCTTCAGATTATAATTTACGAAATGAAGGTCACAAGTGAAGGTCAAATTTCAAACAATCAAATATTAGACAGTATGTCGTGCCCGCTCTGTAAGTCCTACACTAATTGAAAGATTTTTTTCAAACTTGGCTCAAATGTTCACCTCAACAAAGGGATGTGCAGAACCGATGTTGCCCTTTTGCCGGATTAAGGTCAAGGTCACACTTGAAGGTCAAAAATTGACTTGGAAAATATTCTTAAATTATAACATGTATTTGAATATTTCTGAAACTAGAAAAGGTATTTGCTTAAAACTTAAAATATATGTGAAGTGTCACAATTGAGGTATGCAGGTCAAGTTTCATAACTCTGTTTTGCATTTTGACAAAGTTATGCCCCTTTTTAAGTCTTCAAATTTACATACAATGAAACATTAGACAATATGTCGTGTCCGCTCTATAAATTCTATATTAATGGAAGGATTTTCTTCAAACTTGACTCAAATGTTTACCCCAAATGGGCATTGTGAAGAACCCATCTTACCCTTGTGCCAGCTTAAGGTCAAGGTCAAACTTAAAGGTCAAAAATTGACATAGAAAATGTTCTGAAATTTTTACTTGAATATTTTAAAACTAAAACAGATAATCATTTGAAACTTCAATTATATACGAAGTGTCGCAAGTAAGATATGCAGGTCAAGTTTCATAACTAAAAAAAGTGGGGGGGGGGGGAGAGATAACTTTGTATTGTATTTTGACAAAGTTAAGTCCATTTTTATGTCTTTAAATTTATTTACTATAATATTTCTTAAACCAGAACAGATATTTACTTAAAACTAAAAATTTATATGAATGGTTACAAGCAAGCTCAGATGATGAAAATTCTACAATTCCATTGAATTATGACACAAGTTATGCCCCTTTTAGGCTTCTGATATAACCATTAATACTTTAATGTTTCTGAAACTAGAACAGATATTCACTTGAAACTATATAATATATATGAAGGGTCACTAGCTCCTACACGCAAGTACGATTAGACACTTTTACCTGGTGCTTATATTATATGCTTTTACCTGGTGCTTGAATTATATACATTTACCTGGTGCTTATATTATATACATTTACCTGGTGCTTATATTATATACTTTTACCTGGTGCTTGAATTATATACATTTACCTGGTGCTTATATTATAAACGTTTACCTGGTGCTTATATTATGTACTTTTACCTGGTGCTTATATTATATACGTTTCCCTTGTGCTTGAATTATATACGTTTACCTGGTGCTTATATTATATACTTTTACCTGGTGCTTATATTATATATTTTTACCTGGTGCTTATATTATATACGTTTACCTGGTGCTTATATTATATACTTATACCTGGTGCTTATATATTTTTACCTGGTGCTTATATTATATACTTTTACCTGGTTTTTATATTATATACTTTTACCTGGTGCTTATATTATATACTTTTACCTGGTGCTTATATTATATACTTTTACCTAGTGCTTATATTATATACATTAACCTGGTGCTTATATTATATACGTTTACTTGGTGCTTATATTATATACTTTTACCTGGTGCTTATATTATATACTTTTACCTGGTGCTTATATTCTTTTACCTGATGCTTATATTATATACATTTACCTGGTGCTTATATTATATACATTTACCTGGTGCTTATATTATATACATTAGCCTGGTGCTTATATTTCATACCTTTACCTGGTGCTTATATTATATACTTTTACCTGGTGCTTATATTATATACATTTACCTGGTGCTTATATTATATACATTAACCTGGTGCTTATATTTCATACCTTTACCTGGTGCTTATATTATATACGTTTACCTGGTGCTTATATTATAAACTTATACCTGGTGCTTATATATTTTTACCTGGTGCTTATATTATATACTTTTACCTGGTGCTTATATTATATTCATTAACCTGGTGCTTATATTTCATACCTTTACCTGGTGCTTATATTATATTCTTTTACCTGGTGCTTATATTATATACATTAACCTGGTGCTTATATTATATACGTTTACTTGGTGCTTATATTATATACTTTTACCTGGTGCTTATATTATATACTTTTACCTGGTGCTTATATTCTTTTACCTGATGCTTATATTATATACATTTACCTGGTGCTTATATTATATACATTTACCTGGTGCTTATATTATATACATTAGCCTGGTGCTTATATTTCATACCTTTACCTGGTGCTTATATTATATACTTTTACCTGGTGCTTATATTATATACATTTACCTGGTGCTTATATTATATACATTAACCTGGTGCTTATATTTCATACCTTTACCTGGTGCTTATATTATATACTTTTACCTGGTGCTTATATTATATACATTTACCTGGTGCTTATATTATATACTTTTACCTGGTGCTTATATTATATACATTAACCTGGTGCTTATATTTCATACCTTTACCTGGTGCTTATATTATATACTTTTACCTGGTGCTTATATTATATACATTTACCTGGTGCTTATATTATATACTTTTACCTGGTGCTTATATTATATACTTTTACCTGGTGCTTATATTATATACATTAACCTGGTGCTTATATTTCATACCTTTACCTGGTGCTTATATTATATTCTTTTACCTGGTGCTTATATTATATACATTAACCTGGTGCTTATATTATATACGTTTACTTGGTGCTTATATTATATACTTTTACCTGGTGCTTATATTATATACTTTTTACCTGGTGCTTATATTCTTTTACCTGGTGCTTATATTATATACATTTACCTGGTGCTTATATTATATACATTTACCTGGTGCTTATATTATATACATTAGCCTGGTGCTTATATTTCATACCTTTACCTGGTGCTTATATTATATACTTTTACCTGGTGCTTATATTATATACATTTACCTGGTGCTTATATTATATACATTAACCTGGTGCTTATATTTCATACCTTTACCTGGTGCTTATATTATATACTTTTACCTGGTGCTTATATTATATACATTTACCTGGTGCTTATATTATATACTTTACCTGGTGCTTATATTATATACATTAACCTGGTGCTTATATTTCATACCTTTACCTGGTGCTTATATTATATACTTTTACCTGGTGCTTATATTATATACCTTTACCTGGTGCTTATATTATATACTTTTACCTGGTGCTTATATTATATACATTTACCTGATGCTTATATTATATACATTTACCTGGTGCTTATATTATATACTTTTACCTGGTGCTTATATTATATACATTAACCTGGTGCTTATATTTCATACCTTTACCTGGTGCTTATATTATATACTTTTACCTGGTGCTTATATTCTTTTACCTGGTGCTTATATTATATACATTAACCTGGTGCTTATATTTCATACCTTTACCTGGTGCTTATATTATATACTTTTACCTGGTGCTTATATTTCATACCTTTACCTGGTGCTTATATTATATTCTTTTACCTGGTGCTTATATTATATACATTAACCTGGTGCTTATATTATATACTTTTACCTGGTGCTTATATTATATACTTTTACCTGGTGCTTATATTATATACATTAACCTGGTGCTTATATTATATACATTAACCTGGTGCTTATATTATATACATTAACCTGGTGCTTATATTTCATACCTTTACCTAGTGCTTATATTATATACTTTTACCTGGTGCTTATATTTCATACCTTTACCTGGTGCTTATATTATATACTTTTACCTGGTGCTTATATTATATACATTAACCTGGTGCTTATATTATATACTTTTACCTGGTGCTTATATTATATACATTAACCTGGTGCTTATATTATATACATTAACCTGGTGCTTATATTTCATACCTTTACCTAGTGCTTATATTATATACATTAACCTGGTGCTTATATTATATACATTAACCTGGTGCTTATATTATATACATTTACCTGGTGCTTATATTATATACATTAACCTGGTGCTTATATTATATACATTAACCTGGTGCTTATATTTCATACCTTTACCTAGTGCTTATATTATATACTTTTACCTGGTGCTTATATTTCATACCTTTACCTGGTGCTTATATTATATACTTTTACCTGGTGCTTATATTAAATACTTTTACCTGGTGCTTATATTATATACTTTTACCTGGTGCTTATATTATATACTTTTACCTGGTGCTTATATTATATACTTTTACCTGGTGCTTGAATTATATACATTTACCTGGTGCTTATATTAGATACATTTACCTGGTGCTTATATTATATATTTTACATGGTGCTTATATTATATACTTTTACCTGGTGCTTAAATCATAATATTTTACCTGGTGCTTATATTTTGTACTTATTGTATACTTTTACATATTCTTTCTTTTTGAAATAATACAGTACTTATTTTATCCCTATGTTTCTCCTGTAATTCCCCCATGTTACTAAAACCATCATGATATTTTTATAGTACTTTGATTAAAGCATTTAAACCATTATCAGGAATAACGAGAAACATTGTGGCCTCTATAAGAAAACTAAATTTGCCATAAATTTCAATATTCCCAGTTTTAAACACAAATGAACAATATAAACATTGTTGTTTTTTTTAATGACATCTTGTGATTAAAATCTATGACTTTAACTTCTTCAGCTTCAGAAAACACAATTAATTGTCCTAGATTGAAACATGAATTCTCATTGGTTGTTTCAAAACTGATGTTTTGCAATACAACTAATCAGAATGCATTTTATTAGTGATGTTCCGATTGTCGCAAGTCGCTGATAATCAGTTACTGTTATGTAAAACGACAATAATTGATTCACAAAAAATTGTTCCGCGACGTCGTCCAAAATGTTTAAAGTATCAAAACGAATTAATTCTGGCGGTAATTTTCTTTTAGGAACACCTTGCCGATCGCAAAAAAATTATCTCAGAGACAATTTTGAGTTGAATAGGATCAATACGTGATGTAAACAATAGTAATATATTATGTGATGTGAATGTTATTATTTGACATCCATTGGAAAATTAAATCTATTTCGTAAAATAATAGCTAAGTAGGGTTTAAACTGTGTTGAAAAGTGCTAAATAAAGTTCATGTTACAAAATAAAATCAAGTTCCTTGGGAAAAAATGTTTCTTCCCTATTTCTTTTTAATGCGACTTTAATCGGAAAGTTATCGATTATGTCCCATCCGATTGAACCGATGATCGATTGTGACAAATTTCATCCGATTTCCATCACTACATTTTATAATAGACTGGTTACAAATTTCAGAGTACAAGTGCTTCTGTATAAAGTTGTTAAAAATCACCTGTATATATCTTCACTATAATGCTCATGATCTAAATTAATTAAACTATGACAGGTAGGTGCTGACAGAGTAAAAGATTGCATACAAACAGACATAAAGAAAACCTTAAACTATAAATTTTCAATTTTCCAAAGTTGAAGGCAGAAATGCCTTGTGGTGATTTCTCTTTAGAACTTGATCAGGTTAGGGATAAGCATGGATTTGCATACAGATTTAATCATTTCTTCTCAAAATGTTGACAATCATTGATTAAATTTGTGCATTTTATGAGTTTGTGACAATGTAAAGACAAACTGAATCAAGGTTTTATGGTTAGAATTTTTAGCTCATTTTAAACTAATTCAGCACAAGTTTTATGTCATTCAACGACAATATGCCATCTATTCACATGATAGGTAGAATCTAACCCTAACCAGTAACATTAAGGCCCTGGATTCCTCTCTTGAAATATGAATGTACATGGCTGTTTTTAGAAAAGATAAAAATTCTTTAGGTGTAGAAATTAGTAATTAGGCTTTCATTGGTTGAGTTATTTTCCACTTCAAGCTTCAACCATCAGGGCCGGGCCAGTTTTTACCCCAGTTCCATATATTATTTGTGGAGGTCACCGCAATGTGACGCTTACATGCCAAACACCTATGCTCTAGGCATATCCAGGGAAGAATACTTTTTAAAGCAGCATGCCTCCCAATTTATGCTATTTTTCATAAAAATTTTGAAAATGCATTTAAAAGTCAAATATTGTGACTTTAAAGTGACTGAAGAAAAAAATATTCTTAGACTTTTCAAATGTCCACATACATTACCAAAAATACTTTAGGTCAAAATATGCAAAAATAAGTCTTACTGCATTAGCCACACAGTAGAAATATGGTGATAAATACTGTAAAATCAGACATTAATTGCACATAACATCTAAACTATTACTTGAATCTTTCTTCTTTTTTAAAAATCTTAGTACATATTTTTTCAGGTTTGATTTTCTTGAAATATTTTTGGATTGAGGCATGCAGCTATAAGACATGTTTTCTATATAAGTCATCATGCAATTAGTTAAAACTATATCAGTGTATATCAGTCATTATTCATGTTAACAACACTATTAAGGTCTATGATGATATTTTAAATCAAAGCACAGAAGGCGCTGAATTTGTTTGGGTCTCAGAATGTCAGTAAGGTGAAGGTTGTGAGATTATAAACCAATTTGTTTTTGTAAAGTGCCAGCAATGCTTTCCAGCGTTTTAATTGTAGTAAATTGGCTGAAGACTAATTTAAACACTGATATTCAATCCAATGTTTATTTGACTTAAACAATTAGAAAAAAAATGAGTTGCCTTAACTGGGATTTGAACTCCAGACCTCTCGCATCCTAAGCGAGCGTGCAAACCCCTCGGCCACGGTGAAGTTATTTGTTAATAGCCTGAAGAAAACTATATTATTCTATATTAGGGTTTGTAACAACGCTAACTGTTGTTTAACACAAATGTAAATAATCATGGAGCTACTATAAGCATGTGTATCTGTAAAGAATAAAACAATATTAGAAATCTTCGACCATTCGGCAATTATTTTGATTGAAAATTAATGCACCTGTCATTTGACCATCTTTCCGCTGTGATCTCCCCTGAATTTTTCGGCGTTAGTTTACATATAAAGGGAAGTAACCGCTTCAAAAAAGCGGACTGCTTTCGGCACTTGCAATTAACAGCATTAGAGTGTGAAATTTTGGTCTGATGACCCAAACAAATAAAAATCAAAGTAATTTTGTCACCTTAGTGCAGTTACAGGTTAACTCCTTGCATAATATATATAGAGGGTATTGAACGAGTGAAAATTTAATTGTAAATTTATTGAATGAGTTGGATAAAATCACATTATGTCAGCCTCTTGCAATCATAATATTGTTTTATGCAACAAGTGAAATAAATTTAGTATTGAATCTACGATATTCTATTTATCATATATCAAAATAAGGAAAGGTTTACAGTTAAAAAGAGTAATTTTTCATTAACACACCGAAATTATAACACTCTATGTTTGTATATATTGCAAATGATGTCATGTTAAAGTGTTATGACACTAGTGTAATATCATTTTTATTAAAATGGGTTCATTACAATCCTACGCCTTCAAAGTTTATGTGATAATAGGAGTTAATTTGTAACTGCACTTCGGTGACGATTTGTGAATATATTTAACAATAATAAGTTACAATGTACATACATATTTTTCAATGGTAATATTTCTTTAAATTTGTATCTTCTAAAAAACATACACAGTACATGTTTGTTTTGTGAATTTTATATCTACACATGCAATGGTAAACTTCCACCATTTATTGTGATGCTAGATTTTCTGAAAGCAAGCCAGCGATTTCACTCTAATATATTGACCTTAAAAAAGACTTATAAAATAACTTGAAAAAACCTTTTACAATTACAATAAAAACAACATAATATTATGGCCCATAAAATTAGTTTTGACAAGTTTCATAAATATTGTGTCTTAAGATGTGATGGGAAAATGACAGTTTATTGTTTCCTTACAAATAGAGATCTTCATATTACTGATTTAATTGTTCAAAGTGGAATAATGAAGTATATATTCAGAATTTATTGGGTCATTACTAGGTCATCTCATGAGATAGTAAAACATTCTCAGTTATATAAGTCCGTTATATTGTAGTTCCTTGTACAAAACATACGTACAAAAACCAAAAAATAGGAAAAGAAAAAATGCCTTTTCCAGGATTCAAACCAGTGTCTCTAGTCTACACTCACGGAGGGAACACTCTACTACTATGCTATTATGCTAAACCCGTAAAAATGAATGGTTGATTAGGTGGTTAAAGATTAAGGCGATAAATAGTATGCTTTTATATAAGAATTAACGACACCCCTATTTGTCAATATTCATGTAAGCATATAATGAAGGGAAAAGTGCATTTGAGCTTTAAAAACAAACTTTTTACAGTTACAACTTGGTAAATACATGTATATTGATGATGATTAAGCACAACATATTGAGCCTACTGTTGTGATCAGTATTTTTAAGTGCAGCATGAAACTTTAACTGTAAAAGTTTGATTATACCAGTCCTTCAATTACTTAGAGGTTAATACACGGCAGGAGAGGGCTGGAAGGTGATAATCGGCCCGGAAAATGAATAATGGACCCGAGGGCTTTAGCCCGAGGGCCATTATTCATTCAGGGCCGATTATCACCTTCTGGCCCTACTCTGACGTGTATTAATGTCTTTAATACACTTGGTAAATCTAATAGATCTAGTAGCATTTAAAAAAAAAACAACAACAAATAGGATCTACTTTGAAGTTCTTTCGTTGAAATTTTTGTCTACTGTACTCTTCTACTGTTCTATACTGTACAGAGATGTTTACTGTTTGTGTGTTCAAAACAGTAGAATCTAGAAGCAAGTTTTATTTTCTTTTTTTTTTCAGAATGAATTTGTCGTATTATTTCTTCAAATTTCAATAGTAACAAATATGTGTTTGTACTAAATACGCTTAAGCTCTCACAATAAAAATAAAGCGATTCGTGCTGACAATCTACTTTCACTTTCACAGTTAACTGTTTGATGACGTAAAATATGACGTCATTGTTTCAGTTTGTGCACGTGCACATGTTCTGCGGGCTGATAACTATTTCTCGGCCCCGGGCCGCAAACTCATAATAGGTCACGAAACACTCATAATCAGTTGAAATCATAGGCAATTTTGTTACTATATATAGTAACAAGTGTATTAAATGGGTATATTAGCCCACATCTAAAGTCACTCTGACACTGCTATGGGCAAATGATGATTTTCAAGTTTTATGTGTGAAGGATCTCTTGTCCACCCTATTTAACTCATGTGGCGGCACTGGAGTATGAACCACTCTGCTTCGTCACGTCAAGAGTAAAAGCTGATTCAATTCTGTTTTTGTATGAGAGGGAAATGATTTAATCTGTTTTACAATAATATGAAGAAAGAAAATTCTTGAATGAGTAGTTGTTTTCTATAGAAACACTTGAAAATATTAATTTGCAAACAAACTTATTGAAACGATGTAATTGTACGTTATGTTGAAAATCTGGTATTATTGTAATTATATTAAATAAATCCGACCCAGAAGCTTGCTTCATTTTAATTTTTCTCTTCTTTCAATGGTTACAGATAAAAACCAGGGCAATAGACTTTCATCCATTTGTACAAATCTTGCTATATAACTTAGACAAACAAAGGGAAGTAAAATTATTTTACAGTTTCTTTGTAAGTGGCTTGATACACTCCCTTGAATGACATAGACCTACCGTAGTTCTTAGGTTTGTTAACAATTCCTTCCTTCCATATACATGACATTCTAGTCAAGTCATTATGTTGCTGTCTTTTATGTAAGGATGATGTCGTTCTGCCGTTTTAAACAAGAGCTGTCGGTAGGACAGCAACGCTCGACTATTCTTAGTGCTTGATAGTAAAAAAAATGCTTGATACAGATAATTCCTCCTGTTTACAGGTTGGGGTAATGATGGTGAACAAGTGTGCAAAGTTTCAAAGCCATATGTCAATGGACTTTGAAAATATTTGAACTATTACAAAAACTTTAACGTAAATTCTAAGTCGAAAAAGGGGCATAATTCTGTCAAAATGCTTGATACAGTTACCTCCTCCTGTTTACAGGTTGGGGTAATGATGGTGAACAAGTGTGCAAAGTTTCAAAGCCATATGTCAATGGACTTTGAAAATATTTGAACTATTACAAAAACTTTAACGTAAATTCTAAGTCGAAAAAGGGGCATAATTCTGTCAAAATGCTTGATACAGTTACCTCCTCCTGTTTACAGGTTGGGGTAATGATGGTGAACAAGTGTGCAAAGTTTCAAAGCCATATGTCAATGGACTTTGAAAATATTTGAACTATTACAAAAACTTTAACGTAAATTCTAAGTCGAAAAAGGGGCATAATTCTGTCAAAATGCTTGATACAGTTACCTCCTCCTGTCTATAGGTTGGGGTAATGATGGTGAACAAGTGTGCAAAGTTTCAAAGCCATATGTCAATGCACTTTGAAAATATAAAAAAACTATTACAAAAACTTTAACATAAGTGGTTACGCCGACGCAGACGCCGACGCTCGGGTGACTACAATAGCTCTACTTATTCTTATCGAATAGTCAAGCTAAAAAGTTGTTAATTTTTACACTTCTATAAGATAAAAGTGCTTTATGAAAATATTTTTTCCTTTTTTTTCTACAAAATGTGATTTATATGTAATATGTAAGAAAAGAATCATACACCAGCTGACACTACAGATGGTAATATCTAGTTCTTGGGTAACTAGCAGCCTTTTTACCACTGTAATCAGTTACTGTCAAGCTAGATATTCTCGTCAAGCTAGATATTCGCGTCTGAACTGGCAGCAGGTGTAAGATTCTTTTTAGTGTTTAATCTTAAAGAATTGTTAAAATAAACAAGGTAAATGGCATTTATATTATTTTGTATATGGAATGTTTGGGGTTTGAAGACTCAAATTGAAAGCTTTTATCTCTCAAGAGCTGTGTTAAGTGTTAAGACATTGTTCTTCCTACTCTGTAAATGTATTTGTTTCACTAAAGCACATTACAATATTTGACCATACTATATCAGGGGCATAATTATGATAGTTTGGTTTAAAATCAGATCTCTCACACTCCCTTTTGATGTTTTGGCACCTATGTTATGCAAATACATATTTGTGTTCAGGAAACTGTAAAAAGTTGTTCAGTAGCATTCCTTTACACAATTAGTATAACTTGTTGTTATGCCACAAACTGATAGGTAAATTGCCACCAGCAGATGTGTAAATTGCAACCAACAGGTCACAGTCAGACTGCACTGACATCATTTACATGTGGATCCTAGCGGTATAAGAAAGTAACCATTGCTGTTGCTACAATTCAATGTTATTATAATAAAATCAAAAACAAAACTAAATATGACTTTTTTAAAAGATTTTATTTGATCCGTATTTGCCATGATTAAAAAGATGTCCTGAAGAACACATTGAAATGACAATTGATAATTGAGCCGTGTCATGACAAAACCAACATAATGGCTTTGCGACCAGCACGGATCCAGATCAGCCTGCGCATCCGCGCAGTCTGATCAGGATCCATGCTGTTCGCTTACCAACTCTATTACAAGTAGAGAAACTGATAGCGAACAGCATGGATCCTGATCAGACTGCGCGGATGCGCAGGCTGGTCTGGATCCATGCTGGTCGCAAACCCATTATGTTGGTTTTGTCATGACACGGCTCATATATATTGAGCAGTATAAAACATTGTATAAATATAAATACCAAACAATGGAAAAATAAAAAAAAGATACATAAAATATGGAATTGTTTTCTATGAATATTACACACAACTCTGTCATAATTATATATGTATATTCAAATTGAATGTTACCCTTTAAGTGATTCTTTTAAATTAATAAAACCAAAGAAAAAACCTGTTACAAATTTTGATGAAGAACATACAGATGTAAAAGTTGGTACAAAGTAAGTGGGTTTTCTTTTAGTTTTTTCTTGTTTTCTTTAAAAAAATGCTCAATATATTAATAGCAAATTATTGTAAAATCATACAGAAAGGACACACAGAACACTAAAAATATGTATAAGCAGACGCTACTACAAGAAACTGTCAAAATTTATTAATGTCACATTTCATTTTCAATAATTTCTCATTTTTCTACTTTTCACATTTTGTTCTTTTTCAACCAGTTTTCACATTAAACAAATGTCTTTCTTTTTTTTTAAATTTTCTAGTTTCCACAGTACTAGTCATTTCTAAGTCAGATGTTTTGTTTCCCCAATTATACTTTCTGCAATTTTTTTTCTATCAAAACTAGTTGATTTAAGTTGATAAAGAATACAAAGCAAATAATAAAAAAAAATGTGGTCCCGAAAGTACAGTAGTTTCAGCTCAAAATCAATAAAATTTTCATGCAAGTGAATTAAAATAGATAAAACACAAATGTAGAAGTTTACCATGAACACATCTGATTATTTGTATAAAGAGAATTAATTGATGTGTTAGTATAAAATAACTAATTACCCTCTGTTTAACATCATCTTAACAGTTATTAAACAATACACCTTTTTTTATAACATTTGGATAAAAAACATGCTCGGACCATGTTTGTTCAACAAGAATGGTAGGTAACCCCTGAGTTGGAAAAAAGGGAATCCGAATGAAATGTGCATGTAAAATGACAAAATAATATATAATTCTAAATTACAAGACTAGCAAACATTTAAAACACATCTTACTTTAATCCAATTGTTAATTTTTCATATATATATTTATACAAAAACAAAAACTGAACACAGTAAGTAAATTTGATCCCAAAAAAATAGTGATAATAATGTTACTTCTTTGTTCTTATATGATATACATGTATATTCATTAGTAAATTGACAACAGACAGCAAAATTATACTTCAATTAAATAAATAATCATCAAATATTTAGCAAAAAACATACAATTACTATATTAAATATTGTTTTTAAAGAAGTAAACTACCTATTTCAGCATAAGAAGAAATTTCAAAATTTGACCTTTACATAGGTTAAAAACAGCCTTGTATAATTATGTAAGAATTATGCAGAAATATTTCATAAGCAATTTGTCATAGGAGTTTAATTGTCTCTGTGTTTGATATACTAAATGATTCTGGACTTCATGTGATTTAGGAATGGCAGAACTTTAAAATCCAGTGTCAAACTCTGAAAAAAAACAAACATAAAGAATAAAAATAAGCATCACTTAAAATCATGAAGTTATTACTGTTAAAATTATCATTATAAAATAACTTCAAATATAAATCTGCTGTGAAACTCTGAAGTAACTAAATATATGTATTTAAAATAACTAAGTTTAAATTTGTTGCCACAGAACATTTTGATACATGTTTATATTCTCAAAATGGTAATCCGTATTCTTCAAATGGCTTTCAAGTTCTTTTTGATACTTGTGATGTTTAATGGCAACTAAGAAGATTTCAAGAATCAGTCTATATTAATGAACACCTGCATTGGATGGGTTTTAGATACAAGAATCAGGAAGCCATGACTTAGTGGTTGAAGTGAATGTCTTATAACCTAGGAACAGCAGGTTTGAGTCACACTGTAGTCGCAAACTTGTCTCTGGTTAATCCAGCTAACTTAAGACTGGTGCAATGAAGCTACAAGTTACCCGCACAATGGTGCCAAAACTACATAATATTATAAGTACCGGTAAATACAAATCAGTCAAACTTTGACTGCCATTAATTCAAGAAGATTTGGGGCCTTAATTGGCCCTCATTTACAGGCCAAAAAGTGCCCCTTTTCACAATTTATTGAACATTAATTATTTTCAATGTGTTTAATTTTAACATAATGAAAATTTGCATGAGCTTAGAATTAAAAGCATTTACTCATAGAAATACCTTTACAAATAATTTCAAAATAATGTTAATTTTCATAATTCAAAGAATAAGGTTAAAGTTGCAAATGACTGAAAAACTTCAACACAAGTTTGTTATTTTTCTTTCAAAGATTTTAACTTACATGCATATTTATCTTTTAAAGATGCTACCAATTCTATATATTTGTTTTCTGCATCAGATTTGTCCAACCCTACAACAGTAAAACCAAATTATATGAAATGCATGTACATACATTGATATACTGTGTTTTAAAAATTTACTTAAGGGTATATATGTAAACTATTAAGTACTGTGTTAACATAGTATAGGCTTTCTTTAGGCTATCAATATATGTTTCTTTCACTTCTTTTTCCTTTAGAAATATCTTAATTTAAATAGAGCCTCTACCACGATTTTTAAATTTCATACCAGATAAAAACATTGAGTAAAAGTCACTCGATTCAAACCTTCAATGATGAATAATTTTTTTCTTTTTCTTTATGTAAAAATGAAAGATTTTGCAGCATAAATGTGGTTTTTAGACCCATCTCTGCATTGTTGTTCATTATACCCACCAATGTTCTTCATAGTAGTAGACTTTGATAGGGGGATGGGGATAAGTTATCTAGTAGAAAAATAATTATAAAAAGAAATTGTTTCTGGTGGTTATTGTGTCCATAGGTTATAAATCTTCCAATCAAATTTGAAAAACTTTGATTGTGGCAATTTACTGTAACTAACAAAAGCAGTAGTGGCAAAACTTTGTCAACATGCAATTTGAAAGTTTCATAACTTGGCTTGCTTAAAGAGCCTGTAACCCTTCAGCATAACAAACTGCTGCCAATGAAACTTAGTGAAGGTAGACAAAATGAAATTATTACAAGATAGAACAAAATTGTGACAAAGTGATTCTTACATATCCCTTCAACACAACATGTATGGGTTAGGTATAATATGTTGTAATTGGTAACAATAGGTTTGGTATGAGTTTGGTGTAACTATTTATCCGTGCATGAAAATGGACCTTACTAAAATCTTGATGATTTTCAGACAAGTCATTTAAAAGACAACATCTTGAAGTTAATTGCTGACATTATACATAAAAGTAGTCAGCTGGCTATAAATAATTTATTTGAACAAAAATAAAAATTCACACAATGATATATTAAAGTATTCACCTTTCTTTCCTGACCAAGCATCCCACTTTGCCTTACCCTTGAAATCTAACATACCAGGCCGGTCTGAAATTAAATGTTTTAGTAAAGTAAACATTGTCTCTCTTAAACTAGCACCCCTACACATATGTGCTAATTTTTCTAAAAACTTTAATTAAATAACTTAACCAATCTCAATCAACAAAAATTACTTATATTCATTATTTATTCAGAAAGTTCTCTTTTGTAAGCAACAAAAAGAATATTGCTGATCAAGAGCTGTCGGGGGGACAGCATGCTTATCTATTCTCAATGCTTGATAGTAAAACAATAGCCTGGATAATGTAGAATTTTTAAGTTCAAAAAGGGCCATAATTCTGTCAATATCCATGTTAGAGTTTAGACCTTGGATTGTAACCTCCAATTATGCTCCCAAATAAGGAAGTGAAGTTTCAACCCATTCTCTTCAGTAGTTTTGGAGATAAAAACTTAACCACAGTCGGCACAGTGTGACACAGATGCCTGGGTGGGTACAATTGCTTTTCATATTCTTCAAAGAGCTCAATAATTATTCTGTTATAATTAACATAATAAATTATAGTTTTCCATTGATTGTGAATAATTTTTTAAGCTATACATTAATTTTCTCCATTTTCTTTTTGCCCAGTGACCCAAATGAAGTCCCTGTAATGAACCACATGAAAATGATGACTTTTTATAATTCAACATTTAAATTTGACTTTTTAAAAAAAACTAGAACTGTGTCCAAAGGACACGGATGCCCCCACTGACAACATATATATGGTATATAATGAAAAAAATCAACAAAGGGCCATAATTCTGTTAAATTTGGTTGCAGCAAAAATTCCTTCCTTTACTTCCATCTACACATTAAGGTTGTTCATCCCTGGAAGTTTAAGCAAAATCTGCCATCCGGTTTAAGAGGAGTTGTGTTCACAAAATTTCTATATGGTAAAAAGTGAAAAAATCAACAAAGGGCCATAATTCTCTTAAATTTGGTCGCAGCAAAAATTGCTTCCTTTACTACCATCTACACATTTAAGTTGTTCATCCCTGGAAGTTTAAGCAAAATCTGCCATCCGGTTTAAGAGGAGTTGCGTTCACAAAATTTCTACATAGTATATAGTGAAAAAATCAACAAAGGGCCATAATTCTCTTAAATTTGGTCGCAGCTAAAATTCCTTCCTTAATACCATCTACACATTAAGGTTGTTCATCCCTGAAAGTTTAAGCAAAATCTGCCATCCCGTTTTAGAGGACTTGCGTTCACAAGATTTCGGGACGGACTGACGGACGGACAAAAGCAACGCTATATGCACCCCACTTTGTGGGGGCATAAAAATAGTAATCCAATGTACATGGAACATTTCAAGACTTCCTTATAAACATGCACATACCTGTGTTAACATCACCTACAGTGGCCTGTTTAAATAGACTGTAAATTTCCAGCAATTCTTCATCTGTAGGCTTCTTTGTGAATGCCTTAACATCTTCTGCTGCTTTGTTAAATGCCTGTTTCAATGAAGAAATGAAAACATTAGATAAATACCTAAACTGCTAGTACTGAAAAAGATTATTCCTGTCCACTCATATTAGCCCTTCCCACTAATTTAGAGTCAATCCAGTCTGCGCATCTGTACAGACTGACCATTCAAGCTCTACTCTGTTGTCTGACCTGTAACTTCTAATCAGTTTCCATCAAGATATGCCTGAAATTGAAAATGAACATGTACACGTAGTCATAACATTTATTGAAATGGGTCTAATTGTTATCAGTATTAACAATGATAACCAAACATTCTGCCACTTTATAAGTGACTGTTCATTCACATACAAACACATACATTAAATTCAAACTTTATCAATTTTTCAATGACTGGAAGTACATTTCATATGATTAAAGGTAGGGCTAATTCTCAGAACCCTAAAATTTACAAATCAATAGATCATTAAAGTTATAAATGGTATATAATGTTTCTGACTGTCCATATCATTAACTTGGATAAACAAGACATGCCCACAGACAGAATGTCGAGACCTCTTGTCAGAATTCAAACCTGAACCTATAAGCTTCAGATCAAGGAAAAAGATGTATACATAGGTGAGGAGTGTGCAACACATCCTCTTTATACCTAAGGCAAAATCTTGACAATGCATCATTTTAGGCAACCTTGACCTCTGACCCAGTGATCTGGTTCATGTACATGACACAAGGTCTCATGATGAACATTTGTGCCTAAAAAACTCAATTCATGTTTTTTGAAAATTCTTCCGTGCACAAAGAAATTATGGTATGGAAAGTTTGGATGCAAGCCCGCACATACAAACACTGAAAGCCATTTTGACAACTATATTGAGCTCAGCGCCAGCTGGCTTGACAAAAAACTCTGACCACTAAGCATAATACTTCAAAGCATAAGCAAGATACAGTGCCAACAAACAAATTTTAATATTTTCATTTGATCACTTGTGACAATGACCTTCATTTTGTGTGAGACAATTCAACTCCACGTGGAGAACATTTGCGCTACATTATAATAAAATCATCTTTGATAATGTATATAACAGTTATACTTGCAAATGTATATTCTATTTTGTTTTTTGACCTTTGACCACAAAGTGTGACCTTGATCTTTACCACAGACACCTGAATTTTATGCTCAACACTCAAAGATTTGTCCCAAGTTATATCAAAATCCCTCTATGCATGTGGAAATTACGCTCCGGACATGGGTTTAGCACTGAACTTTCAGTGTGACCTTGACCTTTGAGTTTTGTATGCGACACAGCAACCCATGATGATGAACATTTGTAACAAATTATTTTGTAATCCTTTTAAAACGGAGAAAGATATAGACTTGATATATCCCAGTCTTCGAAATTAATGCCAGTCCAAGGCCCGAGGCCACTATATTCAGCATCGGTCCGGTGATTATTGCAAGGTTGGTGGTCCGACGGGCCAGTAGATTTTTGGCCATGAAAAAATATTATAGAAAAATTCATCATAATAATGAAGCATGGTTCTCTAAAAGATTTATCTTTCTGCCTTTTTGCAAATGAAACCCATCAATTCTGTCCTAAATGTTCAAAACACGGCAAGAGATGTCTAAATTGTATTGAGTAATGGAGGCCGCCATTTTTTTCTTGGATATTTTCCGTACCGCACCCGGCGCACCGTACAGTTACGGAATTAAACCATTGTTTTATTATGGTCATTATATAGCTATGATTTTGTGATTATTGAGTTAAGTAAATATTTTGTGTAAAAGTGATTTGTTTGGAGCAAAGTGCGTTGTTCATGTTCAATTCTAGAATTTCTAGTCTATTTTGCCTAAACATTTGGTCCTTATAGATTTTTCAAAGCTGTCAACATATGGCCCAGAATACAAGAAGTATTATGCTTCTTTCAAAAATATCAAGGGTAGCATGATAAAGTGTTTTCCTTTACCCATCAATTCATTACCTATCTATGTATTTGGTCCGGCTAAAAATCACCAGGTCCAGTAAGATTTGAAATTTTACTGGCCCGAAAGTCCTGTGCTTTTTAAATTTTTTCGTGAAGACTAATATTGCAATTGGGCTCGACAAAAAGAATTGAAATTAATTTCTGACTTTTGATGTCCAGTTTACTGGCAACCTCCAACTAACTTCAGGGTGTCCACTAGCCACGAAATCCTGAGGGTCATTTTGACTAAGTTTTACTGACTACAAGGTCAAATCCCCATGATTTTAACAAAATTAGATCCTCCAGCTAAAATCCTGAGGGTCAAATCAGGCCTTTTGGAAATTTTGGATGGGACCTGGGTCAAAGAGTCATTTCAAGGGTCAAACGGACACCCTGCTAACTGAAGTTAACTGCCAGGATATAATGTAGCCAATGTTGTTTGGCTATCACACATTCTGCGGGCATTCAATGAGCCTGAAAAATTTGATTAAAAGCTACACTACAGTCTACAGTACAGTTGTTTAGGCAGTAGCGGATTTTAGGGTATAGCGGATAACATGGCAGTAACAATGCTCCTTTCCATCAAATATGCCTTTTTCAAAATAATACAATTATACCATCAAAAAGAGTCATATATTTGCCATCCGTGGCTAATTTTGTTTTATTTATTTCAAATTGCACAGCGAGTTTTTCTTACATAAATCAGAACGAGGTAACCGGATGTTGTCACTGTCAGACTGTTTATAAGCGCTTCCAAAAGAAATAAACAAAAAACTATTGATCAACACCAAGTAAAGTAATGAAATATTGACATGATTTGGTGTAAAAATCATTTGTTTATAATTTTGCAAAAGCTTTTACAGATATAACTCCTACTGACACTAAAAATTATTGAAAATGAATAGCAAGTGCTTCTGTCAGTAACGGATTTTACATTAGGGGGTGGTCTCAAATTTTTTTTTATGTGTCAAAACGCCGTCAAAAGTGGATTAAAAATAGACTTTAACAAAAAAATATCCCAGTTTTAATGGTGTAATATTATTTATTCTATCTTTTTATAATTTTAACTCAGTTGTATTGATACTTTGAATATACCATCATTATTAACTCTTCTTTCAACTAGATTATAAGATTGATAATGGCTTTAATGTAAAACAGACCTCTTTTTCATTGAACTTTGTTGTTTCATTTTTCATACTTAATACACATGCTCAGCTCAAGTTTATTGCAAAATTTTTATAATTTATGTATTCAGAATATATAGTTTACTTTTTAATTCATCTATACAGATCTTAGGAAATATTGTTTTTATTTGTTAAGTTGCAACATATTATACAGTTATCATTGCTTGTATCATGACTGTGATGTTACAAAATCAATAAATAATTTTTAAATAAATAAAGCTATTTACTATGGTTGATATAATTATAGATTTTTTAAAGAAATAACTATGGTAAACTATAGCTATGTTCAAACTATTACATGTCACAGTTGCATCATAAGTTGTTGACCAGATATTTATTTATATATTTATTTACTTGTAGAAAAATTTGAAAGATTACTATCAAATGTAACATTTTTCATTTCAGTAACCCCAAAACATGTTTCTGTGACATGTACTTTGTAAATACTAAATTTAGAACGTTTTGAGACTCGCCTTCATTGACCTTCACCTACCTATCCCATACTCCCCAAAGCTATCCGCTACTACCTGAACTATATGCCGAACATAAACAAAGAGTACTACATGTCTATCTATCTATCTCTGGATACTGCCAACCCCTCTTACGAGTGTTAAAGGCAGGAATTTAGTGCACGTCGGATTGTTAGTAAAAGGTGAAGAGAAAAGCTAAAAAGAAAAGTCCAAACATTGACATGCTTGGAAGGTGAGACTGAAAATGTATTCTAGTCATGGTTAAAATGTTAATAGTGAAACAAGATGATAAGAGATAAAATAGTTTAAAAACACTGGGAGTAAGACTAGTACTGCAAACCCACCACTGCCTGTTTGAACTGACTCAGGTTGGGCAGGGTGGCAATGTTACTAGGAAGTTTATTCCATAGTATAATGCTATGAGGGAAGAAAGAGTACTTATGGTAGTCGGAGGATACCTGTATTTGACGTAGGGATAAGGGATGCATATGTCTGGTTAATCTATGTGGGGTTTGGACATAAGTTGGGAGATTAATTGCAACTAGGTTATGGTATATCTTATAAAACATTATCAGTCTACAGTCCAGTCTGCGATGTTCAAGGGATCGCCAGCCCAGTTCTTCCTGCATGGCTGTGACACTAGAGTGAGGGGAGTAATCCCTTTTAACCCATCTTATTGCACGTCTCTGGATCATCTCAACTTTGTCAATATTGGTTTTAGTATAAGGAGACCAAATAGATGAGGCATATTCAACCTGTGGGCGGACCAGGGACTTGTATGCTAGTTCTTTTACTTTCTCATTTTTAGTGATGACATTTCTTTTAATAAAGCCAAGGGATCTGTTTGCATTGGAAGTTATTCGGGATATATGTGTATTAAATTTAAGGTCAGCAGATAGATCTAGTCCGAGATATTTAGCATTTGTAACAGACTCTAGGATTTGGCCATGGAGCATATATTTGTGTTTAATTATGGTCTTATTTTTGGTGATATGGATGACTTGGCATTTTGAAGGGTTAAACTCCATGTCCCACTGCTTCTCCCACAGAACCATATTGTCTAGATCATGTTGGAGAGTTTGGGGGTCTGAGGAGGAATTGATGGTTAGGTATACAGCAGTGTCGTCTGCAAATAATCTGACTTGGGATTTGAGGACAGAAGATGGTAACTTGTTGATATATAGAAGGAAACAGAGGGGCCCTAGGACCGAGCCTTGGGGCACTCCAGAGGTAACTGGGACTTCAGATGAGCAGTCACTATCCACAACTACTGTCTGTCTACGGCCAATAAGGAATGACTGTATCCAGTTTAGAATTTGAGGACAAACACCATGTTCTTGCAGGGTATCTAAGAGTTTAAGATGGTTTACTTTATCGAAAGCTTTGGAGAAATCAAGAAGTATAAGATCTGTTTGTTTGCCATTTGAAAGGTTGTTCACAAAGTAATCAGTAAGTTCAATGAGTTGTGTCTCACATGATCGTCTTTCTCTGAATCCATGCTGAAGATCAAAGAGTATGTTGTGGGTGGTAAAGTGAGAGGATAGTTGAGAGGCAACTATATGTTCGAGTGTTTTACAGAGGATGCATGTAAGGGAAATTGGGCGATAGTTTGCTGGATCACTTGTATCACCTTTTTTGTAGACAGGGCATACGTTTGCACGGGTCCAGTCATTCGGAATATTACCGGTGGTCAGGGATTTTTGGAAAAGAACTGCAACGATGTCAGCAATCTCTTCTCTCAGCTCCTTCAGGACAATTGGTCTAATGTTGTCAGGGCCGGCAGCTTTGTTGGCATTGAGGTTGGCGAGGAGCTTTAGTACACCTGCCCTACCGATGATGATGTCATTCATTTGTGGGTACTGACAATACTTTCTGGGATCCATGAGTCTCATTTTTTGTATACATTGATCTTTAAGTGTGAGTGGTATAATTGGTGAGAAAACTGATTGAAATTGTTTGTTAAGAATGTTTGCTTTTTCAGTGTTATTAATTTTGAGAGAACCTGACTTTTGATCTTTTAATGGAGACACGCTTTGTGAATCTTGTTTAGAGTTTTTTATAAGTGAGTATAGTTTTTTGGTACAAACTTTACTTTGTGTGTTAGTTTCATCATCATCATCTGCAAGGTTCAGGATGTTTTCTAAGTAAGATTCATATGATTGTTTAATTCTAGCTTTTATTTGCGATTTCAAATTTTTAAATTTTAGCCATTGCTCATGATCAGATTTATTTTTATTTGTTTTTGGTTTTTTAATATTTTTATAGAGCTGATCTCTTTTATGAATTAATTTTTTAATGGATTTTGTTATCCAGGGCAAAGATGGTTTAGCTGTAATTCTTTTAGTGGGTATGAATTTTGATATGCCATCCTCAAGTGTGTGTTTGAACTGCGACCAAAGTTCTTCAACAGACAAAGATTCAGCTTTTTGAAGTATTTCAGATGTTGAGGTTTTAATGAAGGTTTTCAACTCAGTCCATTTTGCCTTTTTATACAAGGTGCAAGTACGAGGTTTTTGTTTGAGGAGGGTAGGCCTAGAAGATATTTCTGTGGATATGATGTCATGATCTGATATGCCAGGTATGACTTTGACGTTGTTAACAAGAGTGTGGTTTGAAATGAGCAATAGATCAAGAATATTGTCATTTCGTGTACTTTCATTGACCATTTGTACGAGGTCATGTAATGTCAAAGATACTGCTAAAAATATTTTATTTTAAAAAGGGAAGTAGTTTGACTACTGAATGGCATCAATTTGATTTTCTGAATATTATTATTAAAGACATAAGCAGCGCCGATCTCCTTAGCTATCCGCTACTGCCTAAACAACTGTAGTTCTGGCTTCCATAACTTTATAAATGTCGCTTTTATTTCGACGTTGTGCGACAGTAAACTGGTCTGGCAGTACTACTAATCCTACAAAAAATCAAAATGTCATTGATTTCACTTACAAACATAACTATCATTTGATTATTTCTTATCAAATGAGATTATGTACAAAGGTCAAAATCGGTAACATCTCCAGGGAATGACAGACTATTCTCTCCCTTACCAGTTCCTCTCCCTGACGGTTCTCTCCCAAACCATTTCCTCCCCTGACGGTTCTCTCCCAAATTTGAAATAAGCAGACAGTTCTCCCCCAATTATATTTTTATAAGTTATCATTTTAGTTTTGACTTAATCTAATAACATTTCTTAATGAAGATTATGTAAAGAATGTGTTTGATGTTAAGTGCATTTTATGTTTATCTGAAAAGTGTTTGTAAATAATACTAATTTAACACCTTTTTGAGGTATTTTAATCCTATCAACACCTTCATTATGAGAGATTAAGATAACTGGACAGTGATTGATATACACCTGTAATTATGTTAAGGTCAAGTGATATTTATTTATTTGTTAAATAGCAAATAACATGGTAACAAGTACGGTATGTTCTAGAAAATAAATAAGCAACAACTGGTATACACTATACAATCACATTTCACATACTTTTATACAAAATTGATTAAAGGAAATGTAGACATTCACTTGAAACAATATATAAGACCAAATAATTACTAAAAATATTTAGTCCTCAACATCTTTTCACAGCTATTTTAATCTAATCAACACCTTGATTTTTGAGTAATGACTTAATAAACACCCTAATTATCTCTGACAGCAAACTTAATGCACATGTGTATTGAACACCTTTCTTCATTATACAAAGATATGACATTTGGGTATAAAAATGCATGAATTTATCTTTTTTTTTTCTAATAAATTTTATTCTTATTTATTAAAAAAATAATAAATGAAATAAATACAACACAATATAGTTAATACCTAATGATTATCCTAATCAAGTAAATGATTCATTTTAATTATTTTCAATGACTAAACACATTAAAAAGTGTACATTACATCTAATTTAAAAAAATCAGAATAATTAATTATTATGCCTTAATATTTTCTTCTCTAATTTATATCAACTTACCCATATATTAAACATCTAAATACTGCAATGATTTCTTTTTTTAATTTACATCAATAATAATTAATTGATCAATTTATTAAACATCTTAATACATCCATATTTTTTTTTTGTAATTTTTATCAGTTAATAATAAACTTACCAATTTGTCTAACATCTAAATACTTCAATACAATATTAATAATAAACTTACCCATTTATTTAACATCTTAATACTTCAATTTAATTTTTTTTTTTTCTAATTCATATCAATTTAAATTTAACTTACCCATTATTTTACATCTAAATACTTCAATAATAATGCATTAATAAAAATGGGGAGGAACTGTCTGCTTATTTGCAAATATGCAGACGGTTCTCCCCCAAAATAGGGAGAGAACCGTCAGGGAGGAAACGTCAGGGGAGGAACTGGTAAGGGAGAGAATAGTCTGACTACCATCTCCAGGCATGAGTCAACATGCACACATGTATGTAATTTAATCAATATCTTACATGTATTTGATTTCAAATATACTGTATATCATGAGTAAAATAAAAATAGGATAATACTTACTTCAGACATGATGGTTACTAGTTAAAATATCTTGTAAAGATTAAATTCTTTACTGGAACAAACTCTTCACACACACCCTCAACAAGATAATTTTGGAGGAAGAGAGCACTTATGCAAGGGGAGGTTACTCGAGAATGATTAACACCACTAAATGTTTTATTGGTTATAAAGTAATATTAAACCATTTGCAGTCATCACAAAATTTGCAAAATATCTTCACAAACGCTTCAGTCTGATCAAATATAACCTCATTTTGTTAATTTCGCTTAAAAATTGCTCGTATCACATAAAAAAATTTTATTATTATTCTTTTTCTCCTGCTTTGGGGAATTTAATGTTCACTTCTTAAAATTAATTCCTTTTTCCCCCATTAAATTAAAAATTTAAAAAATTTTAAAAATTTAAAATTTTTTCAATTTAATAATACAGTGAGAAATATAAAGGATTTGTTAAAATTAAAAGCAATATGTTAGTCTGTTATGGTAAGATATGCTGAATTCGTCTAGCAACCATATTGAACTGGTTAAAATTAATTGGTCTATAATGATAGATCTATTATAACAGCTATAGAACTTATCGTGTTGGTAGTACATTTGAGCAGCGTCACGACAAAACCAACATAATGGGTTTGCGACCAGCATGGATCCAGACCACCCTGCACATCCGCGCAGTCTGATCAGGATCCATCCTGTTTTTTTAACCAACCCTAGTACAAGTAGAGAAACTGATAGCGAACAGCATGGAACATAATTAAATATATCAAAAAAGACTGCGCGGGATCCGTGCTGGTCGCAAACGCACTATGTCCGCGCCGTGCTGGTCGCAAACGCACTATGTTGGTTTTGTCGTGACGCGGCTCGTATAGTATTTAGTATCATTATGTAAAAACAAATATGGATGATGTTGGTAAGTGTTAGAATCCGGGACAGAAGCTACACAAGTTAATCTTTCTGTCCCAGGTTAGATACATGTACATTATCCAATATGACATAATTATCAATATTTATAGTAGATCATAAAGATAGAGACTAAAGATTAACAAAGCAAAGGCAACGTTCACAGGACGTTCAGAGTTCTAGAACACGAACTGGTTATAATATTATTATTCAACATATCTGGGACAACAAATATTTAAGTCCCAGAACATATAAAGTTTATTCTTAATGCTTAAAAGTAATGATGGAGAGATTCTAGTAGCAAAAGTCGTTGTTTCTTTAGGAAATGAAATAGGTCTACCTCTGAACTGTTTGTATCCGTAAGAGGCGTCAGATGATGAATATTGTGATGAAAACAAAACTAAAAAGGATGTACTTGTCAAAGAAACTTAACCTATAAGAAAGACTGCGGTTAAAACTTGTATTGTTGCATGATAAACTCATGTAACGGCTCTTGTCAAACTTGTGCAACGGAATTGGAGGATACATTCTGGGGTGTTTATTTTGCGGAACACGTTTGACAGCTCTTTATGTCATATATATATATATTTCTATACAATTTCACAAGCTTTGGCGGTAGTACTACATATATAGAACTTGCAACATTTATGTTTGTGACGCATGGCGATGTGAATATTGTTCACAGAGAAGCTTGCAAAGACATATTAAAGAAAGACATGTGGACCGAAAGGGTTCCCATGTTACTCTTCAACTTGCAAGACGAAGTTTATTTGATCCAGTAATTTATTTACTCATCTTTTAAAAGTTCATAATTTGGACAGACATATTACAAAATGCCAGTCTGCAAAAATAAAGAGTGTTTCAAGAGAGTACTTCCATACAGTGTACATGTACTCTGATTTAGAAGATATCAGTTACACTGAGGATTTTTTCGCCAACCTTAAGAACCAACAAAGTACTAAAGTAGCTGAAGTAGAATTATTTAGTGTTATCGATGATATCTCAGAATCTGATTTTCATATTAGATAGAATCAATAATGGGTTAGATATGTATGGAGCTAAAGATGCTTCCTCTCTACCAGATCTCTCGGACCAGGAACGACAACTCAATGACGAAATCAGTAGAATGTGTTATTCTCAAAATGAAAGTGAAAGTGGCAGTGATATTTCTATTAGTGCTCTCCCCTTCAGAAAGCTAATATTTAAAATTGTTTTATAGAGAGTGTTGATAATGAAATAAATTTCTTTGCCGATACATGTAGTCATGAAAACATTACACCCGAGAAATTCTATGATGGTTAATGTTATGGTGATGTCAGCGATGCAGAAGATGTCACTAACGATTCTTCATTTGATGCTCATAACAGTAATTCGTCTGGTAATGCTCCTGATGTGAATACAGAAAATTCTGCTTCTGCCGATAACTTTGATAAGAAGTATTCCAATTCCTCTGATACATAGAGTGACAGTAGTAATCAAAGTATTGATGAAATTATATTGAGCGATAGCGACAGTGACGACTTTGAAGAAATGAAATCTACTTCCATTTATTTAATACTTGTAAAAACTGAAGAAAAGAAAAAACATCGCGATTATTCATTAAAATGTTATTTTCTTAAATAAATGTTTAGTTTTCATGAATAAAAGTTGTGAATATAATAATTTCTATCTTAATTTTATTTAATGAGCTTATTTGTTCTTTTTCATATGCAACAGTGTTGATGTGTGTAAAGTAGCCGTTCAGCAACGGTGTAATTTAAATTTAAATATATACATGTATCTTCGTCGTTCTTATTATTACGTAAACACCACTGCCTCGACGACCTGACAGTTTAAAACCAAAAGTCTTGAAAAATGTAAATGAACAGATTGCTCCCCTGGTCGCCAAATCTTTTCAAAAGTCGTTCAATACAGGCACTATTCCAACGGACTGGACCAAGGCAAATGTTAACTCCCTTTTTAAGAAAGTCGATAAAAACAAACCCGACAAAGTACAGTCCAATGTCTTTGACATGACAGCCTGTCTAAGTTAAAGGTGACAAGTCAGATAAGGCATCTCATCAGGTGTCCCACAGGGGCTCTATACTCGCTCCGCTTCGCTTCCTATTCTATATGAAAACAACCTGCCCGTAAGCATAGTTTCACAGATCCGGTTAATTGTTGATGATACTGCTGTTTACATCACAATAAACAACAGTACACAGGAGAATATCTTGAAAAGGATTTAATTAGTTGGAAACACATATGGGATATGGAATTAAACCCATTTAAATGTGTGCACTAGTAAACAGCACCAGATCAAAACACCCCCATAAATTAACTTACACACTATATTGTCAGACAGGAACAGAAAGTGATGCAAAATACTTGGGTGATGTCATTACTTCTGGAATGAACACTCTGGAACACCTTATACGCTTAACTTTATATAAAACGAAACATCCCAACAAAACAGAGAGTTTGCTTAGACCACAGCTGGAGTATTGTAGCCAATGTGGAGTCACATATACAAAAGATCGGGATGGACTTAGAATGATGCAGCTGCCCAGTAAAGATTCTAAGCTTGAACAAGCCTCTTATGACACAGGTAGAAAATTTCTCAAGAAAAAAAAATGGATATGAACAGAGATACCATGTCATTGAGTGTGGTCTTCTGGTAGGTGTCAGCAAACACAAGAACTGTACTTTTAATTGCTTTAGCCTTTGAGACCGTTGTCATACAATTAAACAAGAGGGCCATGATGGCCCTGAGGTCGCTCACCTGTATATAGGCCCCCCCGGGGCGGGGCCAGTTTAAACCCCATGGCTTTTATTTGAACAAACAACTTGGAAAACACCCATTAGAAGATGTTTCATGATGTTAAGTTTTTACTACACACATATAATGAAAAACAATGATTCCCCCCCCCCCCCCAGCAGGAACAATTTTAACCCAAGGGCTTTTATTTGAACAAACTTGGTAGACACCCATAAGAAGATGTTTCATGCTAAACGTCTAAGCTCTAGCTCATTGGGTTTTTTAAAAGAGTATTTTTTAAGTTTTTACTGTACACATATAGTTAAAAACAATGACACCCCTGGGGCGGGGCCAGTTGGAGATAATAATTGCTATGTTCAATGCATCTATAGTACTAACATGAAAAAGACTTGTATATCCCTGATGCATTATGTCCTTTAAATAACCACTTGGCCATATTCACCAAAAATCGGCCACAGTCGCACAAAATGACCGGAGGTTTGGTGGCGACCATTGTTATTGTTGCACACAAAGATGATTTTGGAAGCAAAATAAGTCAAGAACAAATCGGAATAACAACAGAAATTTTACTTCACAAGTTGATGACTCCAGATGATGTACACAAAAATAAAGTGATAAGACAAAGTTTAATTTTTTGCAGCACACAACAAAATAAAATATTTCTTATCATCTAAAACATATGAACAGCTAATATATAATAAAATCTAAAAAATCTCTAATCAATAACAAGCAATTTGTTCAGTTTAAAATAAAGACAACTGTACACACAAATGTTTTCATGAGAATACAATTTTACAAGAAAAAAGAGAAGGGAGAGTAAACCATTCTTTATACAGCATTGTTTTTTTTTAATGATTATTAAAAATTGCTATCTCTATGAAAGTTATTTTTTACAAAATATTACACATAGAAACCAACATAAATAGGCGAGATGAAATTTCTTTATATTCTCATGAAAATATCTAAATGTACAGTGCCTTAACTTACAAAACACCAGTGTCCACAGGATTAACATGACTACCAGCAAGGGTAACCAAGGGAGATAAGTGATTACTACCAAGGGGAGTAACCCAGAACTGGCAAATGATTACTACTAGAAATAATCAGGGGAGATTATTGACCGTTAAAATTAACTGAAGGCTACCAGGAAAAGTAGCAATGGGGGAGAATAAATGATTAAGATTAACCAGGGGAGACAACTGATTACTACCAGCAAAAAAAAACAGAAAAGGCAGGTGATCATCCCAGGAATAGCCAGGGGAGATAATTGATGAGGAAGATTAAACAGGGGAGGTAAGAGATAACTACCAGGAAGATTAACCAGGGGAGGAAAGTGATAACTACCAGGAAGAGTAACCAGGGGAGGTAAGTGATAACTACCAGACAATCTCCTACGCAGTGATCTCCCCTTATCAGTACAGAGATCTCTGCCATCACAAACATTGAAATATCAATATTTGGATATTTATATTTTTTAGCTTTTTAATTTATTTTTCATTATTTTGTATACTATTGATAATTTTTTGATAAAATATAACGGACATAGGTACAAAAACTTAAAAATAAAACAGAAAGAGAAAAATGACGTAGATTTTCTATGTAACAGTCGATATTTACATTTGAATTTCGACGTTACGTCATGTGACTTTCATCATCATGTGACGTCTGTGAAGGCAGTGATTACAATTCTGCCAAGGGAGGTAATCACTGTGAGGAGTTTGACTACCAGGAAGACTAACCAGGGGAGGTAAGAGATAACTACAAGGAAATATAACCAGGGGAGGTAATAAATAACTACCAGAAAGAGTAACCAGGGGAGGTAAGTGATAACTACCAGGGGAGGTAAGTGATCACTATCTGGAGGGGAACCAGGGGAGTGGGTGCGGTGGGGAAATTAATAAGTGGTTAAGAGAACCAGGAAATGCAAGATATCAATATTCTTTAGGTAGTCATGAGGGGGTGGGGGTTGGTTAGAGCAGCCTGGGGAGATAACTGCATTATATTAAAAGGCCAGTGCTATAATATGTTAAGATTCTAGTCCAGTAGTCCTTTCATGAGGAACGATTGTGCTGTAATTATTAATGCCACATAACACAGGTAGAGTGAAATATTCTAAATATTCTATACTTTAAATGAAAAAGTGGTGAAAACTTTCATTACAATTATTATTTTGTTGCACCATTAAGAAAAACCGGTTTTTAACTTCTAAAAAAGTAAGTTTCGAATTAAATGAAATAGGCTGAGTAAAATCATATTAAAACAAAAATACAAATACTTTTTAGTACTGCATATCTTTTAAGATATCAAACCTATTAGATTTCAATGATAAAAACACTTTTTCAAATTAAAACTTGTCACTTATACTGAATAGCAAATATTTTTTTTTAATAAATAACTTTTTTTCTGTCTTGTAAAACACATGCATGTTGCTCTTTTTATCCCAAAATACATGCATTTGGCTTTTTATAAAGTAGCACTTTTTTAAATTAAATCATAAACTAACAATATAATATATTCCTAAAAATATCAAAAACAGAATATCATCTACACAGTTATTCTGGTTTTACAAATTGTATATCAAAACTTGATTTTGGGCATTCATTGACCTTGAAGAAAACTTTTCAAAAATACTTAAAGACTTTTCTTGTTTTAATAAACACAACTTTATATTCTTATTATAAAAAGACATGACCTAGACCTTTTAGTATTAAAATAAATATTTAAAAAAAAAATACAACTGTAAAACAATGGCAGGCAGTAAGATTTTAAAAACAACATGACTTTTATGAGTGATCAATCAAAATGATGCAAAATGAGTTACTATTTTTATTTTATTTCTGAAATACGATTATGATAATTCAGATCTTTATATTTCATGACATGTACAAAAACACTCCCCCCACCCCTGACGTATGATATTTAAATGTCCATTTATAAAAGTACAACAACGAAATCACACTTGAACAAAATGCATTGCACTTTGAGTTGAATCAGGTAAATCATGTACCTTATGGCAGGTTAAGAGAGAGAGAGGGGGCTTCTTACAGATTATAAGATATGCAGGTGTGGGAGAGAAGGGAATCGTCCAAAACTGTAAGATATACAAGACTATGTCTTGAAAAAATGTTTGTAAAATATAAACCTTTCATTAACAATCACTGCCTTTAAGATATCCATTATCAGACAAAGGGAGGTAAATCACAACATGATCTTTATACTCTAGTCTAGACAACTTGTCATCATAAAAAGACGTTTCATTAATTTTAGTTTAATTCCATCCAATGCAATTCATTTACACACTTGATCAGCAAAATCTAATCCATCGTATTTCTAAATATGAATCCAATTTTAGATCAATTAAAAGCAATGTCAGATTTGCCTCCCTTACACCTACTAATATTTATTGTTATCAAACACTACCTGCAGTATGGATCAGTTATTTGTTTGATGTGAAGAGATGAAGACACAACATACTTCAATGAGTACTGGCCAATCTTCAAAACAAAAAACCCAAAAAACATTCATTTACCAAACTTCACAAAACACAATTATATCTATCAATTTTATATCAATTAGTATATCAGGTAAAAGTCAAAGGAAAGTTAAATCTTAACCCTCAATATTCATCTAATATCTGTCAACAGAAAGGGTAAAGCTAACCTCAAATACATTTTTTAAACCATAACAGAAGTCGACACCTAATCTCAAATAATGGATTTATCACTAAAAATTACCATCTAAATGCTTCTTATTGGAGTCATCATTTTATATAAAAAATTCTATCAAGCAATTCTATAGTACTTCTCATTTGTTATAAATAAACATGTGTACTAGTATAGATTTATCAAATATAAAGACACAATACGTTGTTTTATTTGTAATGGATATTTATCAGGAATTCCTGCAGCCATATCGGTCATAAAAATTCAGGGATAAAGTTTACTCTAATTCTAACTTACATAATTAACTTATTTACTGATAAATCAAAATTCCCAACAGCCAAAACAAATATATCTTCATTTTGAAAATATACTTAGTAAATCTATATATCAGAAACTTCTTAGATACATTTCAATTGTTATGGATATCTTAAAGAATATAACTCCTTGTTTTGGATATTAGAAACTTCTATGCAAATTCCTACATATTTTCATATACATTTGTTATGGATATATCAATATCAGAAAAATTTAAAAACAAAATGACAAAAAAAAGTTTTCACCAGGTACAGAAATAAATTGCTTAAGTCTATAATACATCATCTAGAAAGCATTTTTTTTAATTGTCAACAATTATATACATCATTTTATAATATTTAACAAAAATATATATATATTTATAAATTTTAAATATAAATCAACAAATGTTTTCATTAACTATAGAAAGAAATGTGCAACATAACAAATCAATACAACAAATTTACTGCAAATTCAGATACTTTAACACGGCACGTTTTCTTTCTTTTATTTACTATCCAAAAAGCTAATTCACCGCGGAAATTGAGGGCTGAATCAAATTGAGGGCTTATTTAAATTGAGGGCCTATTCTATCAATTACACCGCTTCAATGCTCATTATTATATATTGTTAACCAACCCTTCCAAAAAAAATAAAAATAAAAAAATATGGCTTTGACAACACTCAAAAAATGCCCTTAGTATGAAGTAAGGATAGGGAAAATCTATTTCACAGCTTCATTGACCTTGATTACTATCTCCAAGTGTTGCAGCCTATGAAAGGTACCGACACATCAAAGATAATGGTCTCTATATATCAATGTGTTTGTGATAAAAAGGTGACTGTGATAGCACAATTAGCTACACAGGAAAATGACACGATAATTTGTGAAAATATCTGATTTAGCAGCAAAGTATCTCATGCCTTAAAAAGAAAAAAGTCATACAAGCTATAAAATAAATTTCAAATTATTTCCACTCCAGCAAGAAATCCTATCTAACATTGGCCATTGAATGGACAAAAAAAAAAGAAGTCCTTCTGAAAATAAATCTTTGTTTAATATTTTAAGACCATAATAAAGTTTAAATTCAGACCAGAATAAATTAAATGGAAAAACAAGTTCTACTTGTAGTTTAGATACGTAAAAGTAGGAAATTAATAAGGTTTTAATAGTAGACTTATCTGCAAACTCCCAAAACTGATTTTTGATACAAAAATCTAACAAATTCATGATCATATCAATTATATTTAAAAGTTAACTTAATTACATAAAACTGTATTTCAATTAACATTTATCTAAGCAGATATTATAAGTTTTTTGTTTCCATGATTTTCAATAATTACCATGATTTTCAATGATTAAACAATGACCAAAATCAAATAGTTTATTTACTCTTACACATAAAAAAAAAAAAAATAGTGAATTCTACTACCAAACAAGAAAAAAAATTATTATGAAAGATGAAGAAAAAAACACTATGTGATATATTTATTTATCTATTCAGTTCAACATGGTTTATCAAAAATTAACATGAATAAAAAGTACAAATAATGATAAACTATGAAAAAACATGTCAAAAATAAATAATCTATGTCTGTTTCATCAAAATGTACACACAAATGACAACTTTACTACAACTTGGCATGATGTGACAAAACTAATGTGAAATGGAGGTACATATTAAAACAAAATTAATGAGCCGCATCACAACAAAACCAACATAGTGCATTTGCTACAAGCATGGATTCAGACCAACCTGTGCATCCGGTAATCTGATCAGGATCCATCCTGTTCACTAACAAACCCTGTAACAAGCAGGCTGGTCTGATCCATGCTGGTCCCAAACGCACTATATCGGTTTTGTCATGGCACGGCTCAATTTTCATGACAAAATGTTCATCTTTAAGTGCACTATAATATATAATGAACTCCTGATTCATAATGAAGAGAATAAGCTAAAGTGTATCAGACAAAAATCATGCAACAATCTTTGTTTTATATCAAAACAAATGCCAAAATTTCAACACTTATTTATCTATATTATTAAAGGTACATGTATTACCATTGTCTAGTGCACCAACCCATTTTTTATCGGTTTTATTTCATTCTTTTATTGTATTTCTACCAAATGTGTAATGTTAGTAAATGACAGTTTAAATGGACGCAGCAAAATACACAAAAATAACCCGCATGGAAATAGTACTGCTTTTTTTCACAGTAAACTTCTTTTAAAGAGTATTCTCAGAAGTTATATCTGTTAAAATTTTTGCCTGAATGAAGTATTAGTTGATTCTACATGAATTTATTTTAGCAAGGAACAACAATGATACTGACAGGAAAAAGGAAAGTATGAGGTATGATGGATTTCACCCTGCTGGAAAATATTTTGTAGTTGCCTAGATACAAAAAAAAAAAGAAGAATAAAACATTCAACTTTAATGAACCTGTAAGGTCTATAAAAAAAATGAAAACATTAATTGTGATTTTCACGACTTTCTGATACATTTTTTTTCCTACTCTCTCCTTTCTTCGTAACATACAGTATAAGCATGTGTGCATCAAAACAGAAAGGTACATATATTCACTTCTTACACAGGTAGTACAATTCTTACAGTGTGAATTACATAATATTCAAATACATGACTTTGCTTTAAGCAATCTAAAACCCAGGCTTAAATCATGAAAAAAATGATGAAATGTTCACAATGATTTAGCACCATAGAGTAGAAAAGGGCCTTGTCCATATAAAAACAACACCAAAAAATTTCCATGTCACAAAATAAAAGGAAAAAAAGTATCACATTAAACATTGAAAAAAAAAATTAAACCTAGAATACAACCTACTCTAATCAATTTCCTACCTACAGTAAAAAAACAATCTGCATTATAATCAAAGTTTTACAAATTTTTTCAAATCTTTTTTCTTCAGAACACCATAACAACTTTATAATGGACTTCACTTGGCAAACAAAAAATCACGGCCCGTCAAATCTGGCTTTTCACTAGCTATAAAATCTATTAATTCCAATTTATTTCTTTTCTCCTGCCAGGCCCTTTTCTAGCTGTATGGGCAGCAACAACATTTAACAATAACATAAGCTTACAAGTAGGGGAGAGGGGGCTTTTATACATAAAAAAGATATTACGACAATGACAAAATATCACAATAAGCCAAAATATGCGTCAATTTCATGTTAATCAAATCACGATAAATACATGCAAATCATATCTGCCGACAGTCATTAAATATAAACACACAACTTTTGACTAGTTGTTCAAATAGCATACAAAATATCTTAACATTCAAAATGTTTTGTTTTGTATATATATTTATACATATATATATATATTCATGTATTATCATAACAGATTTTTTTTTTCTTGAGACATTCTTGTCCCTCTGATAATAGATGTAATGAATTCTCCCCTCATTTTAAGTATGAACAGTACATGTATCTGTACAATTTCATACCATTTGTCATCAAAATATATCTATCACTCGGCACAAAAAAAGTAAATCCATCAAAAGAAAAACGCTTCTAACGTGTTTCTTTACAAATATGCAACCTTGTTTTTTTATGGTCTATGTCACATGAACACAATGTCCCTACTTCAACTTCACACAGCACAGTTCACCAGCACTTAAATTCTAATTTCACAAAGAACACTCAAACCCCTTGTGTTCTCTAGTGCTCTATTCCCATAACGTGGTACCATCCCAGTGCACATATTTAAGTAATTTGTTTCAAAATGGTTGTATATATTTTCTGCATTCTCCCATATCACTTTTCCCCTTTCATCATCTACATTAAACACACATTGACAAGTTGTTACTAACAATAGTTATCAAGCATGTTACTAAAAATAGCACTAGTTACTATTTATAGACTGAAGTTCAGACAACACTGTTTTAGGCAGAAATATGTTTAAATAGTGCAACATGGGATGGTTGCTATGGATACAGGATATATCATCCTAACATTATTTTGTTGATTTTACATCATCCCATAAATCTAGGACTCCTCATCCATGGGCTCAGCTTCCTGTTCAAGGGACTCACTGGAAAACAAAAACAGAATTTGTTTTAATCATCTCAATAAGTGATAGCCAGAACTTGGCTAATTCCCTTGTACAAGTGAATTTTTACTGTTATAAGCTTTACTGTGCAATACCGTTCACAATAGACAGTCAACCTATCGAGCTGACTCTCAAAGTTGTAACTGTCAAAGTTTATTTGCACTCCTCGCTGAAAATATTCTTATTCTGAAATAAGTCTATTTGTGCCGTTAATTTGTAGTTAATTTGTCGTGTTTTGAGTTTCCATGATAAGTGAATGGAACATATTATATCAAAATACTAACACAGTTTAATCAACAGTATAAAAATGGATTACAAAGTATGTACATACTAGCATGGTTTTATTATAGTGGACTGTAGTTATTGCCTATAAAATTTAACAAGTGTTTATGATAAATTACTAGTAACAGATTAAATATTTCAGTGATTGAAAAACCTATAGACTGAACAACATACCTTCTTTTGGCAGCAACCATTGACAATGAAGCAAGGGCAGTAACTGTGTCTGTTTCTTCACTCTCACGTTTCTGGGCTTCTATTATAGAGTACTGTATTGTACCAAGGTATCGCTGTAGACAAGGCCAATGCTTTCCTGAAAATAATCACACAATTATAAATTGTCATCTATATACAGTCGAACTTTGTACACTCAAACTCTGAGGGCCAGTGCAAATTTGTTTGATTTATTAAAGTCTTTATTATAGATACATTTTATTTTAAACAATGAATTAATAAAATATTTAAAAAAAAACAAAACAACAACAAAAAAACAACATAATATTTCAGCATCTATTTGTAGTCATTCACTTATTAAATAAACACACGTACAAGTATCATTCTATAAATAAATTGACGTTACATGAACTACGGCTGTAATTAAAGCTGTCCGAGTAAACATCATTTATTTATTTATTGACTTTTGCACATTTCACTTATTTCACCAGTCCATTTTTTATCGTTACTAAAGACGGCAAATAAACAATATTATCATAGCAAACAAATCGGTTATAACATCTCTAATTTTATGTCTATTAGCCTTAATTGCCTTAATTACGATCACGAGGTGTTGAAAACATGTGTCGCCGACTGTCACTTATTGAGAAGATGTTGACCCGCAACTTTTGTTGTATGTTTGTGTTCTACCGTAAAGGTGTGATTTTCACTATATTTCTACTGAAGGGACCAGCCCAGGAGCAGTATGACAGTCAATCTACATACCCCCACCCCTAGATATAAAAACATTTTTTTTTCTCTCCCAAAACCAACTGAAAGAAAATAAAACTCTTTGGTTCATACCTTGAATATTTATTGTATTCTCCAAGGTTTCAATGGCAGTTTTGCAAGGAACTTTACACAACTCCTCCTCTTTTATAGGAGGTATTTCCTGACCTAACAAGGCCTTTAGGCACATTTCTGCTGAGTCACAAATTGCAGTTATCTCATATCCTCCTTCCAGGGCCAAAACTATTTTCCCATTAGCCAATGACATCAATTCCCTAGTCATGTGACCAAAGCCTAAAATAAAGAAAGAAATAATTTTTTCTGAAACAAAGATTTTTAATCAATGGAAGACAACTTCTTTAAATAATGTGATAATCAATATAACAAATATTTTGGCAATCAGGTAAAAGCATGGTCGTTAACAATCATATAATCATTGTGACAGCTATTTTTATACAAGAATTGCTTTTGTCCAATCCTCAATGTCAAAGTCACACAGGCAGTCTGAAGGTATTAACCTGAATGTTATGACTTTGCCACTAGTTACCATCTATAGACAGGTTTCAAGTTTGAATACATACACTGTGGTGAGACCATGTAGCCACCAAGCGGGGCAGGATGACCTGCTGCTGCATCAAAACCAGCCGAAACCAGAACTATCTCAGGATTAAACTCTCTCGCTATTGGCATGATAATGGTTCTGAAAGAAAGAAATCAGATATGTATAGAGGAAAATAAAGGAAATATTATAAATCTGAGGAAACAAATTAAAGTCAGCAACTGGTGTATCATGATCATAGTATCTCATGAATAAAATGTAACAATGAACCTTAAGTACTAACAACTAAACCAAAGAAAAGAGACAAACCTAAAGGCAGCTAAGTATTCTGCATCACCCTTTGGAGGTTCTAGTCCTCCACTGAAGGCAACATTAACATTGAACCCAACACCTTCCCCAGCACCACATTCTTCTGGTGCCCCAGTCCCGGGGAAAAAGTTGCCATTGTCATGTCGATGGATTGAGATATACAAAATTTCTTTATCATTGAAGGTCATCTGTTGAGTACCATTTCCATGATGAACATCCTAAAACAAAACAAAAAAGAAAATTAGTCAGAAATATATAAACTCGCCAAAGCAAAACTGTCGTGAAATAGAATTTAAACTTATGACAATATTTAAATCAACACTTAAATTTCATATTTTCTATTTGCATGTCCTTAATAACAAGATGATTTTTTTTAAAAACTACATGTATGCAGCAATAATTGGGACACATTAAATCAAAACATCTAGGTAAACTGCCTAACACATTCGGGACACAAGCTTGTGAAGTCAAGGTTTGTACATGGAGGAATGCTAGTTACCAGGATAAGGGTGACATACTATGAAAAGTGACAAGAATTGACATAAAACAAGTTTTTCCATCGGAGATAATGCAATCTCTAGTGATATGTTAAAGGAGATATACACAGAATAGTAGTTCTCTATTACAAGTATTTACATTATTTACAAAATTATATAACATGCTATTATTTTGCTAAAAATAATTAAATCACAAAAGACAGAATGAAATCCCTTGAGAAATGTAGGATTTGAGCACAGAAGAAATTGTTATGCCCATTTATCTATGCTTATTTTTATAAGTCAGGGGCCATAACTATGATGAACTCCAGTCACATGATACTTAAATTCATAGACAGTTCCAAAGGTCTCACTTTATACTTTTGCATCTATATGCTTTTTTTCTACTGAACCAGTGGGCATAAGAAATTTGCAGCAAAATACCCAAGTGCTTAAGTTCACATACTGATAACTATTCATATGAATTTTTGTGGGTCTTTATTCTTATGAAGTTACACCCTATATAAACTTGTCTACAGAACATGAGTGGTGACAAGTCCAAGTGTCAAATTATCATCGCCACCATACAGCAACTCCACCAAAACAAGGGTGAAATGCTACAAAAGGAGAATCTAAAAACAACATTCCAACTATACCCAATCTAACTAAAAGAAATAAAAAATCTTTCTTTCCTTCATTTTCAACTTATCTCTCATTTGCTTAGCTGCTATAGCAACAGAATTGAAATAACAGAATCCCCTGTGAAAATACAGAAAAACATTCAATATGAGGGTTTTAAAAATAATACTTACATATAAATATATCTGATTTATATAAAAAATAAAGCATTATTACATAACTTCTAATGACTATCTTGTATTGAGATGGCTGCTCAAAATATATTAATTCAATTATACAGCCATACATAAATTTTTAAGTATAAAATTTAATCTAGTCTATGATATCAGCTAAATTAAATAGAAACAAACTAAGATATAGTAGTTCAGTAAAACATATATTTTCTTTAGCTCGATTAAAATGTAAGCTTGAAGTTTACTGAATCAATACTAAGTCCCCTTCCTAAGATTAATTACTATGGTCAATACCCCAGTAAGATTCAAACCCAGGACTTCTGGGTTGAGAGGGAGACATCTAAACTTCTTGGCGACTGCTCCCCTCTTGATAATAGTTAAAGTGGTACCTAGCATACACAGCTATTTTAAATGGCAGATTATTAGAGTTATTCAATATTTTTTTTATTAGGTTTTACATCGCACCGTCACAGTAAAAGTCATTAAGTGGTGGAAGAAAACCTCAGGTGACCATCTGTGCATTATTTCATGCATGGTTGGGCACATGAGTAGAAACCTTTGTTTCCAGAGTGACTTTATCAATTGCTAAGCAATTGTGATTGTAACACATGATTAGAACTGTTTGTTTCCAAAGTGATTTTATAGATTGTTTAGCCACTGTAATTGTAACGCAAATTATGTTTCAAGACAGCATTTCCTTCTGGTGATTGCTTTCCATTTAGTAAGATGATAACTAAAGACAAAATTTCATTATTTTAATGCATTATAATTTAGTCAACTTCACCAGTAGTTTCCCTTGTAAGTCTTCAAACTTTAAAACTGTTTTTACTTTAAAGTAACCAATCAAGAAATTAATATAAAATTTGTAATCTGTCAGAAAAAGTTCGCTCACATAGCTTGCTCGGGTTCGGCATGATGTCCAGGTGGTCGTACAAGAGCAAAGCCATTCTTTAGTTCACCAGAACCAACCCTGTATGCCATCTCTGAAACACAACCTGCCGCCTGCAACATAAAACAACAAAAACAGTTATCCAAAATAATTTAAGCACAATTTTGTACTTTTTTATAAAAAGGTAACTGACAATGTAAAGGTGATATGGTAGCTTTCAAGCTTTATTGGGGGAAGAATATGTTAAGTGTCTTACTTCCGGCACAAGTTGTAGTTGAACCCTTGACCTGCCGTGAGCCTGCTGGATGGCTTCCACATATAAAACAATCCATGGGATTTGAACCCATAACAGTTATGTGATTAAAGTCAACATCCTTTAATACTCTGTCACAGAAGCCCTTAAAGCACATACTAAGTTCAGATGTACTTAACTTACCATAATGAAGTAGTTTAATGAGATTAGTAAAATAAACAAGAACAAGAGGGCCATGATGGCCCTGAGGTCGCTCACCTGTATATAGCCCCCCCCCCCCCCTAGCAAATTTTTACCCAAGGGCTTTTATTTGAACAGACTTGGTAGACACCCATAAGAAGATGTTTCATGCTAAACATCTAAGTTCTAGCTCATTGGGTTTTTTAAAAGAAGATTTTTTAAGTTTTTACTATACACATATTGTTAAAAACAATGACACCCCTGGGGCAGGGCCAGTTTTGACCCCCGGGCTTTTATTTGAACAAACTTTGTAGATATTTACTTAAAAATGTTTACAATGTATATTATCTAAACTCAAGCTATTTGGGATTTTTCAAAGAAGATTTTTAAATTTTTGCTATACACATATAAGGAAAATCAATGACCCCCGGGGCGGGGCCAGTTTTGACCCCAGGGCTTTTATTTGAACAAACTTGGTAGACACTCACTAGAAGATATTTCATGTCAAATATCTTCGCTCTAGCTCTTTGGGTTCTTTAAAAGAAGATTTTTTAAGTTTTTACTATATGCATATAGGGAAAATCAATGACCCCCTGGGGCAGGGCCAATTTTGACCCCAGGGCTTTTATTTGAACAAACTTGGTAGACACTCACTAGAAGATATTTCATGTCAAATATCTTCGCTCTAGCTCTTTGGGTTCTTTAAAAGAAGATTTTTTAAGTTTTTACTATATGCATATAGGGAAAATCTATGACCCCCTGGGGCAGGGCCAATTTTGACCTCAGGGCTTTTATTTGAAACAAACTTGGTAGCCACTCATTAGAAGATGTTTCATGCTAAATATCTTAGCTATAGCTCTTTGGGTTCTTTAAAAAAGAAGATTTTTTAAGTTTTTTACTATATGCATATAGGGAAAATCAATGACCCCCTGGGGCGGGGCCAATTTTGACCCCAGGGCTTTTATTTGAACAAACTTGGTAGACATACACTAGAAGATGTTTCATGCCAAATATCTAAGCTCTAGCTTTTACAGTTCTTTAAAAGAAGATTTTTTTAAGTTTTTACTTTATGCATATAGGGAAAATCAATGACCCCCGGGCCGGGGCCAATTTTGACCCCAGGGCTTTTATTTGAACAAACTTGGTAGACACTCACTAGAAGATGTTTCATGCCAAATATCTTAGCTCTAGCTCTTTGGGTTCTTTAAAAGAAGATTTTTTTAAGTTTTTACTATATGCATATAGGGAAAATCAATGACCCCCTGGGTCGGAGCCAATTTTGACCCTAGGGCTTTTATTTGAACAAACTTGGTAGACACTCATTAGAAGATGTTTAATGCCAAATATCTAAGCTCTAGCTCTTACGGTTCTTTAAAAGAAGATATTTAAAGATTTTTCTTTTGGTTGCCATGGCAACCAGAGTTCTGCATGAAATGGAATTCTTTGAACAATCTTGATAGAGCTTCATACAAAGAGTATTCCTGCCAAGTTTCATTAACATTGGCCTTGCGGTATCATAGAAGATGTCCTTAGAATATTTAAAATGTTGACGGACGACTGACGACGGACGCCATTTGGTTGGCCATCCTAAAAGCTCACCTGCACTTTGTGCAAGGTGAGCTAAAAACTAATTAATTACTCATCAAGAGGGGGCATGTATGAGTAATATCTAATATCAGTCTACTCAGCTGTCAACTACACTAACAACCCCCCCCTTCAATAATATTTATTATTCCTTTGCTTTCCTTGACACCACATTACTAATTCAATACAATTTTATAAATAATACCAACACAACGTAATAAAACACACAAAAATTCATTTTACACTTCACTTAATCACAATTGCAACACTCCATCAAATTCTATTTAATCATTTATTATAAAATAATAATGAAGACTTCCAATGGGGAAACGTGGTAAACAAATAAAATCATGACCAACTGTTTAATTATGAGCTTATAAAATTTAAATGAGCAATTTCAATGGAATTGCAGCTGTATTATTTCAACTACAAAGCAAAATCAGTATTATGCATTCAACAATTATATATTGCATACAACAGTTCTATATTAACGCCTTTCTGTAATAAAACAGCGGACAATAATCTTGGCCATATTCCTGAATTCTGTACACTTTGAAAATTTGTTTAAAAATCAAAATTTTTTTTTTTAAATTTCCATACAAATGAGCATATCTCTGGAGGTATGCTACTTTAAAACTAAAATGTTGACTCACCATTCGGGCTGCAATGGATGTATGAAGATCATTCCAAACTGTGTCCGAGTCCACACCAACACCACCACAAGGTAGAGCACAAAAACGCATTGGCAGATTTTCTGTAATTAAAACAGTTTTATTATGTTTGTTTGTTTGTTTGTTTCATTTTACGCCTTTTCCAAACAGTATTTCAGTCATATAGGCGGGTAGTTTCCTAACCATCGTTCCTGGACAGTTACACCAGTACTAGACTACCTTCCTCCGTGCTAAACTACCAAAGCATCTCCCGGGGATCGAACCCACGCCAGAGAGGTTACTAGATTTGAAGTCATCGACTCTAACCCCACGACCACGGAGGCGGTACACAGTTTTATTATAAAATATGCATATTGACTTGTAACATTCCTGTATCAATTTTTGAAAGTAAAGCATCAAATAAGCAGTATGAGTAATGAAAATATAGTCTAATTTTTTAATTTTAATCCACAGCATGTGTATTCCTTATGACAACTTTTTCAGACTTCTTCAAATAATGAATCGTAATAGGACTTCTTAATGCATTGTTTTGGCACTACTTTTTTTTCACATTTTGCATAACATTCGTGCTACTATTTATAGAACTGCTTAAGGCCATTATTTTTTGATATTTCGGTTTACTGACCCGCCGACTCTGTATTTTGGGAAAATGAAAAAAAAAAAAAAAAAATCTGCCCCCCAAAAAATTCTGTGTTGTCTTGAAATACGCTGCTAATAATACGACTTGTCAAAGAAACGTCGCGGTAAGTATTTTAATTAACTGTTAAACCCACAGGGACCCAGCACAGTGTTGGGATAGTGTAAAAAAGTAATTTAAGAAAAAAAAATATATTGTATATATAATATATAGACTATATATTATATATTAAGTATATTTTTTTTTCTAGAATTACTTTTTTACACTATCCCAACACTGTGCCGGGTCCCTTTGGTTAAACCTACCATATGCCAGATTTATACAGGATTTATACAGTGAGATATGCAACCGGTTATCTTTACTGGAGAATAGCCTGTCGTCTGCTAGTTGCGGAAAGTGTTTATTGGTGTATTAATTTATGAAAGAATGTCTGTTAAATTGGTCAAGCCATTCTCACAGAATTATAATTAGGCTTTGATCATATTTCATCAATGCATTTAAGGTCGAAATGCGTAAAATTATAAAAAAAAACCAACTGCAAAAACAAAAACAAAAAACACGCCAAATTACGTAAGCAATTACATTCAAGGACAGAGCGAGAGAAATCTGCTGCAATTGACAAGATCAGTATTTTCAGATTTAACAAAAAAAAAAATTAGTCTTTAAAAGCAGAATGAATACAGGTTTTCAAACAAACAAAATAAAAAAATGCCCGCACTTACTTTTAATAGATTTTTATGTCAAAAATTGACCCGCTAATTATCCGATAAAAATATTTTCACAATGGGCAAAATTGAACATGACTTTGTGTAATCTTTTCTTGACAGTATTTTTAACATCTGATCTATAAAGAAATGAGTGCAAGTCAGCTGAGTTTCGGCACCTTTGATGATTCAGATTACACAGCAGTGTGTAAACATCAAAGAATGACAGATTCTTTTGAAGGGCTCGCTTGCCACTTGTCATAAGTCATCGTGTGTAGATTTCATGTGTGTTTTTAAACAATGGCAATGTGAGCAAAAGTTTTTTTGTGTATTTAAGCAATCTTTGGAATAGACAATCGGCGATGTATTTAATTGCATTGCTCTAGTAAGTACTATGTATATGTATGCACCACATTTATAGTTATGAAAACTTATTTTTTTTTTTTCCCGCCGCCGACCCTACCTTTTTTTGGAAAAAATCAGTAAACCAAAATATAAACAAGAGGGCCATGATGGCCCTGGATCGCTCACCTGACACAACCGCATCCAAGCAATGTCTTAAACAAGCATCATGACCAAGTTTGATGCGACTGAGAGTCAATGTGACCTCTAGTGTGTTATAAAGATTTTTCCATATTTGGGCAATGTGACCTAATTTTTGACTGGACACGACCCATATTTCAAACTTGACCTAGAAATCATCAAAAACAACCTTCCTGACCAATTTCCAGGAAATTTGGATCAAAAACTGCAGCCACTAGAGTGTTAAAAAGATTTTTCTATTTTTAGCTCCTGTGACCTAGTTTTTTGACCAGACATGACCAATCTTAGCACTTGACCCAGAAAACATCAAAACAACATTCTTGACAAATTTCCTGAATATTTGAATAAAAACTGCAGCCACTAGAGTGTAAACAAGCTTTTTCTATTTTTAACTCCTGTGACCTAGTTTTTGACCTGAGATAGCCCATCTTCGAATTTGACCTAGAAATCATCAAAACAACCTCCTGGCAAATTTCCAGAATATTTGAATCAATACTGCAGCCACTAGATTTGTTAACAAGCTTTTTCTATGTTTAGCTCCTGTGACCTAGTTTTTGACCGGAGATAACCCATCTTCGAACTTGACCTAGACATCATCAAAACAACCTTCCTGACAAATTTCAAGAATATTTGGATGAAAACTGCAGCCCCTAATGTGTTAACAAGCTTTCTATTTTTAGCTCCTGTGACCTAGTTTTTTGACCGGAGATGACCCATCTTCGAACTTGACTTAGATATCATCAAAACAACCTTCTTGACAAATTTCCAGAATGTTTGGATGAAAACTGCAGCCATTAGAGTGTTAACAAGCTTTTTCTATTTTTTAGCTCCTGTGACCTAGTTTTTGACCAGACATGACCCCATCTTCGAAAATTGACCTAGAAATCATTAAAAACAAACCTTCCTGACAAATTTTCCAAGAATATTTTAATCAAAACTGCAGCCACTAGAGTGTTAACAAGCTTTTTTCTATTTTTTAGCTCCTGTGACCTAGTTTTTTGACCGGTGATAACCCATCTTCGAACTTGACCTGAAAATCATCAAAACAACCTTCCTGACAAATTTCCAAAATATTTGGATGAAAACTGCAGCCACTAGAGTGTTAACAAGCTTTTTCTAATTTTTAGCACCTGTGACCTAGTTTTTGACCGGACATGACCCATCTTCCAACTTGACCTAGATATCATCAAAACAACCTTCCTGACAAATTTCCAGAATATTTGGATGAGAACTGCAGCCACTAGAGTGTTAACAAGCTTTTTCTATTTTTAGCTCCTGTGACAAAAGTTTTTGACCGGACATTACCCATCTTCCAACTTGACCTAGATATCATCAAACAACCTTCCTGACAAATTTCCAGAATATTTGGATGAAAAACTGCGGCCACTAGAGTGTTAACAAGCTTTTTTTCTATTTTTAGCTCCTGTGACCTAGTTTTTGACCGGAGATGACCATCTTCGAACTTGACCTAGATATCATCAAAACAACCTTCCTGACAAATTTCCAAAAATATTTGGATGAAAACTGCAGCCAATAGAGTGTTAACAAGCTTTTTTCTATTTTTAGCTCCTGTGACCTAGTTTTTGACCAGACATGATCCATCTTTAAACTTGACCTAGATATCATCTAAACAACCTTCCTGACAAATTTCCAGAATATTTTGGATGAAAACTGCAGCCTATAGAGTGTTAACAAGCTTTTTCTATTTTTTAGCTCCTGTGACCTAGTTTTTTGACCCGAGATAACCCATCTTCGAACTCGATCTGTATTTCATTGAGACAAACATTCTGACAAAGTTTGATGATGATCCAATCAAAACTGTGACTGCTAGACTGTTAACAAACCCAATTATTAGAGTGTTAACAAAGCTTTTTCTATTTTTTAGCTCGTGACCTAGTTTTTTGACCAGAGATGACCCATCTTCGAACTTGACCTAGATATCATCAAAAACAACCTTCCTGACAAATTTCCAGAATATTTGGATGAAAACTGCAGCCTCTAGAGTGTTAACAAGCTTTTTCTATTTTTAGCTCCTGTGACCTAGTTTTTGACCCGAGATAACCCATCTTCGAAACTCGATCTGTATTTCATTGAGACAAACATTCTGACAAAGTTTGATGATGATCCAATCAAAACTGTGACTGCTAGACTGTTAACAACCCAATTGTTAGAGTGTTAGCCAATAGAGTGTTAACAAGCTTTTTCTATTTTTAGCTCCTGTGACCTAGTTTTTGATCGAAATGACCCATCTTCGAAACTTGACCTAGATATCATTAAAACAACCTTCCTGACAAATTTCCAGAATATTTGTATGAAAAACTGCAGCCTCTAGAGTGTTAACAAGCTTTTTTCTATTTTTAGCTCCTGTGACCTAGTTTTTGACCCGAGATAACCCATCTTCGAACTCGATCTGTATTTCATTGAGACAAACATTCTGACAAAGTTTGATGATGATCCAATCAAAACTGTGACTGCTAGACTGTTAACAACCCAATTATTAGAGTGTTAACAAGCTTTTTCTATTTTTTAGCTCGTGACCTAGTTTTTGACCAGAGATGACCCATCTTCGAACTTGACCTAGATATCATCAAAACAACCTTCCTGACAAATTTCCAGAATATTTGGATGAAAACTGCAGCCTCTAGAGTGTTAACAAGCTTTTTTCCATTTTTAGATCCTGTGACCTAGTTTTTGCCCGGAGATAGCCCATATTCAAACTGGACCTGTATTTCATTGAGACAAACATTTTGAACAAAGTTTGATGATGATCCAATCAAAACTGTGACTGCTAGACTGTTAACAACCCAATTGTTAGAGTGTTAACAAGCTTTTTCTATTTTAGCTCGTGACCTAGTTTTTGACCAGAGATGACCCATCTTCGAACTTGACCTAGATATCATCAAAACAAACCTTCCCTGACAAATTTCCAGAATATTTGGATGAAAACTGCAGCCACTAGAGTGTTAACAATATTTTTCCATTTTTAGATCCTGTGACCTAGTTTTTGACCCGAGATAACCCATCTTCGAACTCGATCTGTATTTCATTGAGACAAACATTTTGACAAAGTTTGATGATGATCCAATCAAAACTGTGACTGCTAGACTGTTAACAACCCAATTGTTGACGACGAACGACGCACAACGCACGACGCACGACGCACGACGACGGACGCCGGACATAGCCCCATCACTATACCTCACCATGACCACTTCGTGGTCAGGTGAGCTAAAAAAAATTGGCCTAAAGTACACATACCAAAATGTTTGGGATCAAGTCGAGACCGACTTAAATGATTTGTGGCATAAAACAATGTATAAGCCTCTGAATGACATGACTGTATTTCTTCTAATGTAGCTTTTCGGCACTTGAGTTGCTGAAATTATTAGAAAATAAATAACAGCAATTAATAGATAATTAAAGTTATGAATAGATTTATGAAAGTAAAAAAAAATAGTTAAGTAAAAGCTATAAATAGTTTCAAAGGAGCTATAAATAGTTTCAAAGAGTCAAAAATAGAAAATATTATTAGATATGTTATATCCATTTCATGCCAGGGCATCATATATACATGTCATTGTGCAGTATGATTATACAGTTATGACATTGTTAACTGTTAATCAATATTTGATTTTACATGTATTTGAAATTCTACAATCTAACACTGGTGGACACAAAATCCTTAGAATAAAAATGTCATTTTACAATGTCTATTTCAATGGGACATCTTCAATGCTGAAGGTATATTTTTTTAAGCACAACTATTATAACTTGAGGGTTCATTAGCAGAAAACTTAATACTAATGAAAAGTGCAAAATACAAGATCAATATACGCTACATCTAATCATGAACATGTTATGGTGTACATACCTCGCAACTTGAGATCAGATTTTTTTCTTGTAACCGGGACCAAATATTGTGTATTCTACCGGCATGTTCCGGATGTACGGAGTCTGAACCACATGAACACTGGTGCTTCTGCATCATAGTGTCATATGCTATTGCTGAAATTAAAAACAAGTTTTGTCCCCCTTCTTTATAATCACATTATCATTGTCATACATCATACTTAAGGTTGCTAAGCAACGATAATTATTTCCATTACTTTACGACAAGTACATATAATCATATGCTGATACTGAAAATAATGAAAAATAGGGTTGTTTTTATTTTTTTTCTTTATCTTTCTTCAACTCCTTAGTATCATAAATTGTTGCTTAAACAAAACAAAAATACAAGTACCACTGGAATGCCATGGTTGCTAAGCGCAAACAAACTGCTTCTGTGTTGTTGTTTTTCTTCTAGAATATTAATAATGGTGTTTATAACTTGACTCCCATTCTGCATGTAGGGATGGTCAGGTTCATATGTCAATCTCAACAGCTTGTATGATTTACAATTTATTCACTCAATTCCTTCAATTCAAAGTCAAATTTTTGAAAATATCTTTTCTTTTTTTAAAACTAAATCTTTTGGAAGGATACTAACAAATACCTCAAAATATGACAATAATTACAGGAAAGACTGGTTACCTAAGTATATACATTAACAATATGATAGGACGCATCATAGAGAAACATTATGCTATCAGTAAAATTCTAACCCCACAAAACATGTGCACAAATACTAGAAATACCTCGACGCGTGACATAAATGACAGACACAGACATTATTAATTAATTGCATGAAACTGATTCCCAACAGGTCCATTTTAAAAACAATAGTGTCTCATGCAATCACTTCACATTTAAAACTCTAAATAATAATTTCTCATACAGTATTTCTGCTTGAATAAACACAAATTAATTTTACATGAACTGATGTAATTTTCACGGTGACAATGATAATTAACTTATAGAACTTAACAGTGTTGAGTTACACTGTAAATATTATATTCAATTCCCTAGACTGCTGTTTGATATTTGTTGGGATCATTTTACCAGTAGTTCTAATAATGGAATCAGGGTAAGAAAAAATTCATACATAAATTTCAATAGTTGGGCTATGATACAGTATGATTATTACAATCTGGCTAAATCTGTGTAGCTCATGAAAATCAAATGAAACGTAAGGGTAAATCATTTTGTAACAATTTTCAATAAACCATCATATGCTACCCAGTTTTAAATAGTTAACAATAACCAAGTATAAGTCTACCAAAAACCTCACTATAACAACCAGTCTAGGAAAATGTGATATTTGCTGACATGTTATCTTAAATAACAGATTATTATGTAACTTTAGTTTGACTGTTTCAGTGTTGTAATGGGGAAAATAAGGATTCTAAATATCTAATTCTTGTGATGTCCCTTTTTATTCGGAGATGGTGTGAGGTACAGGTTAGAATAAATGATACCACACTCCATGTTGTTGATGTAATTTTCACGGTGACAATGATAATTAACTTATAAAACTTAATGGTGTTGAGTTACAATGTAAATATAGTTTTAGAAAGCTTCTCATAAACTTCCACCTGTCTTTGACAACTACCATGTAAAGGTGGCAATTAACATTGTTGGACTGAAGTAACAAAAAGATCTGTTTTAGTTGTCAATGATAGTATCATGTTAATAAGCAATCATTTGTAACACAGCACTTACCAGTAGTGAAGCTGTATTTTACAGGGCCAACTTCCTGTGCCTGTGGGGGCATGGAGAAAGTAACGAGGGGACTAGATTGGGTTCTTGCCAGGGGACGATGATGCCCTTTATGTCGAGGCTTTGTTACAGCCAATAGATGTTCACTTTCCCTTCTTGTCAGTTTATTTGAAATCTCCAAACGACCGTCGTCCATCTTAGTTTCCTTGACAACAATGACATCATTGTCGTCTGCTTCATGGGCTTCTTTCATCTCCTGTAATATTATATGTTACATAAAATGTATATTACTTCATTGTAGTGACCATTTCTAATGAAGAAATTTTATAATGAATTGAAGACTTGTGAACTTTCAAGTGAAAATTTTCACTGATTGTGGAGATTGAACTTGCATTAATATAAAAGTAAAGCCCCGGTCACATATTCACGGATAATGCCACGGAAGAGCTACGGTCTAATCGTTCACGGATTACTACGGAAATGTGAAATTCCGTAGTCCGCTACGGTTCCAGTACGGACACACAACGGTATAAGTACGGAGTCCGACGGATTTACCACCAAAATCCCCCGGAGAGACACGGATTGTTACGGACCGACACGGTTTGATGCGGAGCGACACGAATTAGGACGGACGCACTACAGATACACTACGGTCTGCTACGGTATAAGCACGGGTTAGTACGAATAAGTACGGTCTGATACGGAGAAGAACGAATTGATACGGAGAAGAACGAATTGCCACGGATCTATACGGACCTAATACATCCGTCCACAATCTCTTGCATAAATGCCCCACAAGAAAAGAACACCTGGAAAACGAATTGCAGAGTTTAATGATTTCGGCGGAGAGGATTCGGCGTGATCGCGTCTGACCCCCGAGACACATCAGGTCCGATAAAAGTGAATTTCTTGCCATGAGAGCCTCATACTAAACATGAAGGGGTCTTCGTAAAAGCCCATCTCCAGTCCACCATCTTGCCTGTCCTCTCTTACCTGATTAGATATGGACTAGTAATCATTAAAAAAAGTGTTGATCAAAACTGCTTCTCTTTTAATTTTAAAATGTGCCTTTTTTATACAATAATATTTATTATCGTGAATGTTTATGTTTTAAAAATATGTAAAAAGCTTGTTAATTAATCTTCTTTTAACTCAAGGGTCAGTGTCCAAGGCTTATGAGACACTTCGTTTTATGTACATATTTACTCAAATTTCACGATCCAATGTTTGTAAAATGTGTAACATTAAATGTTATTACTCTATTACTTAAGAATTGTAGTACGATATCAATTTATTTTACCTCCATGCATGTCATCTAGCAGCTCAACCACTGCCTGCGCATTCTGAGCCATTTCAATATAAATTGCAGCCAGTAAATGGCAATTATCATTTATTGAATGTTCCCGCAAATATGTCTGTTTTTAACAAGAAGGTAGTACCCTTGGAAAGTACATGATACTTAATTCATCCGTTCTAAACAGTGGTGGACCGTACAAGTCCATGTTGCAACACAATAAACCGTATAAGACCGTGCTAATCCCTGCTTCTCCGTAGTACAACGTATTAAGATCGTGGCTTTCCGTATTAATCCGTATTAAAACCGTAGCTTAAACGTAGGTTATCCGTACCAAACCGTGGAAATCCTTGACAAGTTGGTGGGCTACGGACTAGTACGGTTTTCGTACGGACCAGTAAGTATCGGTACATTTTAATACGGACTAGCAGGGATACGCTACGGTTAATTTTTCCGTAGCAAATTTTTGTGCATGTTCAAAAATTGTCAAGGATCGCTACGGATATACCAGGACTACTACGATTGATTACGGTTACAATACGGAGAGCTACTGACCAGTACGGGTAGCTACGGACGATACCGGAATTAATCCGTGGCTCTTCCGTGGGCGTATTCCGTGAATATGTGACCGGGGTATTATACATTAATTAACATGGCGTAAGAAGTTAGTAACACTCTAAGCAAAGTAACAAGTCTTAATGACTAAGAAACTATTAAGCAAAGTTTCCACTCAATACCATCAGTTGCTGTAAAACTTTCAGTAAAACAGTAACAACTTGTTTTCTAAGTTCACAAAGTAACAAATTCATTAAAATCTATGCACAAGTTATGTATTTTAGACAGAAACCAGCAATCATCTCATGCATGTGTCTCATTTTTCATATTAACATCTTCAGTGGTGTGTGAGATTTTAAACTGAATGCAAAACCTGAACAAATTATCACACTAATGCAAGTAACACTACAATTACCAAATTATTCTTAAAAATGATCAAGCTAGAAATGGAAACAATATTTCCTTTTTAAACCCTTTATCCTGTTTGAACAGAAAATGATTAGCTTTGTAACCAATATAAAGCCAGGCCTTGCATTCTGACCAGGCTCTTGTTTTTCATATATACTATACTGTAAGTTGTTCAATTTTTTAAATTTCAATATTGAAATCCCTTAAATTTGAATGGAATGTTCCTCATTAAACGCTGGGCAAGACTATTCAGCAGATAAGGGTTAAGATATGTACCTGTGCTAACTTTGCCTCTGTTTCTTCATCCACATTCTCCATATGACTTTTACTGCTGGTACGTTGTAATACAGTTTGTCTTATATGTTGTTTAACAAGGAACTTATCTTTGAGGATCTGCTCGGGGTCGTGCTCAATGCCAGGTCCCGCGACCCCAGCTCGCTGCTGCTGCTGTTGTAACAATAGATTCTGCTGGATGAAAGGATGACCAATCGGTAATGGAGCTGACTGAGTGCGTCCTAATGGTCGATGTCTACAATAAAACAACATGAAAGAAATGAGATTTCCAAGTTCAGAAACATATTCATAGATATACATACATTCTTCTAAATTTTTTCATAAGTAAAATTGTATTAAAATCAACAACTCTGAAGATGTGTCAGAGTAAAAAGGTTTTTATGTGTGTGTGTTTTGTTTTTCTAGACAGGTATAAATGATAATCACTGGAGACTTTTGTTTCCCAAAATATCATTAAACTAGTTTTTTTTAAATTTTGATTATGAATTTCTATGCATGTGTCACTGTAAAAAGGCACAATAATAAAATACCAAACCAGTCTGGTCTATGTTTGTAAATGATTTTGAGGAAACGTTTGTTTGTGAAACAAATACAATCATGTAAAATTACCTATGAATTCTGGCTTGGTGGCTTTCTGATGATGACTGTTTACTGGTGGGTGTGGGGTAGGGAGGCCCTACAAGGGGTGAGGGTTTGGTCCCTGAGGCCCGGGCTTCTTCTATAGCCTTGAGTTGGGCTGCCATCATGGATCGAGCTGACGTATCAGAAGGTGACGGGTATTCTCCATCTATAGCTAAAATCATAAAATTAAGACAAAATAAACATAAATAAGCTAAGCAAAGTGTAACTAGAAATGTTTTCATGGGACTTTTTTCTGCTTTTAGTATTTGATAGTTTTTTGTTTTTTTTTCTACATTACATCATTCACATACACATGTACATCATTAATTTGCCCTTTCCTCTTGACTTTCCTCTACCTGCAACTTCTATATTCCCTTACCCTTTCTGCTAGGCTTAATTCCATGCCTGAAACTTCCCTTATATCTCCCCCTGCTCTAGCTTCCCACACTTCCATAATCCTCAACCCCCCCCCCCCCTCCCATCAAATAATAAACTTTATTATGTACATATATTATGTTTAAAATACACACAAACTATATTTGTTTGTATAATTTATAAACTTAATATTTTCAAACCTGGCAATGATGGGTGATAGCCTGTGATGCCTGGCAGACCCTGCCCAGATAGCGGGAGACCTAACCGTGCAGCACCCATTGCCCGCAGTTCCGCCTCTGAATAATTCGAATGAGTTCCATTACCACCCTGAAAAAAATAATATAGCTAAGATTTTATGGCAACTCTGAACTTCTTATTCTTTATAACAAATAAATTTTCACAATGTCTCATGGCAAAAGAGAATCTAAACTGTGCTGAGTAATGTAGTTTCTGACATAGAAAATTTCCAGATTTTGTTTTTTAAAATATTCGTAATAAAATATATATATATAGCTCCAAGACCAACTTGCATGCTGTAAAAAAATTGTACAATTATTGTAAAATACCACCATAGAATCAGTTCAGTGAAATTTAGTCAAAATCTACCAAATGGTTTTGGCAGGTGTCGTTCAAAGATATTGTGAATAATAACGCATAAGCATAACCAGAATAAAATGCAAATAACAATGGGCCAAAAACATAAAATATTAGTACTTACAGCACTTGGAGGTCGCCCTAATGAAATGTTTGGCATGGACGGTGATGTATATAAATCTGGGTTTACATAGCCCATTGTGTGATACAGAAGATATGGGTGTATGTGTGTGTCCTGAAATATAACAAATGTATCACAATATACTCAAATATTCAAACCAAAATGTTGTTCTTAAATATAAAAGTACAAAAATCTATGCATAAAAAAATATCTTTGCACCTGAAATAATGCATGGAAGTGCATTTGCAAAGCAGAATAGTTTCCTAACAAATAAAAATCTTAATTCCCTCATAGAATGGAACCCTCAGTGCTGAGGTGCCATCAGTTCAAACTCAGGGACCTGTACCACATGGAGACCTCAAACACATTAAACAGTTGTCATAAAAAATTGTAAATACATGTACATGTATATGTAATAGTCAAGTTTAGGAGATCTTTTTATCCTTAAGCAGAGTTATTTTATATGCTACATGTACTTGTTATATTTTTATATTCTTTATACTTCAGAATACTTCACAATTATCTCAAAAAGTTTGAAATCAAAAATATAAATATCAAAGAGTCTTTAAAAATAGAACCCCCCCCCCCCCCCCCCCCAAAAAAAATAAAACGAAAAATAAAAATACTAAAAACAAACCCCAACTATGCTGCTATAATCAGTAGAATTAGTTGCTATTCTTTTTATAGAAATACTTGACAGGGCCAGACTGATTTAACAGCATGTCTTTAACGAAAATATCTGTAACTAACAATCTTCCTGACAGGGCTGATATCCAAAGATAGGATTTTAATCAAACAAATACCCCCAACTATTCAGCTGTATTTAGAAAAACAATTTTCTATTTCTGGAATTTTATACAAATTGGATTATCATGACAGGCAATCTGGAAGAAATGTATTTCAAGATTTTGGACTGATAATTATTTCTTTGTTCTATTTTCAGACACTGAGGGAAGATTAATTTCTGATTTTTCAGATTTTTCGCCTAAGACAGACACTTATATTTGGAAAACACTTTTGCAAGAAAGTAATTACTCTTTGATTTACAAGAACTGAGAAAGAGTGAGGTTTTAATGAAATTTCTTTCAAGACCATGTGAGAGTATTGAATCAAGACAAATTGAGTAGTTATAATTTCAAATACATATAGTATTCATTCTTTTTTCTTTTTTTTTGTATTTTAGAGGATTAAAATTAATAAAGGAATATGAAGTGTTAAAGTTATAATTCTCAGCCAAACAATCACAGTATTTAATATATGTGACACATGATAACTTTCTGCTTTTAAGCCAGGAAGACCCCTCTTATCCCCATAGAGCCCTTTTGTCAATCAATATATGCTTTGGACTAAAAATTTATGAAGGATATACCTTATAAGTTTTTGTGTACTGCACTCATAAATTCTAGCCATCTTTTTTGTTGCATGCGTGTGGGTGGTTGTCAAAAAATTGTTATGTACTTTTTGTAATATAGCAATAAGAATTTACAATCAGTTTATCGTTTTACGTCACATCGACACAGGAATGGGCAATCTGATTTTAATATAATGCTCATACCAAGTAATATGTATCTAAAACAATCATTTCAATGAACTTAGAAGAATTTTATAGTTTTAAGCAGCATCAAAATCAATTACCTTTGATAACTTATAATTGTCATTGTGCAAAGAAAAAAAATCCAAGAAAGTCATACCGGTAATTAGGGCCAATTTACACCTCAATATGCTAGTGTCATTTTGTGAGAGAAAAAACACCATAAGAGACTCTCAAGAAATAAAGTCTAAATATAGCACAAGAAATCATTCATTTTCCACATACGCCTCCTAAAGTCTATGGAACAGCCAGTGTAATATCTATACCACTTGCACTTTAGCCCACAAGGAGATTTACTATTTCCCAGCTTAAAGTACAAAGTCATCAACAAAAAGAGTAAATTTGGAGTGAGATTTGCTGCCAGCATGTACTAACTTGCCTATTTAGACTTACAGAGATACAACAACATAGCGATAAGCCCATGTTGTTGACATTATCAACTTACAATTAAAAGAGAGCTTTTCCAATTGAGTAGGTGATCACAGGATCTATAAAGCTTATTTTAATATTTTGTCTTGAAAATGAACAAACAATGTGGTGTGTCTGCTATTTTAGCACTACTATTTATGGAATGTTACTATAATAAGAAATGATTTTCATGATAATAGATATAAATCAATATTAACACTAGGAATACATTAATGACAACAAGAAAAGTACTATAGTTCAAAAAGTAAGAGCCACTGCCTAGTGGGAGCCATGCTTGACTTTTTCTTATTTCTAAAGTCAAACGCATCAAAGGAAGAATAATGTAGTAAAAAAATACTCTAAAAAAATATTTTCTTGTCCAAAATATAAATTTCATATTGACAGTCAGTCATTCAAAAGGTCAGGGTCACATTTAAATTAATAACCATATCTGTTTTGTTATAAGTGTTCTTTTCTCCAAGAAATTAAATTCATTAACTTGACCTTTTGTGTCAAGGTCAAGTTATGGTCAGTCAAGTTCAGTTAAATCTTCTGGTCCCAAGGATTGTTGTGCCCACATATGAAGACAATCTGTTAGTTACTTACAAAGTTACAGCCAATTATAGAAAAACTATGAAAATACAATAATTTGTCCTTCAAGATCATGGTCATTTATGAGTTAAATATCAGGCAAAATTTATCAATTACACCTTGAAGGTCAAGATGAGTGATGGTCAAGGTTAAGTTAGTCAACTTAATGGTCTTATCCAAATGATTATTGTGCCTATTTATGAAGACATAACAAAGTTATAACCAATATAGCAAAAATCAAGCAAAGTTCAAAACTTTGAAGGTTAAGGTCATTTATGAGTCAAGGTCAATTTCAGTCTTGTTTCCTTGAAGGTCTTTCTAAAAGAGTTGTTGTGTCCAAATATTAAGACAATTCATTCAGAAATCAAAAACAATTATTGCCAATTTTAAAGTTTTGGATGGCAACGCCAACAGCAAAGTCAACAGACAACATGACCATAGCAATGGCTCTTTTTTTTTCTTTGAAAAGTTGAACTTAAAAAACAACAATCAAACAAATTAAAATTTGATTTTCCCAACATTATAATAAAACTTCCCCTATTCTTCCTAGTTTTATTTTCTTTCTTTTTTATCATTGATTTGTTACCTGTATTTATAAACATAAGAAAATGACAATGTAACATGTTTTTATATAACTGAGCAGTATATTTTACCTTGAAAACAATACAACATAAAAACAGTTTCAAAACACCTATTCATTTACCATAAACTAATTTTGTTGCAAATGTTCTACATAATGACATGTACAGGTTAACTAACCGATATCTTTATAAACAACAATTAATATAGCTTATTAACTTTTCTTAGAGAAAAAAAGTTAATTCTGGGAAACACAAGTTCACTATATATTAAAATGTGCCTATTTTAGGAAACAAGCTTTAAATTAATATGAGAAATGCCAAGAAAGGAATATTAAACTTCAGAAAAAGACTTCATGACACGTAAATATCTATTTTAGTCATCTGTCATCCATTTTTATCTGGCTTTAAAATGATAAAATACTGACAAAAAAAGATTTATAAAGTGTGCTAAATAATTTATCAAATTATGGTACATGTATATGGCCCCTTTAACACTTTTAACTGGAAAAAGTTTTTCGATAATCATTACTGCAATCATCTGTATAGTGATTAACCTCTTTATAACAAGACAAAAAGAAACTGGTAAGACTTTACAAAAATAAATGCAACCGCTATACAGTATATTTTTATTTGTTTGTTTGTTTCCATTAACAGTTCACCAATATAGTTTAGGTCATATGGTGCAGAAACTGAACAGATAATTTTGGCTTCCCTCTGGTGCTACAATCTTTAAAGCAACACCACAGGTCCGAATCACCCGACCTGCCGAAGCTTAGAGATACATAGACTCCAGTTATTCAAACCCATTTAATTGCCTCTTATGATCCAAATCGCACGGATAAACAGTGGATAAACGGATAAACAGTAGATAAACAATGGGGTACAACTCTTGACTTAACCATTAAAGGCAACCCCTCTGCCACAAGGGGATTGCAGTCCAATTCTTATCAACAACCAAAAAGTGTTTGTTTCCAGTTTAAATTTTTTTACTGTACTATGTATATCATTTGAATCCCATGCAACATGTGTTGGTAAGAAAGCTATAAAATATTACTACTTATTTCACACTTTATAAAATATATTCAATGACCATTCAGCTTTTTGACCACATGATGTTCCAACAGAAACTATTATAGGATCTCATCAATTTAGCCTTGTTTCCATTTCCAGAGTCCAAACATCCATATCAATTGCATATTGCAATCCAAATAGCCTTAAGTCCAAAATATTTATATCAAATACATATCACACCCTATTACAGCACCTTTCTTCATACAATTTTTTAAATTGATGAAATTTAAAAAAAACAAGAGCTGTCGGTAGGACAGCACGCTCGACTATTCTAAGTGCTTGATAGTAAAAGAGCCTTGATAATGTTAAATTTTTTAAGTTCACAAAAGAGCTAATTTTTTTTATAAATTCATGTTATAGGCCTTAGAGAGAGTCTAATTATACAGTATTGGCTTGACTATTCGTAAGGTAATGTCACAAGGGTATTTTATTGAGTATAATAATACTAATTACCTATGAATACATAAATTTGACAGAAAAGGTACAAAGGCTTGTTATTAAGATGTTTTATCAAGTAAATCACTGCTTTATTATTATGAATGCATAAAATTGTCCCAAAAAAGGCACAAACCCTTCAGTAGTTATTGAGATAACAGCTTACAAGCAAAACTTTACCATGAATTTCTAAGTTGAAAAAGGGGAGAAAAATCAGCCTAAATGCAAGATAGAATTATGGATCTTTGTCAGTGACAAATAGTTATTGAGATATGTAAAACTTGCATGTAAACATTAACCAAGAGACTAAGTAGAAAAGGGGATATGAATCAGCCTTAATGTAAGATTGAGTTATGGAACTTGGTCAGTGACATACAATTATGACTCTCCAATTATGACCCTAAGTGCATGTGTAAAGTTTCAAGTAAATATCTTTGAAGACCTTTAACCTTTAACCAAAATTTCTAAGTTTCAAAGGGGCAAATAATTCTGCAAATATTGCAGGCAGAGTTATGCAATTTTGCAATTTGATGAACATTGTTACTATAAAAAAGTATTTTAAATTTCAATTGAATATCTCAAGCAATAATTGAGATATTTGACTTTACAAAAAAACTTTAACCAAAATTTCTAAGTTCCAAAAGGGCATAATTCTGTCAATATTGTAGGCAGAGTTATCCAACTTGTCAATCTGATGTACCTTGTTACTATGAATAAGTATTGTAAGTTTCAATTGAATATCTCCAGCAATAATTGAAATATTTGACTTTACAAAAAACTTTAACCAAAATTTCTAAGTTAAAAAGGGGCATAATTCTGTCAATATTGTAGGCAGAGTTATCCAACTTGTCAATCTGATGTACTTTGTTACTATAAATAAGTATTGTAAGTTTCAAATGAATATCTCAAGCAATAATTGAGATATTTGACTTTACAAAAAACTTTAACCAAAATTTCTAAGTTAAAAAGGGGCATAATTCTGTCAATATTGTAGGCAGAGTTATCCAACTTGTCAATCTGATGTACCTTGTTACTATAAATAAGTATTGTAAGTCTCAATTGAATATCTAAAGTAATAATTGAGATATTTGACTTTACAAAAAACTTTAACCAACGCAGACGCCGACGCTGACGCCGGGGCGACTACAATAGCTCTCATATTCTTCGAATAGTCGAGCTAAAAATGATACTTATAAACATTTTTCTCTAAAAAAAATATTACCTAAAACTTAAAGAACTTTGTTGTCATCAAACATTTATAAATAATGATCACAAAAATGATCTATGCTGTTTGTACTTTACAAAAAAAGTTATTTTATTTGTTTTGGGTATCCTTGAAAAACTCCTGCACATTGATATTATAGTTGATATTTCCTATGGGAGGCAAATCAATGTGACAAACGTTTACTATAGTGGTAACCAAATGTGTAGGCAGACATGTAGGCAATGATAATCAACTTTACAATACTTAAAACATCCATAAACACTCTTCTATTTTAGGAGTAGGTGAAAAAAAAAGGAAAAGAAAAAAAAAAGGACAAAAAAAATCTTGTGGGCAATATGTGAATTTCCAAGCATTTAAATACTGTTCTTTCAATCTTGGAATATTTTGCTGTTACCATGGTAATATTTCTTTAATTAAAAGGTCTAGTAGTAATAGAAAGTTATCAGTGGTTATAAATGATTAGATTTTTATCATGATACACATATATAGTCTTCACATTTTTTTTGTGTCCTACATTAATAGAATTTACAATCTCTTTGCAGGAAAATTGGCTTAATTTTTTTCAGTCATATTTATACAAAAAACCAGCATCATACTTTATCTTATTTTATGATAAAGATTTCTATTCCTTATACATTTCAAGTTAAAAATTGTAAACTGACAAAAATTAAGTTCAGATTTTTAATATTAGAATATTCGAAAGTTTTGTATGTTTGAGTAATGGGCTACATTAAAGGAACTCCACTGAGGACCAAAAGCATTAAATAGAGAAAAACAGAATGCCTGAAGAAGGCCAAAAATGACAGAATTGAAAATGTTGCAGGCTCGGTTAGATAAAATCTGTTCATGATAGTGCTGGAAAATGCAAGATACTGTCCACGCCTCCAAGCAGAATTCAACATTCAAACATGAAAATGGTCAAATAAAAGAATCTAAATTAACTGGTATGCTAAATATAATTAAGACATATTCTAAGAAATAAATTGAAAATCTAATGTTTGTACTATTTTCAGCTCAATTTGAGTGAAAAGCATAAACATTTTTCAATTCAAAAAAATTTTTGGGTCAGTTTTCGTTGTTCAGCAAAAACAGAGAGAACGAAAGATATAAAATTTTCCACACAAGTTTTTGGTCTAGACCTACATTAATATTTCCAGTCCCATCAAAAAAACCTAAGTGGTGCCCTTTAAAGTTTTTACAGGTCAAAAGTACCAACGCTCAAATTTTTCTTCAAACCAGACAAGCTAACAATAGACACTCTCTTTTTAGTAACGAAAGAATTGAAGAGGAGAATTTCTAAATTTGTACCAGAAATTTACTTAAGGAAATTATATCATAATTAAATCAGCATTCTGCTTATTTGGTAGGTGTTTTATTTACTTGAAAATCAGTAATCAAATTGATGGCAACTGCTTCTTATACCTGCATAAAATATTCATATCATTGTACACTAGTTATTTTTAGACCAAGCCAAGTGAGACAAACAATTACCTTATCTAGTGAGTGGTCAATCTACCACCAACTATTGATCTTTGGATTGCATATGATAATGAATCCTTTTTAAAGTTTTTATAAATGTTTTCGTGTCAGAACCAGGAATGTCAAATGAAACTAAATGATAGTAATATATATATAGACAAAATTTTCAACCCTCTGCAACTACATTTTATTCATTTCTTAACTACATTTATTTAACCAGGACATAAATCATCCCCAGGACACCTCTGTGACATTCACTTGATTTCCAGGAGTGAGTCCCAGACATTTCCAGGACAGTCCCAGACATTTCCAGGACAGTCCCAGACATTTCCAGGACAGTCCCAGACATTTCCAGGACAGTCCCGGACATTTCCAGGACGGTCCCGGACATCCGGAACATTATGGCATGTATGGGTTATGGCAAAATACAGCACTTAATACTTACTTCTTTCAGATTCCCATTAGACAGCGCAGGATGAACCCCACCAGGTGGAGAGTTCGGTCCCGAATCAGAATTGCTCCCACAGTCAACTGGAATAAAAAATTAATCATTTAAAGACGTTTTCGGTAGTTTTCTGTGCGCATCGTTATGCGCATCCAAGAAAGATAATCACGGATAATTACTCTTCAAATGAAGGTAAAGTTGAATACTATTCGGATAAGTGTTTAAATTTCGGCTGTAAGCAAATAATGAGTAAATAATACAGAATAGATATTTCTAAATGTTCATTAGTACGACAGCATTGATGATAATTCTGCGCGCGTTACCCCACCCACTTGTGGTATAATAGTGACAAAAGTGCGTCGCGACTTGATTACTGGCAGACAACTGGGCAAAGAAGTTTAAAATGATATATTTTAAAAGTGTTGAATAAAAAAACAAAATTAATATCCAAAAATGTTCAGAATTTCATTATTTTCTTTGTACATTTCTGAATACTTGCGCTTACTGTTCGGGTATGTTAAATTAGTCGAGTGAAAAAAAATAATATGGCCCTAGATATGTTTTAAAAAAAATCAGTATCATTTACTTAATATAACATCAAAAGAAAAAGAAATTCTTATTACAACATGTTTTATATTTGACAATACATTTAGTATAACACTGATATTTCTAAGAAAGCGTGGTAATTTTGACAGTTGGCATATGCGGTAACCATGGAAACTGCCCGTTTACAAAAAACTTACACTTCAACATATATATTTTATTTCTATTTTTGAATCCACAATCAAATGTTACTTGATTTATCAATAATGTAGAAAATTCTATAAAAGAAATTTCGTGATAGCTTTAATTTTTTACAGAAAATTTTCATGTTTATTTTTTTCTTCTTTTGTTTAGTTAAAAAGCATGAAAACTCATTTTTTAAAGAAATATGTCCAAATTATCGTTTGTTTTTATACAGAACCCTAAGATAAAGCAAGCTTTATATAAAATTATGTTTATTGTGAGTGTAATAAGCTATTTTATACATTATTATAATACAGTTTGGATATTTTGACAATTTTGAGATATACGGTTACCATGGAAACTGCCATTTTTAAAAAAATCCAACACGCCAACATATATTTTTCTTTTTCTTTTTGAATTTTTCATTAAATTTTACACAATATACAAAAAAAATAGAAAATTCTATGAAACACTTTTTTCAATATCTCTAATTATTCTGAGAATTCATGTTCATTTTTCTCATTTTTTGTTCGGTTGAGGAACATGTAAAAATCATTTTTTAAAGAAATATGTTCAGATTATCATTTGTATCATACAGAATCATTAGATAAGGTTATCTTTGCATAAAACAATGCTGGTTGTGTGTTTTAAGCTATCTTATACATTTCCTATTCATTATAACACAGTTAGGCTATTTTGACAGTTTTTAGATATACGGTTACCATGGAAACTGCTATTTTACAAGAAATCCAACACGTCAACATATATTTTTCTTTTTATTTTTGAATTCGTCATTTAATTTTACTCATCATACAAAAAATTTAGAAAATTCTATGAAAGGATTATTTTTTCATAAAACTGTAGAAAATGTCTTTAAACATCAGAAACAAATGTCATAAATGTACTACTTTAATTTCAACACTATCTGTAGGAAAAATAAAATCAAGATGTGTTTGGTATACTCTACTTCAATTACTTGGTAGAAATAAATGATGAGTTAATGAGGCAAAAGTTTGGACTGATACTTTCAAAGCATTTAAGATGGTACACCCCTTATTAACTATATTTTCTTTTAGTGATCAACCAAGCTTTCCAATCTTTTACATTTTTAAGAGTTTGAAATCATACAGTCAATAAATCATTTCATAAATGAGTATTTTTCTCTTAACAGATTAGGTTGTTACTCAACACTCAGGACACATTTACAAAGCATTTAAGATGGTACATCCCTTATTAACTATATTTTCTTTTAGTGATCAACCAAGCTTTCCAATCTTTTACATTTTTAAGAGTTTGAAATCATACAGTCAATAAATCATTTCATAAATGAGTATTTTTCTCTTAACAGATTAGGTTGTTACTCAACACTCAGGACACTGTAAATGGGATATGGCCATTTTCTAACTGTACTGGTGGAGGAAGACGTCAGATGCATTATTCCAGCACTAACTGAAACTTAGGTAGAACCATTACTGTTCCATAAACTAGTCTGATAGCTTAGAAGTACTAAAAGGCTCCTGTCAAAGTTGGGATTTGAACAAACAGCAAAGTATAATCATGCAACAAATTGAGAGTAAAACGTTAAGGAATCAGAACATTTAAATATCAAAAGGGACTGAATGTTTTTTATCAGGCTATTTTTCTTTGTTCCTCGGTCAATTAAAACTCATTGCTTAGTACTGGTTATTTCCAGGAAGATTCTGAAGTGTGCCTATAAGTTTATAGCTTCCTACATCTTAAGTAAATACTTTATAAACTAAATATCAATTTTAACAAAGATAACTAATTTTTGTTAAGTTACAAGACCAACTCATGAATCTTAAGATATTCTCAGCAAAAATTCTATATTTTAAGTTTAAGTTCCCCTTTCCTGGCCAAGGTTTAAAGAGACATGTAAACAATGTAAGCCCACCAAAATCTTTGTAAGAAATGACAAGATTTATAATTGTGAGATGGATTAAATGGATCCATGTGTTTTTTAAATGTAGTAATATTTCAAGGCATGCATTTAAATTTAAATTAGTAGACCTGAAATAAAAAGTAAATTTTGAACCTTTATTGAAAGATGTCTACCAAAATTTTACCCATTTTGTTCACATATCAACAACCCAACAATCATTGACTGAAAACGGCCTCGTATGAAACCTTATTTTATATGTATAATTCTATTTCAAAAACAGCACAAAATTAGCTACATTCACACAGTTATGTCTATATTTAAACTATCACTTACAAATCTAACTTAAGAACTGAAGAAATACATTGTAAAAAAAAATATCATAAATTTGTTTATAGAACATATGCATAACTATATGAGACTGTAATTGTTTTGACTCATAAAACTGCTATGTCTGTCCCATGCTTCAAGTACTTGTACCGCTAGGTCATTTGTTAATGTTCATTCTTACACTATCAGACAAGATAAAATAAACTTTTCCTTCCCATCAATTGTTGGCTGAAATTACCTCTTTTTATTATGAAACAACCCTTTTTAGGAGGCCACAAATATGACTTTCCTTAATTGGTTTGTATAGTCAAGGTTTGACTGTACAGTATAAGTTAAGTACAGTATAACCCCAGCAGAGCATCAACATTTGGGAGATGAAGATATGATTGTTGTTGAGAGATTACTGTTGCCCAATAGACCTTAAAATTATCATGTGAAAGCCCTACAGGAGAAAGCACTGATAATGTTGTAAATGAAATACTGCTGGACTGGGTGCAGTCCTACAGAGGTAGCATGTATGCCAATGCTAGCATATTTATCAACAAAATCATTTTAGATGTGTATGCAACATCCAAGTTATTTTACTGCATAATTTAATATGACATAATATATAATTACACCTTTTTGATTAATATGTAGATGATTGAAACAATACTGCTGTAACTGTAATGGAACTTAAACCCTTAACCTGCTGAATCTGAGTAATGGACTTTCAATGCTTTTTAATTTGGAATAGTCCATTCTAAGCTTAAGGAATTTCAATATCAAAATACAAAAACTGAGCTACCAACAGAATAGAGCCGAGTCAGATTGTACAGAATGATGTGCTACAGCCTGACCCAGCTCTATACTAGTGGCAAAGCTTCAAACCTTTTACTGGTCCAGCAGGTTAAGGCAAATTAGCTCATTACAATAACAACAACAACATTGAATCAAACTATCACATCAGTATGATCATGATTAGAAAATAAAAAGTTAGTTAATTGCTAAATGCTAGCAGTTCCAAGCACAATTTTATATGTAGTATTTATTTCTATATAGTAAAACAACAAAAACTAAATGTGTTAATAAAGTTTTCAAACAAGCAATTCTATCACATATGCTATAATATGCAAATATAATCACTACAAAAAAAGTAAATTAACAAGAGGGCTGTGATGGCCTTGCATTGCTCACCAAAATCAATGTTTTTCTTTGGTTAAAAATCAAAGTTGTTTCATTTTTGCTTCAATTGTTAAACCAATAAGGCCAAAGCCATTTTAAAGACATTTCTTTTCCAAAGATGCTAAATTCTTTTTAGTTTGGGGATAATCCAGCCTATTAATATCTATTTTATTCTACGTAGGCCGCTGAAAATAGTTGACCAAATCTATTTGAAGAAAATTGACAGAAGTCTATTACAGAGGGTTGGCTATACAGTCCAAGTTTATCAGGTTATCTTATTAAAATTATCTTTCATAAAATCACATTTATTAACAGCCTTTGCAGTTATTAAAAGGGAGGGGAGCCCAATTAAATTTTATAAAACTTAACAAATGACCATATTTTGCTATATTTGACCAAAATTGGTGAAGTTCCATCTACTGGTTCATTAGATTATGTTACAATAGACATGGTTTTTTATCCTAGTGGCCTCTACAAGGGGCAAAGATGTACACCTGTAACTTTCAGACAGAAACCACTTGTCAGGATGCTACACAGCATCTGTAGCCTGACCAGAACTTTCACTGGACTTATAGACATGTAACTGACAAAAGACATTGCACAGACATAAAGGGACAACAGACAATTGCATTACTAAAAGCTCAAAACAAGCGTGAAGCTCATGTGAGCTTGAATCTGTAACAATGCAACAGGGCCAAGGACTCTTTATTCTGTGATATTAATTCTCTAATCCATTTTCTATTGATTGATTTTGAAGACAAATGCCCTCAAATAACTTACAATAGTTCAATACTTCTTTAATTTTTTGCATTCCGGTTGAAAGGTAATTGTATTTTTCATAAGAGTTTTTATAAACATAATTATGTATTTGAGATGTAGTTAGATTTTGGCAGAATCATGTCCTCATTTATTTCAGTATGTCCAAACAATAATTAAGTAAAGTTAAGGTTTTATTTATTTTATTTTTTTTCTTCTGAATAAGTTTCAAGTCACACAAAAATTTTCTAGGTCACAAAGGGACTTTTTGTCATCGCTGTTGGTAGAAAAATCACTAGATTCGGCCCTACATGTAATACCAATATTTGGACACAAGCAGTCGCCTGTCATGATAAATTATAGACCTACGATTATCTTGCTTCATTAGATAAAGCTTTGTACCCCTTTACCTGCTGGAACCAAAAGTGATCAGCCTTTACATCCAGTATATAGCCAGGCCAGCCTGCATAGTGAACAGACCACACCAGACCTGGCCCCGTGTTCACTAAGAGTAAGAAAAGATCAGGATCAAGTGATCCTGATTTTATTTTCATTGTTTTATAGTACTAAATTAATTGTGTTTTGCTAAAATTAAATGATAGATATTCAAAATGTAAAAAATTGCCGATTTGCAAAGAAACCAAACTATTTTGGGATAAAATCAGCAAATAACAAAACAAATACAAAAATTTTCAGATCAAAATAAGGATCAATTTTAGGATCAGGATCAAAATTTGGATCAACTGCAAAATGCCCGTATGTTGCAAAAATAACAATAAATTTATTTTAAAATTTCATGATCTTGCTTTTGCAAGTCCAGTTCTATCAAATTAATATTAGATATTTAATTTATGAGGATAAACAATGAAAAATATTAGAGTTTTAAAATTTGATCCTGATCTTGATCCTGATCCTTAAATCTTTGTGAACACGGGGCCAGGCTCTACAACTCTAAATAGCTCAATCTTTTTTTTTTTTTTTTTTTTTTTTTGTACTTTAATATTGAAATATTTTTTACTTTGATTTGACTGCTCCAAAGTCAAAGCAGGGCAAAACCACAATACAAACTCAGAAGTTTAAGGGTAAAACAATGTTCCTGGAAGGACTTGATGCCATAGACCTAAATCTCTTGATGACCGATGACACAAACATCTTATTTAACACATCACTAAAATGAAATAAATCTGTCAGCTTACACAAGTTTAATATTATGCCAATGATTTTTAAAATCTCTTTCATTAGAATGCATTAAAATCTGCTAAAAATTATTATCTATCTCATTATTTATTTATTACTTTAATCATTTCCAAGTCTTGAATTAGGCATCAATGCCATTATACAAATTGTTTTTCTTTTCTGAAAACAATGAATACAATTGCTCTTTAAGTTTCACCATAAATATTTTATCCCAACACCAAAATAACACCATTGATAATTCATATTTTATTTTTCTAGAAGTCATTAAAATTCCCCAAATTTGAAACAAACACACATTCTATTTTACATTACACTATTTACAAGTTATAAAGTCTAACATTATATTATAATACAAAAACAAGTGTTGTTTGTTTGAGATGCATAAAGTGCTGGAATAACTGGAAGAAAAAAATAATATATCTAGATCTAGAAACTCATTATGTTCCATTCTGCCTGCTAGACATGGCATTCTAGACTCCTAAATTCGCTGATTATAAATATTTTCTCTTGTCAAAATGCAAGAAATGTATTAATTTTATCACCTTTTCTGCGAATGATAAGGCTTCCTAAAATAATCAGACATAAAAACAACATTTTCTAACACTACTCCATAAATCTGTGGGAGACGAAGAAAGGAATTAAATGATAGTAAATAATAAATACTAATTTTATAGTAGTGCCTAAAGGTAAATTCTTAGAATTCCAAACATTCTTTTAAAATTTTGCAACTTTTCATGGAAAAGAGTGATGAAGATAAAATAAAATGGTTACCGTGGTGAATGTTGTAATAACCATGTGGCATTTTGATAGAAACCAGATAACTATACAGGTTGTTTTATTATAATATATATACCGTATAATGTCTAATTAATTCCCCCATAACTCAAAATAAAATATTTAAAAATTTCAACTCTAAAATTTAAGCACTCAACAAAAATTCACTAATTAGTACTTCATTTTTTGGAGATTTTAAGTGAAGGAAAACAAGACAAAGTGTGATAAACATAATTTAAGGGACATAATCCAACTTTTACTCAGTGGAATAAGTCACAAACCAAACCATTACACATATCCCCACCCTCCTCTCCTCCATATACAGAATATTCCTACTAATGCTTCATACACCCATAAAAACACAGAATTTCTTGTTCTTTAAAATTCCTTAACAGGGGCATTAATTGGACAGCATACGGTATCATTCAAAACTTATATGATCACAACAAAAAAACAAAATCAGATTCCCTGCCAGAATTTTGATAGGAAACCCCTTGCCTTATAATCTTCAATGTTTTCTCTACTGAATGAAACATTATAAGCTGATAATATGTGAATATTGAAGTCTTAACAGGCACAATGATAAAAGACCAGATAAATATAACATTTATGAGAAAATTCCAGCTCTCACATCTGACAACACTGTTTTTTTTTATGAGATATAACCTATCAATACAGATTTATAAGTATGGTGATGGTCTTTTATTTCAGGAAGGTCTGTCATTAATCAAAGTCACGAAACTGAAAGTATGCCACTCTTATACTTTGAATATAATGTGATATGCCTGTTATATAACAGATCATATTCAATGCACTCGCAATTTGTTAGATCTGATATTTCATTACGAGTTAATTCTCCTAATTAACCCTTAAAGTGCTGGAACGGAAAGCGTTAAGCCTTTGCCACCAGTATAGAGCCAGGCCAGCCTGCACATCCGTGCAGTCTGACCAGGCTCTATACTGTTGGCAGACAAACTTTAAATATAATATATAGTTGATATCCTGAAAATTGATAATGGACCATCCCAAAAATGGAAGTGGGACAAGTAAATTTAAAATATTCAGCATGTTAAGAGTTAAAAGATATTTCTATGACTGATTCCAAATTTAGATTTTATATTCCAATTATAAGATATGATATTTGTATCAATGCATCATTAAATTTAAGATTATATGCCATATATTGTAAGACAGGCTGACAGATTCACTTCATTAAAATATGTGTTGCTATAATTGACCTCATTTTAAAGTTTTAATGGAACAGATTACTCTATTTTCAAAATTGATGGCACAGATTTCTGTTATTTTTTAACAATTTAGTGCAGTTTTACTATTTTTCATAGAGTTGCAAAGACTGCCTCATTAAAGTGTGTTAATGTAAAGTACAGATTATCTCTTTTTAGCATGGAATGTACTAATACAGTTTATCTTTCTTTAGCATGGAGTGACATGGTACATATTATCTCATTTAAGCATGTAATATATTGGTACAGATTATCTCATTTTAGTATGGAATGTACTGGTACATATTATCTCATTTAAGCATGTAATATATTGGTACAGATTATCTCATTTTAGTATGGAATGTTCTGGTACAGAATATCTCATTTAAGCATGTAATATATAGGTACAGATTATCTCATTTTAGTATGGAGTGACATGGTACATATTATCTCATTTAAGCATGTAATATATTGGTACAGATTATCTCATTTTAGTATGGAATGTTCTGGTACAGATTATCTCATTTAAGCAACAATGTAATGAATGGTACAGCTTATCTCATTGAAGCATGGAATGTACTGGTACAGATTATCTCATTTAAGCAACAATGTAATGAATGGTACAGCTTATCTCATTAAAGCATGGAATGTACTGGTACAGATTATCTCATTTAAGCAATAATGTAATGAATGGTACAGCTTATCTCATTAAAGCATGGAATGATACAGTACAGATTATCTCATTTAAGCATGGAATGTACTGGTACAGATACTCATTTAAGCATGGAATGAAAGGGTACAAATTATCTCATGTAAGCATGGAACAACTGGTACACCTTACCTTATTTAAGTGATACAATGGTACATAAGATCTTATTTAAGAATAGGACAGTGTATCAAAATGATCTCATTTAAGCATACAGATAGTCTCCTAGGAACTTTACAGAAGCTGTTTTAATTACTAACATTTGACAATATATATATCTATGATTTATTCTTTGATATATAATATATATAGGTCTGAATGAGGAACTAATTTTCATAAATAATTTATCACTGATGTAAAATATTCCCTTTGTTCAGCTTCAGCTGGGACTGAGAAAAGTTTGTATTCAAATAAATACTTTAAGCATTTTTATAAATCAATTTGTTATAATTTAAATAAAATTTATGAACTATTTGTCCTAGAAACAACCTAATATATGTAGGGCAAAGTTATTTTTAGATTCAATTTTTTGAACCACTTAAGTGACACAAGATATAGTAAATTTACCTTCTTCCTCTATACAAAAATTTCATTCAACCATGTTATATGAAAGAAACTCAGATGTCAAATGATAAAATTTTAATGTAAAAAGGCCCGCTTAAATTTAATGTATAAGTATCAAATATAATTCAGTCACATTACCATAACCAAAGAAAGTCATGACAAAACGTGTCTGAGTCATTGTCATGTCTAACAATGACATATATCTTTTTTATCCTGCTTAATTTATGTCATTGTTATATACTCCTGCTTTGGGATTTCTATATCATTTTATTCATGATTTTGGGAATATACAAGAGCCTTGTCAGCAAATTTTAAGCAAGCTGGTCTGGTATTGTACTGATGGCCTTGACAATTATTTGTCTTGCATTGTAAAGGTCATGTTTATTCATTTTCAAGATTTATTCAGCCAATTTATTGATGCAATTGACTAAAAAATCAAGTCTTGTATTCAATATAAACTACACAGGAAATGTACACTGAGAATCTTAAAATTATCAAAGTAAAATTTAATTAAAATTCATATTTGAGAAAATTGTTGATTCTGAGTGACTTTTAATGTTTTTGTAAACTTCACAGAAAATTTTCAATCAATTAAAGTCATTATTGTAAAACAGCTAATTTTAACATCTTTTCAATAATCGTGATGTTAAAATAAATACCATATATACTGCTGTTGTCAATTTATGAAATAATTTTTTTTTATATCTAATAAAATTTGCTGTATTTTAAATTTGTTATAAAGATCCTGACAGGTTATATGGTCGTATATAAATGCTTTTAGCAATATTACCCTGGACTTTATATATGCAAACAATCATTTATATAGGGCCATATAACCTGCCAAAAATCTTTATAACTAATAATATATAGAACTAATTGAAAACATTAACGTTTGCTTCTACTTTTATTTTCATTTCATGGATCAAAAACCTATCTAGTGAAAAATCTAATGTACCAGTACACACATTGCATGCAAGCACTTTTTATTTTTTATATCATACAGCTTTAAAACAAAAGTCCTGTTCTATTTTATTTTAAAAAATCTGAGTGTACTTTTACTGTACTTTTAATTTAATGACCTTGACATGAGTAAAATGCGACACAGATTTAATTTGATATTACTTTTAAATTTGTTTTTCGTGCATTAAAATAGATATTGTGGTACACCATCGACTGCTGTAGGTTGGTTCAACTATTTTAACATGAAAGCTTTTATGAATCAATATTTAACTTATAAAACTTTATTACATTCTCCCCTTGATTTTCTCGTTTATATTTTCAAATCCAAGCTGGATAGTTTTATCTTTTCAACACCTGCTCCTTAATGATTTCAATACCTTTGCAAAATGCAGCCGTTAAGATTTGACATGATTAGCCACCAGGATTTTTTTTGTTACTTTATTCACTTTCAATATAGGAAAGTTTCTGCCAAAATTCTAACAGAGACTGATTACAGTGCCAAATCTGGCGTATGAATACATACTTGATAAAGGAGTTTTGCGTTTAAATAGGAATCCCTTATCTCGCCGCCGTAGAATTGGACTCTGGGTAATGCGTCGCTCCATGACCTTCTGTTTTAGCGCCGAGCGCACCTTTAAATTTGGTTCAGACGCTGAAAGCAAGAACAGACATGTCAAACAATCAAGCCCAAACAACATCATGTAAAAACCATCATGCAACAGAATGTGACATGTCATTACCATCCAAAAATAGACCGTCTTTATTACATTTAACATTTACACACAAAAGAAATCTGACATATAAAAATTAAACATGAAAATTTTCAAAAGTAGCTTTATTATATTTAAAAACAGGATAGAATTTTTCTCCTTTTTTTTTTACAGCAGACGGTCAATTTTTTCATGAGATGTCACAATTGTCAGAGACATTCATTCAACTCTAAAACTATAAATACATACAATTTCAATATATACAAATAGAATTCCATCATACATTTGTCTGTATAATCTTTTGTAACAGCTAACATGTTTTTCAATGCACCAAGAGCTTTTTAAGCCAAATTAATCTGGTACACCAATGTTTGATTTAATTTCTTTCCCCACAAATTTGGCATGTTTGCTGTAGAGTATAATACTTTTTATGTTTATGACAAGATATTGGGACAAGGAATTAAATTGTGCAAAAAATTGCATGTTCTTTAAGAAGGGAAAAAATCAAACAGAGGCAGTTTAAATGTTTTGTATCAGTACAGAACATTCCTTATTGGCTTATACCTATATACTTAAATAATAGTTAAAACATTTATCTTTTGTTCCCGAAGCCAAGTTTGGCCCCTGCAGTTATTAAAAGCATACAAAAAGGGGTTATAACTCTGTATAATATGATATAAACATCACAGTGGAATGAAGCAAGAATAAACTTCAACTTCTTAATTTGCTGCGTGTGGCCAAATGATTAATGAGTCTTGTTAGCTACATGGACTCAAACCCCCATCAGAGGTAGGCGAATTGTTCATTGAACAAGAAACATAAAACTCATTTCTTACTAGTATGTGATTCGAGAGTGTGTCTTAAATAAACTTCAAGTATGACCTCGAGACCGTTTAAATCCAGGTCATTTTTTGTAAAATAAAATGTTAATGGGTTCAGGAGAAAGTACATATTAACGAAGTACTGAGGCACTCAATGTTCAGCTTATGTTATGTCTCGTAGATTTAGGAATTTCAAATTCCTAGATCAAACAGTATTGATATTAAAAAGTTTGTTTGTTTCTTTTTACACCTTTTCCCAACAGTATTTCAGTCATATAGGTGGGTAGTTTCCTAACCATTGTTCCTGGAGAGTAACACCAGTACTAGACTACCTTCCTCCGTGCTAAACTACCAAAGCATCGGGGATCCAACCCATGCCAGAGAGGTAACTGGATTAGAAGTCATCGACTCTAACCCCTCGACCACGGAGGCGGTTATTAAAAAGGAATTGCTTCAGAAAAAAATAAATTTCCATTATAGGGTATTACAAAGAAAAACATAAAAGTTCTTTTTTTGTCAATGTTTGTCTTGTTCATATTTCCAATACTCAATTTCCTATATTTCAAATCAAGACTAGCATTCACAGTTTCCTAAGGCTATTCTATGTTATTTATACATCAAGAAACATTCCAAGTCAACTATGAAATGCAATGTGTTATTGTATAAAACATTAAAATTAATACCTAATACATCATGTCATTCTGTTATTACACCTTTGTTAGTACAAAGACAGTAAAGACGTTTGATTTTAGTATTACTATCTACAATGTAGTTCATGACACAGTTTTGTTTTGCCATGTTAATAACCTATATATACTACGCAATTTGTGAGGATGTTTTAATTTCCCTGCAATGAATATGGTTAATTATTGTTCATTCAAGTTATTTCAATTATGAATCTGAATGGTATGATTATGACATACACAGGCTGACCTGACTCATCAACACTCAAAGAATGATAAATCTATTTTATAAATCATTGACCGATTTTTTTCAAGAGTAAACAAAGTTGGTTGCTTTTGTAAATTAAGAATGAGTCAACAAACCGCAAAAATAAAGAAAATGCTGAAATCTTTTGATGGAGTAGACACTTCATTAATTTTGACATTTCTGTTTTTATCTACATGATGACAATGCTATAAAGATAGGGGAACTTTTGTTTGCTTCAAATGATATAACTGAACTTTTAAATGGTAAATATAATAACAATTATGCTAGTACAGTATATGATGATTCATGATGATGATGATGATATTTATTAAGTTGATGATGATGATGATGAAAAATGATGACAATAATGATGACAGTAATGATGATGCTGACAATGATGGTGATGATGATATTGAAGAAGATAATACAAATTAAAATGATGATGTTGGTGTTGATGATAATAATGATGATAATTATGTTGGCAATTATGTTGATGATGAAAATGATGATGATAAAGATGGAGTTTAGGATTTAACTATACAAATAACTGAAACTAGAACTATCACTAAATGTGATTAATACCCCCACAAGACTGCTTCGGAAATGAGGATGTTACTAGTAACAAAATACCTTGTAAAAGAATTGAAATATAGAGTTATGGTTGTGGGCAATTAAAGATAGTTGTGGTTCTTGTATGTTGCATTTCCTTTCAATGTGGTTGGCCATTGATGAAGTTTAATTGAATTACTCTGTAATAAGTCCAGAAAGACAAAGAAAAGGAACAAAGGGCAATAACTCTATAAATACTGAAGATAGAGTTATAGTTCTTGTGCACTGCACTTCCTCTTATTGTGCTTGACCATTGTATGAAGTTGTTTTGAATTCCAACCAGTACGTTTTAAGTTATGCTCCTGACAAGGAAAAGTATCAAAGGGCAGTAACTCTGTATTTTGTCAAAATGGAGTTATGGCTCTTGTGCACTGCACTTCCTTCTAATGTCCTTGACAACTGTATGAAGTTGTATTGAATTCCAACCATTAGTCTTCAAGTTATGGTATGGACAAAAAAAGCAATGGAAAAGTAACAAAGGGCAATAACTCTAATAACTGTAATATCTTTAGTTAGAGTTATGGTTCTTGTGCACTGCACTTCCCCTTATTGTGTTTGACAATTGTATGAAGTTGTTTTAATTCCAACCAGTAGTTTTCAAGTTATGCCTCGGACAAGGAAAAGTAACAAAGGCCAATAACTCTGTAATTAGTCAAGATGGAGTTATTGTTCTTATGCACTGCACTTCCTCTCAATATGCTTGACCATTGTATGTAGTTATATTGAATTCCAACTATTAGTCTTCAAGTTATGGTCCGGACAAAAAAAAGCAATGGAAAAGCAACAAAGGGCAATAACTCTGTAATTACTTTAGATAGAGTTATGGTTCTTGTGCACTGCACTTCCCCTTATTGTGTTTAACAATTGTATGAAGTTGTTTTAAATTCCAACCAGTAATTTTCAAGTTATGCCCCGGACAAGGAAAAGTAACAAAGGCCAATAACTCTGTAATTAGTCAAGATAGAGTTATGGTTCTTATGCACTGCACTTCCTCTCAATGTGCTTGACCATTGTATGTAGTTATATTGAATTCCAAGTTATGGTCCGGACAAAAAAAAAAAGCAATGGAAAAGCAACAAAGGGCAATAACTCTGTAATTACTTTAGATAGAGTTATGGTTCTTGTGCACTGCACTTCCCCTTATTGTGTTTGACAAATGTATGAAGTTGTTTTGAATTCCAACCAGTAGTTTTCAAGTTATGCCCCGGACAAGAAAAAGTAACAAAGGGCAATAACTCTGTAATTAGTCAAGATAGAGTTATGGTTCTTGTGCACTGCACTTCCTCTCAATGTGCTTGACCATTGTATGTAGTTATATTGAATTCCAACCATTAGTCTTCAAGTTATGCTCCGGACAAGGAAAATGCAACGAACGTCTGGACCAACCGACCGACCGACCAGTGGGTGACTCCTATATACCCCCACAAACTTCGTTTTTGGGGGTATAATAATTTTTGACAAAATGCTGCTCAAGAAACGAAAACAAAACCTGGCAAAAAAATAATAAAAATGTGGAAAAAAAAACAACAAAGGTCAAAGAAAAATGTGTATACAATTTGTGTATGCATAATAGAAAAAAACTGCTGACTATTGTGATTAATAATTTTTGTCTCTAAAAAAGCACGCAATAACCTACATTTTAGAATCAATACAACCATTACAATGTCAATTATTGAATATAATAGTCAACCTGTCAAGTAAATTTTCAGGTAAAGACCCCCAGGCTTGCTTTGATTGCGCTAGTTTTCTTAAATACAAGAACATAACACAGACAAATACGAGGAACAAGAACTTTTAAAACAATTATCTGATGCTTACAAAAAGAAAATCAATGTAAAGAAGTTGCAAACATTGTAAAATGTTACATGAGGAAACCTATTAAGTATTGTAAGTAAGTATTTAGGGAAACTTAAAAATTACACTTAAAAAAATTATAGTGTATAACAAAGGGGTGCTAAGGTCTAATTTTCAGTTCCCTTAAACTATAACAGTATTCTCATTGTTATAGAAATAATACAAAATGAAGATTATGGACTTCTAGTTATTTTCATCTTGTTTTCCTTATTTATTTTGTTGATTTTATGTCACTTGAACACTATTAAGGTAATATGGCGACTTTGCAGCTTTACTGGTGGAGGAAGACCTCAAGTGCTCCCCTGTGCATTATTTTAGGTATGAATGGGCAACTGAGTCAAGACCCAGTGAAATTCTGTAAGCTATCTAAAATAAAGCTACGTGAAACGTTCATGGTAAGATTTGAACCAGGCCATTGATTTGATGCTAACTATCTGAACAACTCCACCTCAGTGCCCCAACATCAACTGTAAGGCATACTGGATACTTTCATGAATTAAGCTGCTAATAATATTTTCAATATGCATAATTCTGGTGTCCTAACCCTTAATGTACCAAAAGTAATTAACCTTTGCCACAGTAGCCTTGACATCATGCAGTCTGACCAACTTCATTAATGCTATCAATATTTGTACTTTGATACTAAAACTCCTTAAGCTTTGAACGGACTGTTTGAAATTCAAATCTGCACAAATCCTTCACTTGAATACAGTAGGATGAGGAGGTCTACCCTCAAAAGTGCCTCAAGAAAAATACTAGAAATGTCAAATTAATAGCAATCTGCATAATAAAATTATGTTTGTGAAAACTTTTGTGATTCAACATCAGGTAATCCTTTAATGAATACTTTATTACATGTGGTTAATAAAAAATATGTAAAGTGTATGCAAAGTTATTCAAATAACATCAATCAAATGCGTAAAAATAGCCTCTATTAAACAAGTATTTGCTGTTTTGATCTAAATTTAAATTTTGTTAGTCATACACTTTAAAATTCAGGTTTTATTGCCGCATTAACAGTTTTATTTGGCCATATATTTTTTTGGTGCGTGTGACCTACTTACAGCACAAGGTGATTAGTCATCAACAGACTATTTAAACTTCAATATTAATAAGCTAGTTTTACTAAAAATAGCAATGGAATGTCAGAAATGAAAGAAATTTACTTACAAAAAAAAATAGTTCCTGCTTACAAATACATGTTGTTGTTTTTTTAGAAATTATATTTAAGAAGAATCTATTTCAATAATTTTTTTTCATCACAGTTATTCAGAAGCAATATCATGAATACATCATATATACTGCAAGCCTCCAGATGTAGAACCAAATTAAAGTTATTTTCCCTGCGGAAACCTAAAGTGATTAGCCTTTGCCATCAGTATATAATCCGGCAAGCTGAACAGTCTGAAGACGACCTATACTGTTGGTTAATGATTATTCCCCCCCCCCACAAAAAAATGATAATGGACAGATCCAAAACTAACTGGAAGTATTGGAATTTTCAGAATGTTAAGGGTTTTTTTAAAATTACAATCAATAATGTTTAACAGAAAAATAACAGAAATTACTATCTAATATAACCTCAGTTGCCTTAAATTAATTGGTTATTTCTGAAAATACTTTATATAAACTTTATATGTTTGTGGACAAGAAGGACATATGGCTATGTAGACAACAGCAACTTATGATTTTGATAACAATAAGAACATAATTATGGTTATGTGGACAATCAGGACTTATGGCTATTGATCCAATATTTCATTAAATCTAAATACATACCTGTTTTTCTGAGCGGAAAATCATCATCATATTTTCCGAGTAGGGTATGACTGTATGGTGGTGATAAGCCTGTGGTAGGCGGGGAATTCTGATCTAATGGCCTAAATAAAAGATAGAGAAACAATAAGAGAAACAATAATAAATACAATCTGAAAATATCTGTCACTTAACCAGCCTGATAAATCAATTAAAAAATAATGTGTTAAATAATAATTATTTAAAAAGCAAAGCTAAGACAACCAATGCGTAACGAAAGGATATATAAAATATTCATTAAGATTGGCTGACTACATGATACTTGAATTTCAACTTTTATTCTCCTATGTATTATTTCTATAGTAAAAGTCACTGCCTCATTTTAAATTTAATTTGTTCTTTTGTCTTTACATCAAAATTGCTTTTAACTTTATTTCTATGTCTGATCAACAAATTAGTATTATCAATTGCATCCCACTATTTCCCCTGTACTTGGATTCGTTGTTTACATAAACTGTATCCCATAACCTCAACATCATGACTAAACTAATTGATTTTGTTCTATATAAGGGTATACAAGATGAGGCTGAGTAATGACGTTATTTCCTGATATGTTTACTGATCATACAACACAGCCGTCCTTTCTGATAATCTGCCGTCATTCCCGTAAATAGAGCGAGTATCAAAACAAGTTAATTGTAGGGAAAAGTAGAGAAAGTGAAAACAAGTACAAATGTCAACAACAGAAGGTGACTTCCAGGCTAGTGATGTCATGATAATGACTTCTAAAAAAATCACAAAACATCTGAAATGGTACATATGTACCAGGCATCAATCTCATTGAGAATATCACATGACATTAGCACTGGAATTTGATAATTGTCTGCACCTACTTTATAAAACAACAAATTTGTATATCTTTAAACTTTTTCAAAAAAATATTGGAAATTCTAAAAAGAAGTATATAAAATCATTTTACAACACATAGGAAGAATAATTTCTGTATTTTTTAAGGCTGGTACACCTCAACAAGCACTTAATAAAAAAATTCTAAAATTGAGAAAAAAAATACCATTAGATATGGAATGGAAAGGATTTAAACCCTAATAATATTAGCTGTTAAATACAGACATCAAAGAAGCCATGCCATGTATGAACAAAACCCTGTTTCACAACATCTTAATTGTCCTTTCACAGAACAGTCATTTATAACCAATGGCCAACATACACTTGGAAAGGTGTCAGGGGATAGCGAGAAAAATTAGTTGAGTCTTTAACTTTTGTCTGTCCCCACACTGCCAGACATAAAGAGGTACATAGTCTTGTTTTGGCACCAAATGGCAAAATACATAATTTTTCTTAATTAAACATATAAAATGTATATATTTTCTTAGTTATTTAAGAATCAAACAAATCAAGCACAAACACAGTCCACTGAAGGGGACTTATATATGTATGCTAATTATCACAACTGGGGACTTTATTTTAGCCCACAACAAAAGGATTTCAAAATGCTTAAGTCCAACACTGCAGGGGACTATTTTTACTAAAAACCAATAATGAATTTAAATCACAGCAGGAGAGACCTTTTTCCAGCAAAATGAAATCAATATAGTCAGTAGTACCAATATCTGCCAGGGACTACTTTTTCTAGCCCTTGAAATCATCATTAAATAATAATGGCCATCACTACGGTGGACAACAGCTTCTTCTTTCACTTGTTATTAATTTTCAATATTCATGGCCATCGATGCTGGGGACTACTTTTTATTCTTCTCTTGAAATGATTGTAAAATATTAATGCCTCACCAATGCCGAAACTGTGGGGGACTATTTCTCACTGCCGCCTCACGTTGTTTCTTAGACAAAACAAAATCCTGGAGCCTCTGTTTTACCTCTGTTGACGCAACTGCACCTGCAAAATGCATCAATAAACACATGAAATCCCCCTGTTAAACAAGAGTCTGTACAACCTTACATTTCCTGCACAACTGTTACACTTTTCTTCATTGTTTCATTATTTTAAATGAATAGAGGACTTGTTAACCACTGCAACAGTTCAAATTCCAATACGTCTCTTCAGGAAATGGTGCATGCATAGGAAAAGTGCTCAAAGGATGATTCTAAAAATTGTTCTATAAATAACCAGTTGCCTTATTATATTTTGACTACAGTTAAAGACCAATCTGGGTCCATTATTAAAATTGTAATGGAACAAATTTTGGAATTAAAAAACGAGGCAATTGAGGAAATATTCGATATAATAAGTCAGTCTACATGTACCAGATCAGCCTACATAAATACCAGGTCAGCCTATACATATATAGCAGGTCAGCCTACATATATAACAGGTAAGCCGTCATATATACAAGGTAGGCCTACAAATATACCAGGTCAGCCTACATATATACCAGGTCAGCCTTCATATACACCAGTTCAGCCTACATACATACCAGGTCAGCCTACATACATACCAGGTCAGCCTACATATATACCAGGTCAGCCTACATATATACCAGGTCAGCCTACATATATACCAGGTCAGCCTTCAAATATAATCCAGGTCAGCCTACATATATACAAGGTCAATCTACATATATACCAGGTCAGCCTACATATAAACCAGGTCAGCCTACATATAAACCAGGTCAGCCTAAATATACTAAGTCTAAATACATAAAATATACCAGGTCAGCCTTTACATACCATGTAAGCCTACATATATACCAGGTCAGCCTACATACATACCAGGTCAGCCTATATATATATATACCAGGTCAGCCAACATACATACCAGGTCAGCCTACATATACCAATCTGCTTACATATATACCAGGTCAGCTTACATATATACCAGGTCAGCCTACAGATATACCAGTTCAGCTTACATATATACAAGGTCAGCCTACATATAAACCAGGTCAGCCTACATATATACAAGGGTCAGCCTACATATGAACCAGGTCAGCCTACACATAAACCAGGTCAGCCTATATAAACCAGGCCTTGGTGTTAAATTCTTAACAGTTAAGCCATAGTGTGTCTTTAACTTGTACTTCTTAGTTATCAACAACTTTCATGTAGCTACCATATAATTTCATCACCTCAAAACTAATCTGGAATCACTTTATATAGAAAATTCACAAGAAAAGACGAATATTTACAAGATCTTCCACCCGGAAATAACAAAATATGTTTACCAAGCCAACATAACATGAATATTTTGGCATGAAACAATTACCAGAAATGGCACACTTTGTTTCTTATTGTTACATTGATATTAATTGTAACAGCTATCATTTAATTATCATTTACACTACTGTCAATCTAATTAACATGCATACATTAACAGTGAGAACAAATGGGACAGTTATTATTGAGAAGATGAAAGGCTATAACATTCTAACGCTTGAAGCAAAATAGTCCTAACTCTGGTAAAATACATAGGAAGATAGGAGCATATTGCATCGTACATTTTATTTCATCATAGTATGTATTTTACTTTCTAGGTCAATGGATTATTATATAAACTGTGGAGACAACCTAAGGAAATCTTGTCCTAGCACTGTATATGTAATTTAACTGTAGTCTAGTGGCAGCAACAGATCAGCTCCGACATGCCATCTGCACTACTCACTATTCCGTCACTTCATTATTTATTTCAATATTTTCCCGCAAAATTGATTAACGTGTCTGTCCAGATAGAAATAAGGTAACATCATGAACCGAGACTTAAACTTGGATTGTATATTGGTGGCAGTCAAGTCATTTGGCAATGAGCATCCAAACACTTATTCCCCTCTCCCATTTTTTTCTTGGTCTGTTCCGAAATTTACAAACATTGACCTATTGTTAGTGGCCGTTTCATTTTGAATTTAATCAATTATATTATTGACTAGTTTATTTAATCAACTCTGATTGACTACAAGTTGTATGTTATAGATCCCTGACCTGTCTAATTCTAATTATCAGATTAGTGGATACAATAAGAATTTCACCACAACATATTTGTTAACAAAAGAGCACATGCCAATGTTTTGTGGTTAAATCTATTGTTATCAGAGTAGGGATCTATCAAAAGTTGTAATCTGGCGCACAATTTTCTTGAATTTTTTTCACTGTTTTCTTAGAATCACTTGCAACTTACTACGCAACAGGTTCAAATCCTGAAAGTGACTTCGGGATGGACATTTAGACAATTGTTCTATTAAGGTTTTCTGCTTGTGTTTTGTAATAATGCAGCAAAGCTTAATAATCATCATAAAATATTACCTTTTCTGTGTCAGCGTGACTTTAATCACAACATAAATATGTCTATTGTATTATTCAAGTATGCTACCAATAAAAGGTTATGCCAAGAACAGACTATAACATTGAAAAGACAAACAAGTCAGGAGTGGTGCCTATTACAACCACCTACTATTTTTTTCATTCATTCATTTATTGCCGTTGTGTTGTGACAACAATTGTTAGCAGCACTTAATTTCACTTGAACAACATAGAAAATAGTCTATCTAAAGTGTGATGAAAACAGCAGGCCTAAGAATAAAGTTCCCCATTTAAGTATCTACTTCATTCATAAAAACATTGAACAATACTATGAATGGGCAACATCACGCTTTGCTTTAAATAACATATCTATCAATCATGATAAACAGCCATTTATTTTTTTATCTCAAATGATCAATAACTTGCCAGATTTCAAAAACAAAATCACTGAATGAAAATTGGAAAACTCGTTATGATTTCCTCTCAATTAATAACTCTTATGAAAACTATTTTTTTCTGGCGTGCTTTATTTATGTTTATCTGACATCAGACACCGTGTACATTGTATTTTCAAACAATACTATTATCAAGACAGACACTTCAATAACCTGACTGTCAACACAATGAAAACAACATTGATTGAATTTGCTTATCTTTAACACTTTACCTGCGGAGATCATCACCTTCCTTTTTTTGAAACTGTACATTATCAATTGGGATATCAAGGCAATAAATTTAAAGTTTGTTAGACAACAGTGTAGAGTCGAGCCGACCAGCAAGGGCACTTAAAAAAAAACCTTCAAAGCACAGGAACACAGCACTTAAGTATAAAATTATGAAACAAAAACGAAACAAAAAGTTTTGACCCACAGCATTTCATTGGTTAGTTGAATTTACAGATTTTAACCAATGGCTGTATTTTGTTTCTCGACAGGTCTTCTGTCTTTCTTTAAAACAACATTACAAGAGTATTTCTCGACAGCAATTCCGTCTATCTTTAAAAACAATATTGCAATCAGTAATCTTGTCAAAAAACTTGCTATTTGACCAATTAACAGAAAAAAATCTCATATTTCTGACTGATAAATCAATTTCGCTTTGAGTGTTCCCTGTAGTACATGCCATGGTCATGCTGGGATGGACAGCTACTTGTTAATTCATATTTCTCCTTAATTCTCAATCTTTAATGTTTGACCTTTGCCTTTAAGGTCTTGAAGGTCATACCAGAAGAGACTGAAACAGTTACTAAGCAAAACAACCAGTTGACATTGTATTCATACTGGTCTAAAATATATACGAGCCGTGTCACGACAAAACCAACATAATGCGTTTGCGACGAGCATGGATCCAGACCAGCCTGCGCATCCGCGCAGTCTGTTCTAGATCCATACTGTTCCCTTACAAACCCTATTACAAGTAGAGAAACTGATAGCGAACAGCATGGATCATGATCAGACTGCGCGGATGCGCAGGCTGATCTGGATCCATGCTGGTCGCAAACCCACAATATTGGTTTTGTCGTGACACAGCTCGATTACTCACTCTCTTCCTCCTTGTTTTTGTTCTTGATCTGTGAGAGTCGAGTTTTCTCGTGGATTTCCTTCTCAATTCTCTGTCTCTCCTCAAGCTTCTGCTGCTCGGCAAGATATTCTTGCTGTTTCTGTATCAACACCAGTTGCTATAGAAACAAAAAACACAGAGGTCATAGTTACATATTTGTATACTGAACAAACTATGCTAATATAGGATTATGATAATACTAAAGATATTTTTAATTTGTTTTTTTAATAGCATTTTGACATATTAAAGTAACCATTTCACTTTAAATTCTACTTCATCTATCACAGGTTGTTTCACAGTCACACTACAAATGTCTTTGATCTTTGCAATCTAGGTTTTGTCATATTTTTGCAATCCAATTAATCATGAGTAAGATAGGGTAAATAACTATAAGTATTACATGATAGCAAACTAGCACTAAATGTTAAGACTAACTTCATGTGATATTTGTTAGACAATAACAAACAAAACTTCCTTAAAAATATTGAATTCTGCAAGTGAACCTAAAAATATTAAATTTTCAAATAATTATGTTCAATGTGGCACCAATGCTTGCTTTAGAAACAACAAAGTTCAAGACTGGTAGACATCAAAACAACATAATCAAAACAACATACACCTCTATAACTTAAGTATCAGTAAGACCCCTGGTTCAAAATACAGTTATATTTATGAGTGTCATCAAAACAACAAAAAGTTAAAGTGAAATGGTCTGTTATAACATAAATAAAAATGTTGATATCAGTGGGTATCATATGTGAAAACAAATTAGGAAAGAACTATGTATAGGAATGTTGTTGGTCAGTGTGACATACATGATACAATATGACATACAATATGACATATGATACAGCAGATAATAAATTGAGCCGCGTCATGACAAAACCAACATAATGGGTTTGTGACCAGCATGGATCCAGACCAGCCTGCACATCCGCGCAGTCTGATCAGGATCCATGCTGTTCGCTATCAATTTCTCTAATTGCTATAGGGTTTGTAAGCGAACAGCATGGATCATGATCAGACTGCGCGGACGCGCAAGCTGGTTGGATCCATGCTAGTCGCAAACCCATTATGTTGGTTTTGTCTTGACGCAGCTCAATTGTTCTAGAACACAATATTATTACTCTTTACATGAATGTTTATTCTGAATCACTTAGAACTCTATTATCACTTAGAACTCTATTAACATTTTTTTTTCAAGCAATATTTTACAAGAATATCTAAGAGATACATCTTATTGCTTTTTTATATAAATATCAACAATACATATGGAAAATGTGTCCATTGTAGACCAATCCCCTTTAATGCCAATAATACATTATAACAATGACTAATTAAATATAACCAGTTCTTACTTATACATACAAAGCTTAAACTTTTACAGAATTTTAGACTCTTTGGGACTCTTAAACTGTTGATTTTTTTTAATGGGCTCAGTCCAGCCTTTATTTTTGGAAATGTCCGTTAATGATTTTTTTATGGGAATAATCACAAATGAATTAAGCCCATGCATTTAATCATGCAAATACCTGTTATGCTCTTTAATTTTTTTATGCGACCAAGTTTATAAACAAACTAGAACAATTCTAAAAATCCCGATGGTCTAACATGTAATAAGTTAATATATTTTCTTACTGCACCTGAGACTGGCATAGATAAGTTTAGGAATAATTAATTTGACTAACTGGAAAAAATGATGGAACAATTGCTGCCTAGTTTCAAGAAAATCTATCTATGGTTGCGGTGAAGGTTTCAAGGTTTTTCTGTTTTTAGCTCTGGGGGCCATCTTGTTCATCAGACCAGAACCACATGAGAAACTCCTATAGAGGACCTGTCAAGGGTTTTCCTGTAGTTTCATCAATACTGGCTAAGAAGTTATGGAAGTGATGTTGTTTAAGTAAAAATGTCAATGATAAACAACGCACATTGGGGTATCACAATAGCTCACCATGAGCATTTTGTGCACTGTTGAGCTAAAGACAAAGCATCAGTTTATTTTAGTTTGATATCAAAATACATTGTTTTGATGGTGTTTTTATTGTTATAATAGAAGATCCTTATATCCTTATTTTATTTGTTTACCTTCTGATGCCAGTTTACCACATTTCAGTCTTGACAATTTCCAAATTTTACAGTTTCAGGATACTTAGCAAGATTTACAGTCATTTAATCAGCAAACTTCTCTACATAAATCAATTCAATCAGTAAGAGCTTATCATTATCCTGCTGTATTTTTTACATGGATTTTTCCAACTTACATTTTTGGAACAGTCCATTATAAATTTTGGGATATTGAGGTGAAGATTTAAAGTAATTGAACAATTTATAGCCTCAGGTCAAATGCAACAGTTTTGGCGTCAGATGTGAGCAAGTGTTTCAGTTGCATGTAAGGGTTTCAGATACGTGTAAGGGAAAACATGTGCCACTACCGAGACTTGAGTCCATGAATCTGATATAAATGTATATACACATTGCTCCCTAATACAAAGCTATACATGCAGGTAAACAATTACAGTTCCACATAAATATGATGCATGATCTACCACTAACAAAATTACTAATTTTACAAATTCAACTTAACTATAAATAGTCTTACAGTTGTCTTAAATGGACTTTCATTCTGGACAAAATCATTTATTATTTTTAGGGGAAATGTCAAAATATGTAATGGTTGAATAGCAAGCAGATCATGATCAGAGGGCAATTGGATGTATTGGCTGATCTAGGTCTGCACTGGTTGCATGCGTAGAATCAGTTGCTATTAGCTTCAGACATAAGTTTTGGACATGGTGCTTCACACCAAGCATTCAAAGAAAATCATTATTTACTAAGCTGAAAATTTTCTTTAAATTTCCGCATCGCAGATTGTGGTGGCATATAAAAAAGATTTACTTGTACATTTTAAGATGATCAGTATTTTAGCACTTCATTCATATCTGATTTTCATTTTTGTTTGTCAAAGAATTGTTTATAAATAGTTGCTATTGGCAACACATACAAGAATACTATGTTATAATGAAATTGTAAGACAATGTAACATTCCCACTTCCACAGACAGTCTGTCCCAAATTGGTCATTTCCTTTTAATTTACTGGTTGTTTTGGTTGGTCGTCATGCGTTATTTTATTTCTGGGTTTTCTTAGTAAATGACCATCAGTGATGGACATGTTTAAAGCAACATCTAACCCGATGGCAACAATCAAATGATTACAGCTTGAATCCCTATTAACAACAGATCAAAAATAGATGAAACCCTACATTTGTAGACAGGTTGTCATTTGATGGTAAAATGGATATTTTCAGCGACCGAGAATTTTAAAAGTGCCATTCATATATATGTGTATAAATCATCACTGAATGTTAGAACAGAACACTGCAAGGCCAAAAACAAGAGAGACAACAACATGTCATGCCAAGTAAATGGAAATGTCTAGATTTTTATCGCAACATTTAATTGTAACTTATCCCTCAACCCTTACCATGCTAAATATCTGAACTGGTCTTATCTACCTTTCAATACTTTAAATATAATTTAAATCCTCACTAAATAGCACAGTGCAGACCACGATCAGAGTGCATGGATGCTCAATTTGAGTTATTTAATGGCTTGTCATCTATGTAGATTTGAATCCCTCCAGGACTTAATGAGCTATCATTTGAGGAGGCTATACTGCTAGCATAGACAAGTAACTTCTAACCAGATGGCTGTTTATATAATGTAGCTGAGCTCACACTAGTAACTCTGGTAGTTCAAGGTGCCAAATTACCTTAACAAAGGTTGACCCTTAACCTGCTGGAACTGGAGATGGTGCAGGCTGACCAGACTACTGGTAGCTCATATATGTACTTGGATATAGAAATCTTTAAAACATTGACCAGACTGTTCTAAATTCAAAGAAAAGCAAATCCATTACATAAAGCAGGTTTAAGGCTAAAGCCAACGTTCTATCCCCCACAACCACTTCTTGCGACCAAAAGATTCCGTCAAGTTACATAACTGTTGCGTTAAGAAATCCTAGACACGTCACTCACAACAATACCTTAAAATGTTCTTGCATCTGGCGGTCATGCTCTTTAGCTAACTGTTCTTGTTGAAACTACAAACATACAAAACATGCCTATATTACATAATCTTAAACAAACTAAACTTTTAAACAATTTCGAGTGTTCCGCTAGAAAAAAAATGCTTAGCAGGTAAAACAAGTGTTCATATAAAAACTGTAAAACATGCAAAATATTCATGAACAACTACATGATTCCATGAGACTAAATGCTTACAAATCAACATCCACCATGTCAATGTGGTCTTTACTAGCTTTTGAAGTAAATTAAATGGCTTGCATTTACACTAACAGGCTTGCAAAAAAGATGTCTTAAATATTAGATTTGCAAATTTTTGAAAGTCAATCCATGCATTGAAGTTTATTTTTTAAGAATAAAATTGAATGAAAAATCAAAATGATAATGGATTCTTTGTTTTAAAAAATGGGTGTACAATAAAAAAATATTAAAACATGTATAATTATAAATCATGTATACTTGGATAGTAGATTTTTATCTATGCAAGTTCATTTTGGTTGTACTGAGTTGAAATTTCCTGTACATATATATAAGCTTACAAAAACTTTAAAAGTGCAGAAAAATATTTCTTTCTAGTCCTGCACACTCACATGCCATGTTCTATCCTTACAGCATGCATACTGCAATGCTTCTATCTTATAGTTTTCACATGTGATTTTCCCTTGACAAACCATGTAAATTTCTCATGACAAACCATGTAATTTTCACATGACAAACCATGTACATTTCTCATTACAAACCATGTAAATTTCACATGACAAACCATGTAATTTTCACATGACAAACCATGTAATTTTCACATGATAAACCATGTAAATTTCACATGACAAACCATGTAATTTTCACATGACAAACCATGTAAATTTCACATGACAAACCAAGTAAAATTCACATGACAAACCATGTAAATTCACATGATAAACCATTTAAAGTTCTCATGACAAACCATGTAATTTTTACAAAGTTATGTCTACCATGTATTTTTTATAGGGTAAAGTTAGTTAGTAACCTTTAAAATGTAATTTTCACAGGGTTATGTCTATATATAGGGTAATAATTCTATCAAACTATTTTTCCAAGGGGCAATAATTGTATTATGTTTTTTATGGGCCAATAGTTTCATTATTCTTATTTTCATGAGGCAAATTCGATATGTTATCCAATCATGTCATTTTCATGAGGATTTAATTATATTATGATATTAACATGGGGCACCACTTTTCTCAAGATATTTTCAAAATGAATAACACTAAAATGTAATTTTCTTTGAGTAATTATTTTGTTATATGATTTTCAAATAGTAAAGTATTCAGTGATTTTCAAATGATTCCTTAGAGTCCAAATTAAGTCTTGCGCATCATGCACAAATATTTTCAAGCATAAATTTACCTAACTGAAGTCAGACTGCTTATGAGCTTCAGTTTGATTTAAAATAATTCCCAACAAAATACTCAATGTGCTGTGTTTCCATGCTACATAATAAGATTATCAGAGAACTCAGAATAAAACCCACAATTATTTTTATAATTACAGCAATAAGTCTGTAACATGACACAGAAATATAATGAAAATTAAAAACATTATGTTTTAAAAGCAGACAAACTAGAAATGAGGTCATAAGACACCAATGTCTCTACATGTAGTCTACTGTTTTGTAAGTCTACAGCCGGGAATAGAAAGAACTGACTGACAATGGGTAAATCTATATGCTCTCCCCCCACCCCCACTAAGAAGCAATTAGTTTTAAAAAGTTAAAACCTAAAGTCAGCAAAGGTAAATAATCAAGTGTATTTTGAGCTTAAATCATCATGTCAATGCAAGGGAAACATATTGTTTTCGAATGGTTTAAAGTATAATGGTTTAAAGTAATATGTAATCTGTTTAAGCTACATAATCAGTTAACCATAATATAAGTTCACAGTGTGAATGACTTGCTGACCAGTGCTTAAATCTAACCACAATAGCATTTGCAAAGACCAAAAACCATGTATATGTAGTTTAACTATGTCAGAATATATGAACAAATATTGGGGTCACTGTACAGATTATTTTGACACTGTGGTGTAGTGGACATAGCTTGTTGAGGACATGCTTAATTGCTTTGTAGTAGAGATTTTATGTAGTACAGGACAAAGGTTGTAAAAGGACATAATTTTATAGAATGTTGAGGATGAAGGTTGTAGAGGACACAGATGTACAGGACAAAGGTAGTAGAGGATATAGAATGTAGAGGATGAAGCTTGTAGAGGACACAGATGTACAGGACAAAGATTGTAGAGGATATAGAATGTAGAGGATGAAGCTTGTAGAGGACACAAATGTACAGGACAAAGGTTGTAGAGATCAAGTGCTGTACAGGACAAAGTTGAAGATGGCATTATAAGGTTGTAGAGGTCAATGTTGTAATGGAAGTTGTAAAGAACATAATAGATGACGAAGATTAAATAGTACATATGTTGCCTAGGAAATAGGTTGAAAAGCTGTACAGGATACAGCTTGTAGAGGACAAAGCCTGTATAATCATTTAAACTACAGCCAAGATATTCCAAGGTCTTTATTTATCTACAGACAAGATAAGGTAAACTCTAAAATATTAGAAGTCAATGAAAAATTGTTTTACCTGACTTAAGATTTCAACAGCTTAATAGCTCTTAAATTATTTTCAGGCAGGTATTTAGCAGCTGCATACTCGATCTACATTACAATAACAGCTCCACCCTCTATTACAAACCAAACTGCACGATAAGTAACCAACATTCTGCCAACCATTTTAACATGCACTTCAATACCCTAGTGTGTATTTCTATTGCTTATCTTCAATATATATATATATATATAACCCCCCATTCATAAATGCACTCACATACTCTAAAACTGTTTCTTCATTTACCGAAGTACCTTACACCCCCCAAATTTACAGAAGAAAATATTCACTGTAGTCTTTGAAATATATCCGCAGTTAGCACCGTATCATATTACCTCACAAACCCACATCTTCTTTAATTAATATCAATTAATAAAATCACTTAATTTACCTATCATATATCCTCAAAGACCTTAATTCACCCTTATGCCACTACAATCATATTAACCAAAATGTACCAACATACCCTTCAATGTATGAACTATTAATATAAAACTACCCACATGCTACATGTACACTTCATTGTCTTGAATGATCTATATAACAAAAACCCAACTTTTTTTATAACCTGTCCTTTACAATATGCAGCAAAAATATATTGATTTTTATAGTCATATACAAGCCCTAAACCCAACCCTTTTTGAAAAGAGCAAAACCTCATGCAAAGGTAAATGAGAAATCATACTTAAACTAGAACTATCACTAAATGTGATTAATACCCCCACAAGTCTGCTTCGGAAATGAGGATGTTACTAGTAACAGAATACCTTGTAATATAATTGAAACATAGAGTTATGGTTGTGGGCAATTAAAGATAATTCATATATGTTGCATTTCCTTTCAATGTGGTTGGCCATTGATGAAGTTTAATTGAATTAATCTGTAATAAGTCCATAAAGACAAAGAAAAAGAACAAAGGGCAATAACTCTATAAATACTGAAGATAGAGTTATAGTTCTTGTGCACTGCACTTCCTCTTATTGTGCTTGACCATTGTATGAAGTTGTTTTGAATTCCAACCAGTATGTTTTAAGTTATGCTCCGGACAAGGAAAAGTATCAAAGGGCAGTAACTCTGTATTTTGTCAAAATGGAGTTATGGCTCTTGTGCACTGCACTTCCTTTTAATGTCCTTGACAACTGTATGAAGTTGTACTGAATTCCAAACAGTAGTTTTCAAGTTATGTTCTGGACAAGGAAAAGTAACAAAGGGCAATAACTCTGTAATTAGTCAAGATGGAGTTATGGTTCTTATGCACTGCACTTCCTCTCAATGTGCTTGACCATTGTATGAAGTTATAATGAATTCCAACAATAAGTCTTCAAGTTATGGTCCGGACAAAAAAAAGCAATGGAAAAGTAACAAAGGGCAATAACTCTGTAATTAGTCAAGATGGAGTTATGGTTCTTGTGCACTGCACTTCCCCTTATTGTGCTTGACCATTGTATGAAGTTGTTTTGAATTCCAACCAGTAGTTTTAAAGTCATGCTCTGGACAAGGAAAAGAAACAAAGGGCAGTAACTCTGTAATAAGTCAAAATGGAGTTATGGTTCTTGTGCACTGCACTTCCTCTCAATGTGCTGGACCATTGTATGAAGTTATAATGAATTGCAACAATTAGTCTTCAAGTTATGGTTCGGACAAAAGAAAGCAATGGAAAAGTAATAAAGGGCAATAACTCTGTAATTACTTTAGATAGAGTTATGATTCTTATGCACTGCACTTCCTCTCAATGTGCTTGACCATTGTATGTAGTTATATTGAATTCCAACCATTAGTCTTCAAGTTATGGTCCGGACAAAAAAAAGAAGGCAATGGAAAAGCAACAAAGGGCAATAACTCTGTAATTACTTTAGATAGAGTTATGGTTCTTGTGCACTGCACTTCCCTTATTGTGTTTGACAATTGTATGAAGTTGTTTTGAATTCCAACCAGTAGTTTTCAAGTTATGCCACGGACAAGGAAAAGTAACAAAGGGCAATAACTCTGTAATTAGTCAAGATAGAGTTATGTTTCTTACGCACTGCACTTCCTCTCAATGTGCTTGACCATTGTATGTAGTTATATTGAATTCCAACCATTAGTCTTCAAGTTATGCTCCGGACAAGGAAAATGCAACGGACAAAAAAAAAAAGCAATGGAAAAGCAACAAAGGGCAATAACTCTGTAATTACTTTAGATAGAGTTATGGTTCTTGTGCACTGCACTTCCCCTTATTGTGTTTGACAATTGCATGAAGTTGTTTTGAATTCCAACCAGTAGTTTTCAAGTTATGCCCCGGACAAGGAAAAGTAACAAAGGGCAATAACTCTGTAATTAGTCAAGATAGAGTTATGGTTCTTGTGCACTGCACTTCCTCTCAATGTGCTTGACCATTGTATGTAGTTATATTGAATTCCAACCATTAGTTTTCAAGTTATGCTCCGGACAAGGAAAATGCAACGGACGTCTGGACCGACCGACCGACCGACCAACCAACCGACCGACCGACCGACCGACCGACCACCGGGTGACTCCTATATACCCCCCCAAACTTCGTTTTTGGGGGTATAATGAGCTTAAATAAACTTTACAAAGGGACAAAGCTTAATATCATACTTAAATGAGCTTAAATAAACTTTACAAAGGGACAAAGCTTAATATCATACTTAAATGAGCTTAAGTAAACTAATCACATTTAATAAATATTCACTCTGATATTTTTTACTTATATCCTCTAAGCTGTACACATTATGACTATGATCGTGACTAAAGTATACATGTTATAATCAAATAACAACTGTCTATATTTATAATCAATATTCTATATAAAGAAAAATAATATAAGGATTGCAACTTATCACAAAAATTATAAAAGTAATTAATACAGCTTAATTTTGCAAACTTACAATATTGTCAACTAATTTGTCTAATTTTCAGAATTTTTATCAAATATGAATTTTTTACATTGAAAGATACCAATCCCTTGCATTCTTATTTTTCTAATAATCTCTACACTACTATGTTTTCTATTTTTAGAATATAATCTCTAAGCTACCTTGTGATAGTCCTGTAATTGTTTCTCATGCTCTTGTGCCAGTTGTTGTTGTTGCTGTTGAAACTGTTGTAGCAACATCTGTTGCTGAAGTTGCTGTTGCTGTTTCAAGGTCAGAATCTGCTGTTGAACATGTGCAGGCTGCATGTGAGGCTCGCTGTACATGTTGGAACCCTGTCCACGACGGTCAAGAGTAGGTGAACTCAATGGAGACGTCACTATATCTGCAAATAAGTAATATTATTTATATCAAGATATGATTTTAAATAAGCTAAGAAAAAAATACAAAGAAGCATTAAAGAAGACCAAAAAGTCATTATTGCCGAATAATCTTGACAAGGACCATCAATGGAAGCTTGGAGATTCATAATAATTTATTTGGAAATTAATAAGAATAAGCTTTTCAAAAATGTCATAATTAACTGCCCTAAATTGTTGGCCATAAAATCATTTAAAACAAAATCATATGAACAATTCTCAAGTTTGACCATCCATGCAGCTTTCATTTTCAAATATCCCCCTTGTGACTGAGGGGTTGACTTTAAGGGTTGAGGCATCAGAACAGCAGCCACCGTTTAAACTTGCGTAATTGTAAGAGGCGACTAAATGGAGTCGATTCATCTCTTAGTTCCAGCAGGTGAGGTGGTTTTGACCCCTGGTGTTGCTTTAAGTTTAGTTATCTCTAAGGTATAGCCAAAATCACCTTTCCTGTTTCAGCTCTATATATAAATTGTGTTGGTGCACCGTAAAAACCAAACAAAACAAAGATGAGACATTTCAGAGACAGGGTTTAACAGACTGAGAAAGTTGTGCTATAACAAGTTAGACGCTCTGCATAAAACTCAGCAGAGGATAAGCTTATTTGAAATGGCTTCCTCGGACAACATCATAATGTCACAATTTAAGTCATAGCATCATCCTGACAAAATCTTGCCATTAATCATAAGCCTTAGTGTATTTATGTCATGGTGGTTTGTCATTTTAACATTTATATTCGTTTATGGAAATAGGTCACAATAAATTTTTCTATGTCTTCCTACTAACCTCTGGCAAAATTTGTCAGCAATAACAATTCAATAAAAAGATGTAGATTCACCTCTGAATGACGTCAAAATGTGCATTACCTACCATTCAAAAATACAAGTTTGCTACAAATAGATTTTATTAACTTGTTTAAACATTACAATTATTATATTCATACCTTTAGATTAAAATGTAAGTTAATGTGAGTCTTCACAACATTAAATCTATTGTGGGAAACCATGAAGAACATAGAGAATATATAATGAACATTAAAATATCAAGTTATTTATGAGCAGTGGCAAAAAGATTAATTAGAGAACTTCAAGAATGTACTTTAGAATGTTGTGAACTGATTATTCATCTGTGGCATGCTAAATACACATAGATGGACTGCTTTTAATTTGATGCTATCCATTGTTCAGTTTAGAGATTTGCTTTGACACAACAGGCTTTTAAAAGTTATCTCACAGGCTGATATAAGGTCTGTTACCAAAAATAAAATTATCTCTTATTTTCTCACCAATTTTGAGAAAATAATTCCAAACAGGTTCCAACAAACAAACAAAAAAAATATATAAAGTAAAATAAAAAGATCAAAATGACTGATACAACTTCTGTTTTTAATTAACATGTTACATTCAAGAAATATTATAAATAAAGAATGTATTTGTATGAGACTGTCACTTGACAATATTCTAAATAATGTTGCTTATCAACAATTTAAATTTTATCAAATATTCCAAAATTTACATGATTTTCGAAAGTTAAGCCATGGCCTTTATACAAAATATGGAAAATGACCTGATCAAGAGTTTGGCAAGACTGTATCATTGATTTACCCCCCCCCCCAACTTATATCAAATAATTCTAAATTAGTCATAACTTACTTTGGAAATACATTTACTGTAATATACATTTTCATTTTTCATTTTGATATTTACATCACAAATTTTCTATCAAGAGCTTGATATGAAACTGGTATAATTCATGTCACGCAAACAAGCCAACAAATTCACACTACATTTTTATAAGAAAATACAGTATTTTCATGATTCAAAAAATTTTGCGAAAATTTTCTGGTGACAAATTCTTCTAACCTGTTGGTGGTGAACTGGTTCCATGGTAAAATTTTACATCAGAAGTCACAGGCATGATTTCACTGTATGTATCACGCAAAAAATCTAATCATATGTGGCAACACTAAATCTTGGTCGTGAATATTTATCACAATAGCTGTCTCATGTACAGGATCTCAATGATATTTTATAATGTCCAATTATATTTATCTATTTTTTTTATGCTTATTTTCAAATATTTTATCGGCACAGCATTCAACTATTAAAATGTCCCCACAGCACAAAAAATATAGAATTTAAATATGGAAATAGTCTGTACTTCAAGATTCCAATTTCTATAGCTGTTTTCATAATTAATAACCTTTTTTTACTGCAGGAAAAAACCATGTGTCCAAAAAGCAAATAAATACCTCTGTTTGCATTAACAATGTCACAAACAAACAAAAAATTCAATTTTTCTTTCACTCTTTTTTTCCCCCCATTAAATTGCAACTGTACTTAAATCAATGTTTTAATGTCACTTAAAATAAATCCCGATATAAAAATCACAAGATCAAGATGATAAGAACTGTTTAACGTTTCGATGTTTTATTCCGGAAAAAGTCCTGGTCATCCACCAAGTCGAGATCTTTTCCTATACTGATTCGCTTTTCTCCCCTAGGCTACATGCATCACCATCTTCACAACAAAACCAGGTAATTAACGAGCGCTAAACTTGTTACTCTATATATAGACATTATGACGTACATTACTAAACTACAAGAAATGCTATTATAGTAATGTACATTAAGTAAACAGGTGTATTTGACTGCTGGTTTTAATTAGCTATATATAGACAAGTTTCTCTGTACATTAACATAATTATTGTAATTTTTGTTTTTGAATAGTGTATGACTTGTGATATAGTCTTATTTAACCATGGATGTAATTTATTTCCTTGTTATACTTATATATTAATCACACTTTTACCAATTTTTAAATCAAAGAAATCATTGGTATTGTAGAGATTAACCATCTTGGCCTCAAGGTTGTAAAACATTTTTCTGAGTTTTGTCTCAAATCTCAGGATTTTCATTAGTCAGTGTAAATTCTGTGCTGGAGTCTCAGACCAATGGAGCATCTGACCTTTGACCCTTTCTTTATAAAGTTGGATCCTGGTTTTCAATTATTTATTTTTTATATTTCTTTAAAAACTATATACTTGAACTTTTTCGTTTTAGAAATTTGGAAAATACATCCAACATGTCCAAATTTGGAGAAATTATTAACTAGTAAGACACATTTATATAACTGATTGAAAAATAAATTGTAATTATATCATATTTATATCACATGCAATTTTAAGAAATTGGCATTTCAGGGTAATCAATTATTATATCAGTTTATGGCATAGACAGCATTATTATGAAGCAACCAGGCCAAAGAATAGTGAAGATAAATTGAAATTACAACAATTATCTTGAGTGATTCTGAGATAAATTATAATAGGCCTTTTTTTTTAAAGAGAAAATACCATCTATATTTTAGATAGTAAGACCACTTTTATGGCTCAGGGAAACAGTCTTAAAGTAGTTAGCTCTATTTGGTGGTTAATTGCATGAAAAAATCACCAGGGGGAGGAAACATGTGTTCATATCTGAGGACTGATAGTGACTGATATAAAGTGATTGGCTTGCAATAAGTTCAGGGTCAGAGAAGATATTTAGATGTTTTTCTAAGGCCTCAACAGACAGTAGGATTTTGAAGTATAACACCAATTAAAACTAAGATGTACAAGCAAATCTTAATGTGTGAAGGCTACTATTTCTTGTATTCGTAAACCTTTATTCTAGATATAACATAAGCTCTGGAAGCTTCTTAATTAAAGAAACCACATTATCCAATAACAGTCAGAAAAAAAGTCAATGTGACCAGTTATTTTGATCAGAAAAGAGATTTTTGATGCCATATACTGTTGTTTCCATGCCCAGGATAGGATTGTATTATTTATATCATCAAGTTAGAAATATTTTAACCATGTGGTTTAATTTGAGTGCAGAAAAAATAATCTATGCCAAAACATGCAAAGGGAAGGCTTTTGTAAACATAATTTGTCATTAAAATGAAAAGGACCATCTCGCTTTATGTAAAAAAAGACAAATTTTCTAATAAAGGTCAAAGACTTGTTTTAATTAACACAGCATTGATATCTAAATTTAACTTTTAAAAAGTCAAACATTGACAAAAACTATTTTAATGGAAACAAATTAACAACTGACGATCCTTTATCTTCTCAATCCTATTTTTGTTGTTGCCAAGAATAAACATAATTGAGCCGTGTCATGACAAAACCAACATAGTGTGTTTGTGACCAGCATGGATCCAGACCAGGAGTCAGCTTTTGCCAGTAGTACACAGACAGGCTAGCCTGTACATATGTGCAGTCTATCAAGCCTGACCCATTATAACTGTTAGCTGACTAATCAGAAATTTTCATCCTCAAAAATATCCACAATGATAATGGACTTTTCCAAAAATGGAAATTATTTAATTCCTCAAATGAAAGAATTCAAACTCTTTTAATGGATTCATACTCAATCTATGAGAGGCGACTGACTTGACTTTAAACTGTCTTTCTGTTTATCACCACTTGGACATATTAAGCAGTACTCGACGTGCTATTGAACATCAATTGAAAAATAACACTGACTCTAAACATGGCTCAAACATTGGAAATCAACACAATATAATATTATATTTCCTTCCACTAATTATAGTTATAAAAAGAGAACAAAGACCTAAATAAATAACATAATTACACATGTACAACATCTTAGAATACCAATATAGATAAAAACATTCTATTTGTTAAGAAGAAAGTAATTTGCTTCCTTAAAACACCACTATTAAATACTGTAACCAAGCAACCATTTCTATAACAGGCTGTCGCATGCCTGATTTAAAACATTGGGTTATTTTCATATAATCTAAGACATCAAAAATAGGTTTCTCTAATTGAGAGAATTACAAAGAAAGGAAAAAGAAGAAAACATGTTCTGAAACAGTTAATATTTGAAGACTTTGACCTCTTTTGTGATGTATAACAAATAACAGCAGACCAACAGTATACAAGTAAAATGGTTTCTGCGGTGGACATTTTAATGATATAAAGATATTTCATTTAACTATTTTCAACATTATTTGGGGGGGGGATAAATAAACGTTTGTAACAGGAATATAGTTGACAATAATCGAACAATATAGAAGAAGGTCTTTGGAAACTGCATGTGACCGTTGAAGACCGGAGAAGGTCGAACATAAAACAATTATTTCTTTTTAAGAAAATGATTAAATAGGCCTACCATTTTATGAATAATTCCGAGCAAAAAATAAATAAAGTAAACACACAAGTTTACGCAGAAAATATCTCTATTTATTATGGCAGATGCCACTACGAATATTTTAATTTTGTAGATTTTCAGTATAAACAATTTATTGTTTGTAAAATTTGAGATAGATATTAAAGAAACATTGATAATTTTCAAACACATCATTCAAGTTTTACCACCTTAAACGGTAAAATAATTATAGAAAATTAGAAATATCACGTAATAGATTTTTGTTCTCAATTATGTGTAATTCGGACTAATTCCCTACAGGTAAATCCGTAACGTACCGGCAAACGGTATTTAGCTGGGTTTTCGAAAAGGTCAATTAACCAATCATATACGGTTTACAGATCACATGCTCCTCCATGTACCGAAAACAGGTCACGTGCTCCTCCATGCCTCAAAAGTTAAACGCGTACCAATACCCTGCGGTCTCCAGACCGCAGGGAATGAACTTCCATTACAGTCTGACATGATTATTTACTCCTGGCTTATCAATTCTAGCTCCTGTATTTTCAACAAATGGCAACAGGACATTCAGAATCAATTTTCATCCCTCAATCTTTTTTTTTCTTTGAGGGTTCAAGCCCTTTTTGGGTCATGACTAAGATTTCTCACATGACAACAGCATGAATAAGTTTGGATCATTTAAAGGGGTAATGGACTCCAAATTGATTGTTGTCAGTTGCATTAACTTGTGTCACAATCAAGCTTAAATAAATATGTTTTACTAAATGGTGTTAAAGGCATGAATGAAAGTAAAATAATTCCAATAGCATTCAAACAGAAAATATTTGACAGTTTATAATTGTCAAAACAAGGTTTTGCACAGACATGAAAAATTTGGTCAAAATTGATTACATCACAAATCCCAACAATATGCACCAAGGCACTTTCTGTAAATACTTCTAAGAAAGTTTGGTTGAAATACTTTGGACCAATGTCCACAGCCAAACCCTTCCACTGTAAGTCACCAATTTTATTCAGTAGTAAAAAGCCTTAATTTGAAATGTTCTTATGCTGATAAAATGTCTTCACAGGAATCAAAATTTGCTTGCTATAACGATTTTATAAATGTCAACTTTCATTTTTGAAAAATTATACAGAGACTAAATTGAGTTTTGGTTTCACTTTTCTTAATTTGAAAGAATACAATACAAGAAAACTCACCTTTTCTATTAATATAGTGACTATTCATCTCCATAGCAGGGTCTGATGGCCCTAGAGGCTCTGAAAATATATAGAAAAACATATTCTTATACCAATTCACCATAATCTGAAATTGCATGCAAATGGGGTTTTTAAAACAAAGGGAAATAACTTAAACTTAATAACTTCTACATAATTCTTTTTACCCATACAGCATTTTTCAAAATTTCATGACCAACATGAAATTGGATCTCACTCAAATGCTGATAATACCTTCCAAATAAAATATAGAAGCAACCATAATAACCTATCATCATTATCAAATTTCATATCATTATTTCATCATGGACTGTGACTAATAAAGCATTAGTTTTGTAAACATTAAATACTCCAGTTACTGTATATTTATTTAAACACTCACAAACAATTTATCAGCAGATTAATTATACACTTGTATAATATTTATGATGAGATGTCAATGATTTCATTGACTTAAACCTTATTATTAGGCCTGCTGAATTTGTGTAAAAGTCAATTTGAAAATATCAAAATACAACAACAAAGCTACCAACAGCTTATATGTATAAAGGGCCTGGTATGACTGCAATGGGGGCATTTAAAGGCTCGCCCATTTTCAGCTCAAGTAGGTTAAGGCATTTTTTTTTAGTCCCTTCATGACTGTAACAAAGATATTTATGTAATTTTGTCCCATTATCGACTCTGTACTATCACTTTTTGTCTCGTAATACACCATTTCAAATAAATTTTCTTTGCATTTTATTATACTGTTTGTTTGTTTCTCCGGATTTTTACACATTTTGGTTATATCTCTGTGGCCAATATCCACCTAAACAGCTTTCCTAGATTACCAATTAATCTGCAAGTGACATTATCCCTATTATAGTCTCTGAATCAAAGGCAAGAGACAAATGATCATAAGACTCTATGTAAGCACTCAATCGTCATGGAGAAATTACGCCTCGCCCAAGGATCAAACTAGCGACCGCTGGATTACTAACCCAATGCAGTTAATTTAAAGACTGACGGTAACTAATACAATGATGTATAAATGCACTATAACATAGTTACCTTCTCACAAAAACAATCATATGCCCTGCTTAATGATAATAGCTCTACAATATGTCACCAAAACAAATTATAATTCTATCTAGAACACTTCCTATGTAAAAATTTATTGACATATTGGAAAATGTTAATCAAACTTTGACCCTCTCCCCTCCCACTCATCACATTTTCCAGGATCAAATTCAGTTATGAATGCATAATTTCCAACTTCATATAATTGAGCCGCGTCACGACAAAACCAACATAGTGCATTTGCGACCTGCATGGATCCAGACTAGCCTGCGCATTCGTGCAGTCTGATCAGGATCCATGCTGTTCGCTGTCAGTTTCTCTACTTGCAAAAGGGTTGTTAAGCAAACAGCATGGATCCTGATCAGACTGCGTGGATGCTCAGGCTGGTCTGGATTCATGATGGTCGCAAACACACTTTGTTGGTTTTGTCGTGAGGCGGCTCATATATTTCCTAATAACCATTATCAATACCATTATGAACTTCATACAAAACAAATAATAGTCACAAACAACTTCAATCCATATAATACCTAGACAAATTTATACATCTGCCTCACCTTTACCTATTCAATGGTCAGTGGTCCAGTTTTGGAAAAAAAAATGCCCTTAATGAAAAACAGTAAATCAACATTCCAACTGTCAGTAGAAACGAGTGTCCACCATGAAAGATAAACAGTCATACATCAAGACTAAATAAAATTTGTCTTTGTAAGTTTTACAATAAATTTACCAATGAAAACCTGAAATTTAAGCAATAAACTGGCATGCTTTAAAGCTAAAAATTTGATTTTTTTTATCTTTCTGTGTTTCAATGTATTTAAACTTAATTTTCACATATAATATAACACATATAACATATTGCATCACAGACAAATGATATGATTAAAGAAGCAATTATTAGTGTTATATAATTTTAAGAAAATTAAAGAGAACATTTTTTTGAAAAAAAATTTTTTTAAAAAATAAATTTTCCCAATGTGTGCCTTCTCCAGTTTTTTCCCAAAATTAAAAACCGGAAATTAAAAATTTTTTATAAAAAAAATTTTATTGATTATATTAAAAATTTTAAAGATCACATGGAATTTCCTGATTTCCAAAAAACCTCAGCACATAAATATTTATATTGAAAAGCAAATATTTTAAGGGAAAGAAAATTTCAGCTGTAGACTTAAAACCTGGTACCCCTTGACACCGTTCACACTTTACCAAAAAGTGGGGGCTTCAGCACATACATAATTATATTTCCCCTAAATAGTGAACATTTAAGAACAGTATAACATATAAATTTCTCTAATATATTTCCCTATTATCAATATATTAACGAATCACAATGTAAGCATAATATTTCTCTATATATAAGGAATTACTAGACAACATATTTCTTGGATATTAATTTCCAAGAAAAAAATGTAACCTATAAAACTGAAATTTTATTACTATAAACACAATAAACTGAAACTGTTTTCATTTTAGAAAGATGATACTTTAGTTATGTTTTTCCTCTTCATTAAAATGTATAAAAAAAAATCAGACAAAAAAACCCATGCAGGATTAAATTTCTTTAATTTGAAATCCCTGTTCTAAATTTATGCCCCTATATCTTTGGTTATTAAAGATATTTTTAATATTTTAAGGTCACATTTAACAATCGTCTAGAAAAGCTAGTGCCAGGAGTGTGATCAGTTATATAATACAGTAATTGGACCTATAACTCTGAAAATTATGACAACAAGATAAAAGATGTCACTAAACCAGTAATATTCCTGTCTAATGCACCTGATGATGTTGTAAAATGATATCAATATTACATATTGTTACATAGACTTGATGATTCATCATATGTTTGGATATACAGACATTTGCCTACCACTCTAAAAATGTATCTTGGACATTGTCATCAGACACCAAGATACTAGCAAACCCCCCCCCCCCCCCTCCCAACTGTGAAAAGTTGAAATACGACTTTTGACATTCTCTTCCCCACCAAAGAGAAATATTTCTTCAAGAAGGCCAAATAGTCAAATTATTTAAAGAGATATTTTTTAGTTATAAATATACATGTATATTTACTTTATTTGGTTATAGTCAATTAAAATAAACATGGCAAAGTTTTAGGTAAAATAAGACTTCAATATATACTTACATTCTTTAAATATTATAGAAGGAAATTTTCAACTTTATTTCAGCTTGCCCACACCGTATTACCGGCGGCAGTGATGGCAGATCACTGCAGTGATGGCAGATATCTGAAAATTACCGATCGGTATAGGTAGGTTATAAATTTGGTTGGTTTAATTATAGTATGCACAAAACACGCGGCCCATTATCATTGCTATAAAACTTATTGGTCCATTGAATGGAGATACTGTAAGGTAATTTTGGACTTTTCGTTTTTTTTTCCTGTTTTAAGCACTATTTTGAGGCAGTGTTAAAAGTTGAAAGCCTTAGAAAAATCCGTGAAAATGTCTTGTTTTTCTGTTTCAAAAATATCCCAAGTTTTAAACGTAAATTGGCAGGATTTTCCTGTTATATCAATATAGACGGTTCATCCATTGGGGTCACGGCAAGCCAAATATTCTACCCCTGTGAAGTCATTTTCTTGGAAGTTTTACAGACGCTCATCTTGTCCGGGCGAAGAAAAAAATGCTGCCGTTGTAGGCAGATACATATTATTAAATAGCTTTGCCGTCGATGGCAAGAAATACCACGAAAAGTGGCTAACATTTCTGACAGAAAATCAAGCTTTCAATCCTTTTATCAATTCCTCTTTTCTTGCGTCCTTTTTAGTCGGAATTGAGCACGTTAAACTATCATTTTCTAATATTTCTCAAGATAGAAAAGTTTATTAATGCGGTTGTGTGCATCGAAAAAAAAGCTTTTAGGGCAACATGCAGTTACAATACAAAAAAGTTTGCATGATTTAGTACGACAAAAATTTCACTATATAATAGAGAAATGAACATTGAAAAACTTCATTTTTCTATTATTCATGCATGTGTTGCTTGATCTGCTTTCATATGAATTGAAAGTTTCAAAAAAGAGCAAAAAGAATATAACCAAATAAAAAAATTCTAGTTTTTTCCTATAAATACAGGATTCATTTTCATCTTGTGATTATGAAAATCATCGAAGGTTTTCTTTTTTTTTTTCCAAATCTTTATAAGTTGTCATGGTTACAACTAAAATGAATGAAAAAATATATAGTTAAATGGGAGCACGTGATGTTAGAACTGTTGTTAATAGTTTAGCATAGTAAATGTAATTCAATTAAGGCAAACTACAACGCTATTACAAACATGAAAATTTAAAGAAATGAATCCACGTTGTCTAGTTTTTCAAGAACTTGATAATATAGGAAAATATTTGAACTGTCAATAATATTATCTTTCCATTTTACATTAACATACATTGTTTTATGGATACACTGATGCCAGTTGCGAGGTTAATAGTCTTCCCCTTTATTACATCAATTTTTAATAATTTATTTAATCTGCGCCGATTAAGTAAATTTCAGCCTTTATTTGTCATAAAGCGATGAACATTATTTACCTCGAGAAAATAATGTCATATGCTAGCAAATGAATATCACACTTACAGAAGTTACTTGCTGTTATATGCAATTGGCGTTATGTCTTAAAAAGGGAGTGTGCTGCTAAACTTAAGATACATATAGTATTGTATGCATGTAACTGACAGACACAACAGATCAAGCACACATGCATGAATATAGAAAAAAGAAGTTTTTCATGTTCATTTCTCTATTTATAGTGAAATTTTGTGGTACTAAATCATAACTTTTTGTATTTTAACTGCATTTTGCTAATAAGCTTTTTTTCGATGCACATACCGCATTAATGAAAAAATTCAAAAAATCTACAAAACAGCAATTTTTCTTCAAAATTATATGTGAGGCCATGTTTTAACATGGAAAAACGCGTTTTTGGGTAATTTCGTTTTTTTTCATCATTTTATGTTAACCCATTACCAGATATATACGCCTTTCTACGCCTTTTTCACCCCCCCTCCTTTTTTGCTTTCTCAAATGGTGAAAAAATGCCTTATTTAGGCCCCAAAAACTTGTTTTTGTTTGATAAATGTTGTTTAAAAAATTGACCACTTTTTCGGCGCGGCCCCCACCCCAATCCAAAAGATACATCAGGGGGTTGCCAGAAGGGGGATGTGCCCCTTCTGTTTGTGGGGTTTGAAGGGGGGGGCTGAGTCCCCCTCATCGCCAAGAAAAAACTTTGGACTTGTGGGAGGCTAAAAATGGCCCCAGGTCGATCATAAGGTAACGTGTAACCAATGCTGAAAAGCCTTTGACTCTATCTCAATCCATTGAGAAGTGGCATCACTTTAAAATCAATTTTGATGGAAAAATCAACGCAAAATAGTGATTTTTGGCAATTTTGAGATGTCCCCTAGTTCCTATGGTAACAGGAAATTTCAGACTGATCATGTTGTTACAAAGGCAATGGTCCAGTCAACATTTGTGCCAAGTTTGATTAGTATTGAAGCAGTTTTTATAATTTTATAGCTACTTGAACTTGTAACGGGAGACCTTTCAATGAAAACAGCCATTTTTGCACAAAAATGCTCATGGGGTAATGGGTTAATAACTTTCCTATCTTGAGAAAATATTAGAAATGAATAGTTTAACGTCTCAATTCTGACTAAAAGGACGCAAAGAAAAGAGGAATTGATAAAAGATTGAACTTGATTTTCTGTCAGAATGTTAGCCACTTCATGGTATTTCTGCATCGACGGCAGCATTTATAATATGTATCTGCCTACAACGGCAGCATTTTTTTCTTCGACCGGACAAAGATTGAGCGTCTGTAAAACTTCCAAGAAATGACTCACGGGTAGATATTTGGCTTGCGTGACCCCAATGGATGAACGTCTATATTGATAACAGGAAATCCTGCCATTTACTTAAAACTTGAGATATTTTGAACAGAAAAAACAGACATTTTCACGGATTTTTTCTAAGGCTTTCACTTTTAAACCTGCTCAAAATAGTCTGAAAACAGGAAAAAACGAGTCAAAATTACCTTACAGTATCTCCATTCAATGGACAATAGTTTTATAGCAATGAAATGGGCCGTATTTTTGTAATATAATTTAAACCAACCAAATTTATAACCTACCTGTACGATCGGTAATTTTCAGATATCTGCCATCACTGCAGTGATCTGCCATCAACTGCCGCCGGTAATAAGGTGTGTTGCCATTAGTTCCTTCCCAAAGCTGATTTATTAACCCTTTCGCTGCCAGAGGGTTATTGTTTTATTGATCACCTATTTGCCAGAGGTTTTTCTAAGAAATTACTATATTATTAATTAATATAATTATTATTATTTGTTATTAGTATTATAATACTTATATATGTTTCCAAATCTGCTAGTATAATAATAATTATTGTCGATGGTATAATTTTCTTTATATATATTATTTTTATCATTATCATTATTATTAATTTATTATTATTATTATAATTATAAAAACGGCAAAAGCCGTCCATATGGCAAATATGCCGAAAATAACAGGGAAGGCATAAGCCATCCCCATATGGCAGTGAAAGGGTTAAACAATGTTCAATATATCAAAATCTTGTCAAAATACTGGTACATTGCTTTTCTGGTTACTTTATTTATGTGAATATCTATAGAAATGCCAAATTCTTACATTGTGAATAGAAATAAATGCTGATTTTTCATTAGTTTATAATGTATTACTTGATGGCAAGGTTTAAATAAGTCAATCTTGACATACATTTTCTATCTTACAGCCTGGTGCCAACAAACTAAAGGTCTGTAAACAAGTGTCTTACATCTGGGAAAATATCTATTTTAGCAAACTTGTTACTAAAATTACCAGCGGCACCTGTTTATATAAACTGTTAATGATACATCGCCAACATTCCGATGTCTTCATGCAGGATTACAGACAAAATACGAAAACAAAGTTAACCAAGAAAATAAATATTGTTCATCCATCAATTGAGTTTATTTTTTTATATTGTTGTCAGAGTTTAGATTGACCTTCAAATTAACAAATATATACTCATAAAACAATTTATCCACAAAAAAGTCATTAATTCATTTAAAGGTGTTTCTATATTTAGCTCTGGTGGCCATCTTGTTCATTCATCAGACTGGGACCATTCAAGTATTTTTATAGAGGACATTCCAAGGATCAGTACTCACTTAAAAATCTGCCATGTGGTTTAGATGATTGTTGCTGAAGTAAAATGTTAACAACAGAGGACAGACGCCACACGCAAGGTAATCACAATAGCTCACCTTGAGTATGTTATGCCTGGGTGAGATAAAAAGGTAAAAAAAACAACAACAAAAACCCATAAAAATAAATGTTTAATACAAATAACCAACATCTTTATTTGGCTGCTTGTTTTGGTCACATGATATATCTATCAACAAATGAGTTATAAAGATTGTAATGATGGCAGCGATAACGTAACAAAGCATGACGATAACGTAACAAAGCATGACGTAACTGGAGCGTGGAGTTTGAATTAAATTTAATCACTCTATATTCCAGCTGTTACAAATACACCTGAATATTTAAAAGGATGTCAATAATTACAAATATTATTAATTTGGTTACAAACAATACAGTCATATAAATATATGTGTAATCTGACCTGGTTTTACACCATGTGACTTGTCAGTGAGTGTAAACAATGGTTAAATAAGGGAGTTCCTGAAGTAATCATTTATATTCCAGGGTGATAAACCCCTCAATCACATCTAGTTAAAGCAGTTTCAGAATAAGGTAATGAAGTTATTTAATTCAACAAGGTCATGTTGAAATCTCAGTATTCTTATCTTTGGAACTGATAAAAACAAGATTCACCCTACAGCCAGATTGCAGCCCCTTATCTTTTACTATATAAAGAATTTAACCTTAAACTTACACCAACACAATTGCATAGTAATGGAACTGTTCTGCTGAAAATTCAAAACTCAAAAATCATATTTTTTTCATTTTTCCTCTGACACTGGAAAAGTCATACGGCTACTTTTCCAGCTTAACTACTGCAGGAAGACCTTAGGTGCCCCAGTGAGCATGATTTGAGACACAAACAGGCACCTGAAAAACGTGACCTGGTGTATGCTAGTTTAATAGCTTCCTTACATGAAAGATTTTGCCACAGGATTCAGACCCACAAGTATTATAAGTGACTACAGCAAGTGATGTATTCTTAACTGTATAATATTTGACAGAGAGATTTCAAAATATTTAAATAATAAAATTGAACAACAATTCATGGCTATAGTCACACTGTGTTAGAGTCACTGCACAGTTAAGTCAGATCTCTTTCACTAAAGGTGATAATATATACCCCTACCAGCAACTTTGAATTTTTGAAAAATACGTGGCATGAAGAAAAATTTGAACTCAACCTATAATAAATGCAGTATCAACTGTGTACAAAGAATTATTTCAATAAATTGCAATCCTAACCAGAATCTTCATATAAACTTGCTATAACACCAATTTAAGTTTGATTACAATATCTCATTGCTAACTCTTTTTTTTTCTATTTTAAGTAACAGTGACCTTGACCCAAGGGGGTCCAAATGCAACATCAACTGGGGTCTTTATATAAACTTGCTATACACCCAGTTTGATTGCAATATCCCATTCCTAACTCTAGTTATAGTCCAGAAACCATTTTTCTATTTTTTTAGTTACAGTGGCCTTGACCCCAGGGGATACAAATGCAATACCAATCTAGAGTTTGCACATAAGGTTGCAATATACCAAATTTGATTACAATGCCTGGACATTCCAGTTATTGTCTGGAAACCATGATGTACTGTCCCGACCGACTGACCAACCAACCAACAAGCTGACCTATATAACCCCCTAAACTTCATTTGTGGGGGTATAATAATAATAATACAGGAGGAAGCCATTTAAAATGTAGGTCAGCATTCAGTAAGTTAACACAGAAAGTACAAGGTAATGTTGACACAGTTTAACAAATCTTTAGCAATTTTTCTCCTTAAATAGACAATTTGTCTAAATCTTTTTACTTTTATAATTGTATTTCAAATGCATGATCATTCAAATTACAGAATGCTTTTCAAAGCTGCACGCACACTTCAAAACGATAAAGCAAACTCTCAAAGAATGATCAGAAAAAAGAGACAAATATTTGAATATCATGCAAAGTGTAAAAGTATTTACCCAAAATAACTGAGTGATTTAAGCCTTTAAAGCAAGGTCGTCCATGCAGTCTGTTGCAGATAACTAATTTTTTTGTATTTTAATACAGAAATTCACAAAATTCATAATGGACTATTCCATAATAAGAAAGCTGGACAGTATTTCAGACATTCTGCAGTGTTAAGCTTTATCTCTATATCAGTTAATGATAAATTTGCATATTTTGACATATTTAAACATCATATGCACCCAGTAATACCTGTGAAAAGGAAGCTTCTGCTTTAAAAATTTTAGTTAGCTTAAATCGCATCATTTGTACACTCAAAACTATTTTTTCATTCAAACTTTCATACAATGTTAAGCGTATATATACAGACAATTTCAGTGCTGCTTTCAAAAGGAGGGAAAATATATATGACATTTACCTATGATTTGAATAAATTCCTTCTTCTGTATGAGAAAACAAATATCCGTATAAAATTACAAACACACAATATTTTAATAACATTTCTTTGTCTGAAAGGAAACAGTGTTTTTATTCTCTTATTTGCCACTTACTGAAGTTATAAAATGATCTATTTTAAGTTCATAGCGACCCATTGATATCTATCAGTATTTCACCATACAGTTTTCTGCTTGAATAAAGTTATTTTAGGAAAACCACTTGAGAATGCAAATGAGTTCCCCTCCGAAATAAAAACAACTCGAATGTTTATACTTAAACACAAGAGTGCCTCCTCACCAATACGCATTTGTCAACACTATAAAGTCAGAATTGAATAGTAATCGTCACCCATTTTATTTGCCTAAAAATATTTCGTATTAATGCTACAAAATTCTGTTAATAGTTTATTCATAATATTTAATTAACATTCAAACATGAGAAACTCAGCTACCTTTAGATCATCCTAGCCTAGTCGATAAATAAAGAGAATATTAAATAAGGTTATCCAATTCAAAACAAAAAGTTTTAGCTAATGTAATACATGACAAATAAATTGGCAATTTCTCAACGGCTATTCATAAGTTGTCTATAAATATTCATGCACTTACGAATTTCATGCCAAAAATAGAAATAAGAAGTATACAAACATTGCGAGAGCATGACCTTGTTTAACAGTTCAATATAACTGTAAAACTTTTACGAATTTTGACCTTTTAATACTGTTCTATATTTATACCTACCCAGGCTACTACCTATACTTTACCTAAACATCATTGCAATCTTTCGATTTAATACACGGTATCTATTTAAAAATTGCTGAAAATTTTTAATGTTTCAGCTCAAGTAAAACTGTTTTTACAGCTGCAAATACAATAACATTTTGGTTTTATATCAATATTTAGTTTAAACAGGGGCTTTCAAATAGAATTGTTTAAAGCAGCATGGTTCCAGATCATTCATGCTAATTTTCATGAAAATTTTGAAAATGTGTTTTAACTGTAGTATATTGTTGTGAATTAGTGAACATGAAAATTCCAAAAATAGGTCAAAATATGCAAAATAACTTTAACTGCATAAGTCACGCAGTATAGAAATGTCAGGTGATAATTAAATACTATAAAATCAGTCATTAATCGCATATAACATGTAAATTATTACTTTAATCATGAACCTTTTTACTTTCCTTAACATATTAGTAAAGTAATTCTTGAAATATTTTGGTTCATCTGGAGGCATGCAGCTTTAAATATCAACTTCTAGTGCTTAACAACGCCAAATTAGAAGTAACCCTAGCGAAAAAGAAATCATGTTATATGATTAAACATGATAAGATGTGTACAAACATGTTTTTTTCTTCATTGACCATGTTGGTCAATCATGTCTTATAAACATGTTTGACCATCAAACATGATTGTGGATGAAAATTACAATTTGTTCAATAAAACATCTGTATTTATTTCACCTAATATTATAATGACTTTCAGGGAGAGGTAAAAATCATAAACATTGTTTTTTTTCCTGCAAACAATCTTACAAGAAATCAACATATTCAATCATGAATAAACATGATAAATTTATAAAAAAAAAAATCAAACAAATCTCTCTTTTTTCTTGTTACTTTCATCAAATAAGTTATTCTTTTGGATAAAAAAGTATCCATACATTTCAACTTTGTGTAAAAAAATAGCCTTAAACGCTTTAATAATTACTGACACATTGACCCATTTATTACTAAGAGAATAACATAGTCATACATGATCAAACATGGCTGAACATGATAAATTCCAAGTCAATATTTTTTAACAAATAAGCATTTTTTAAATTACATCTTACAACAGGATTTTACTTTCTGTGAAAACACTGATAAAAAGAATAGTTTCAGTTGTTTTGTTTACAATTTTTTATAGGAAGCAAACATGTTTAAACATGACTGAATTTTGAATATAACAAAATTTTCAGACAGCTCAGTAGCATGATTCATCATTCAGCATCTCCTTGGTTATAATCCTAGAATCCATCTGCCAGGCCATAAATGGAGGTTAAACATATTGTCCCCATTTTCAACAGTTTTACAGCATTTATCGGAATACAAGATAAGCATT